>NC_092873.1:320727466-321027466 GCF_028372415.1 Notamacropus eugenii | reverse complement strand
TTAAAAAATAGGAAGGTTAATCAGTGTAACAGCTCAGAAAAGGGAGAATCAGACATAATTGAGTTTAATAACCTGAAAACATAAATAAAAAATAATAGCTAGCATTTATATAGCACTTTAGGATTTACAAAACTATTTACGAATATTGTCTTATTTGATCTTTACACAAAACCTGGGAAGTAA
Organism: Notamacropus eugenii; assembly: GCF_028372415.1. Taxonomy (NCBI): domain Eukaryota; kingdom Metazoa; phylum Chordata; class Mammalia; order Diprotodontia; family Macropodidae; genus Notamacropus; species Notamacropus eugenii. The sequence continues at coordinate 321,027,283 of NC_092873.1, read as the reverse complement.
ATCCTATTATTATCATCCTTTTACAAATGAAAAAACTAAGGACTCTGTCTACTGTATGGGCTTCTTCCTACCTTTCTAATCTTTTTACAAATTACTCATCTTCTTGTACTCTATAATCTAAGCAAACTAGCTTACTTTCTGTATCTTAATGCTTCGTCTTCCATCTCCATGTCTTTCACTATCCCCCAAACTGGAATTCTCTCTCTCCTCACCTCTGCCTGCTGGATGTAGTGTTTCATTGGTTTCCTTCTAAGTTCAGCTCAACCACCACCTTCCATACAAATCCTTTCCTGAACTCCCTAGCTGTTAGTGTCCTCTCTCCCAAAACAACTTTGTATTCATTTTGAACATATTATGCATATTTATATAAATACATGTTTTCTCCACCCCTTTAGAATTAAGTTCTAAAGGGGTAAATATTACTTCACTTTTGTCTTTGGATTTCCAGTACTTAGCACAGTGCCCTCTTCGTAATAGGTATTTAATAAACATATATTGATTTTTTTTATGAAGTGCTTTATTTATATATTATCTCATTCCGTTATCTCCAGCTTTCAGAGGAAGAAACTGAGACTCCAAGAGGTTATGTGACTTGCCCACGGGTACACAGCTAGCAATTGTCAAAAGCCAGATACAGTGTTTTGCTTTTGGATAGAGCTTTACATTTTTCAAAGTGATTTCATAGTTACTCATTTGAGACTCACAACAAACATAAATGTAGGAGTCTAACAAAGTGGAATAAGACCTCAGAAATCATCTAGGAAAGATATAGTAGCTTATTTCTGCATTATGTAGAAAGTTAAAGGGGATAGAGACTGGACCTCTGTGATGATTTTATTGGGATAAGGAGCTCCAAGATGAAGAAATTCTCTCTAACAAAGCAGATCACCACCTTTTCCAAATCTCAGAGAGTCATCTAGAGTTCTGAGGGTTTAAGTGACTTAACCAGAGTCACACAAATTATATGTGTCAGAAGCAACAAACCCAACTCAGGTTTTCCTGACTCTAAGACCAGGTCTCTGTCTATACTGCCTCTTAGCTTACAGATAAGGAAATGAAATCTCACAGAGAGTTAAATGACTTGTCTAAGATTACAATCTAGTTAGCAGCAGAATTAGAATTCAAACCCAAGGCTCCTGGCTCCAAGTTCAGTGGTCTGTTCACTACATTATAGTGCTATATGCCCTGGAAGTTAATTAGGCATCGTTGTTCCAGAGTGAAAGACTCCAACATCTTCCAGGAACAAGAATCTGGAAAAGCGTGAGTTAAAACGAATCTAAATATTAATTGTTTCTTTCTCCTTGCCTTTCTCATTCTTCTGTTTCCTCCCTCTACTACTTTTCTTTCCCTCCTTTTCTCCATATTTTCTCTCTCTTCCTCCTCCTCTTCTCTCTCTCTGCTGAGGCGGGTTTTTTCCCCTTCTTAACTCCCTCTCCTTGTGCTGAATTATTGAGAATGTTGTTTTCTTGAATTGCTCTGCTAGAGGTTAGCTGTCACAGAGCAGCTGAGCTTTGAATATGATCGTGGGCCAGGAAAGATCAGGATGGGCCTGAGAACCACCTTCCAGGAAATCCCAGGGGCATCACCCATCCAGGCTCCTTATTTATTTGCTCCCTCTTGTTTTTGTTTATTCATTGGTGCTGGCAGTTACTTGTGTGATCTCAGTCTCTCTCTCTCTCTCTCTCTCTCTCTCTCTCTCTCTCTCTCTCTCTCTCTCTCTCTCTCTCTCTCTCTCTCTCTCTCTCTCCCCCTCCCTCCCTCCCTCCCTCCTTCTCCCTGTCCTATTGTCTCTAGTCTGAACAGTCTTGGATTTAATTTGAGATAAATTTGTTGTTAAGCTAGTATATGGAGTCTGTATGAATCATAGACTCTCTAATGGCAAGTGGGCAGAAGAAGAGAGAAGGGGGATTGTTCTTTTCACTTTGAAACTTGTTTTTACTTAACACGAACCAGAGTCATAACTACCAATTCTGGCGTCCAGGGCAAGTACCATAAAACTTGCCTGAAGACAATAAATGCAAAAGCAGCCAACAGGTTAGCTTTTTAAGGCAAACTCATACCAAAGGGGGACATATTTTGTACCTCAAGAGGGAAGACCCAAGGATAAGGTGCCTATTCCCATGGGTAGTGAACCTGGGATAACAGAAATCAGTGCTAAAAAGACCACCACTTGGTGAAGGAACAACTTGAAGCTAGGTTAGAAAAGAACTTACTTGAGGTGACTACCAGATGAACCATCTGAAAACTTTCTGCTTTAAATAAATCTTTTTAATATTAAGATAATAAATATTTTTAATAAATATCCTTGCTAAAAAGTTACTAAACTCAGTTGGTTCTACATCTGAAGGAATATAGCTATTGTCTGGACCCTCTAATTTCCAGCAACTAGCATAGATTCCTGGTTGTGACACTGGAGTTGCAAGTCTAGCAAGATCTATACTAGTTCCTTAGGACCTCTCTGAGCAGCTAACCATGCCAGTAAAGACATTTGGGTATTATCCATATAGAGTTGGGGTTCTTAATCTTTTTTGCATCATGGACTCTTATGGAAGTTTGATTAAGTCTATGGACCATTTCTCAGAATAATGTTTTTAAATGAATAAAACAAAATGCTTATAATTACAAAGGAAATGAATTATATTGAAAAGTCACTTAAAAAATGTTCATGGGTCCCAGATTAAGTAAGAACCCCCAGTTTACCCTAGAAGCATCACATACAGGAGATATTGCCTTGCTTGGAAGTTCCTTGTTAGTATATTTACAAGGTGAGAAACAATTCCTTGATATAGTCACCTCTGGAGCATAACTAAGTATAGCCCTTTGCTGTTGAGAATATGATGAGAGAAGAGGGCTTCAGGCTTGTCATGGTGGAATCCAAGCCTCTGTCATCTGGAGAAGGCAACTTTTCTAAGCATCTCCAGAATCACAGAGCATAGAGATGCTCTTATCTTTACAATCAAAGATGCAAGTGGTGACAACAGGCCTGTAGGATGTTGCAAGGGCATAGTAGAATAAGGGAGGAATCAGAGAGCTTAGGCTGGAAAAAACAGTCACCAGCTGAGAGGATTAGAACAGGGACTACCTCCTACATTCAAACCTCCTCCAGACCCAGAGCCTTTTCAGGATTTAACTTAATCAGCAGAAAAATGCTTACAACAACAACAACAAAAATCTTCATTTGTATCCAAGGCTGTCCACAGTTCTGAAGTCAGCATCACTTAGTGTCCTGAAAGGCTTTGTTTCCTAGGTAGCTGTGGTGTCTGTGACTGACCATGCCATAGCCCCTGTGTGGAGGATAGAGCTTGGGAAGGTGGGGGGCATGAAGGTTAGCATTGAATAGGCAGCTGTCATTGTCACACATTCCTTCTAGTCCCAAATCCCACATCCCCAAGGTATCCTAAATTCCCTCTAGCCCCTATAAAAATCCTTCCTCAGCTGGCATACTGGTCTCATTACTGTTCTTGCCCAATACTACATTCATTCTTGCCTCCCCCCTCAGGTAGCCCCCTAAGCCAGGAATGCACTTAGCTGTTCACTGCCCTTCCAAATCATACCCATTTTTCAAGGTCCATCTCCCCAAAATCTTCCCCTAACATATTTTCCCTTGAGCTTGCCCTTCTCACCGTTTGTTACTGCTCTTGTAATAGCGTCATCATATGGTCTGAGATTCTTCTTTTCTCTCTGTTACTGCCCTCTGTATTCTAAGGTCTTGAAATAAGAGTGGGGAAGTAATAGAAACAGAAGGAACAGGTCAGAACCAAATCATTTTAAAGGAATAAAGAATATGAATGAAAGGCAAAGTACTTTAAGGGAAAATCCCCTGGATTTAGAATCAGAGCTTGTTGTTCTGTTGTTTCAGTGATGTCTGAGTCTTCATGACCCTTTTTTGTGGTTTTCTTGGCAAAGATATTAGAGTGGTTTGCCATTTCCCTGGGGAAATTGAGGCAAACAGGTTAAGTGACTTGCCCAGGGTCCACAGCTAGCAAGTGTCTAAGGCTAGATTTGAATTTAGAGAGATGAGTCTTCCTGACTCCAAGCTCAGCACTCTATGCCCTGTGCCACCTAGCTGCCCCATATAAATGTTAGCTATAATAATTATTATTTTTAAAGAAAAAGAGGTAGCATTTGGAAATGTAGACAAGATTTTCACCAATTTTGCAGATTAATTGAAATGTTTGTAGCATAGTGATATATGGAATGGACTTCACAGATTAATATACACACATATCCATGAAAATTGATATTTTGATAATGACTGCAACCCATCTGCATCTTTACCTCCCACCCACCCACCCACCTAGGCCCTTGAGCACAGCTCCAGAGGCCAAATAGCTGATTCCAATATCATAGCTTCAGTTCCCTCCTCAGGAATAACTGGCCAATGAGTTGTGCTTCTGAAGCCCAGGAAACTGGTTTCTAGCCTCGGAAGGCAGCCAAGGTACATATCTGGAGGTTTGCGTCATGTTCCCTAGCCACCTTACTTCACATCCTCTTCCCTCATCCAGATCTCTTTCGTGGCTCCACCTAGAGCTAGGGGGAGGGGGAGAAGGGAAAGAGAGAGGGAAGGAGGGAGGGAAGGAAGGAGAGAATAGGGGGGAAGGAGAGAAGGAGAAAGAGGGAAGGAGGAAGAGAGAAAGAGAGAGAGGAAGAGGGAGGAAAAGAAAGAGGGAGAGAAGAAAAGAGAGGAAGAGAGAGAAAGGAAGGGAAGGAGAGAGAGAGAGATGGAGAGAGGGACAGAGAAAGAGAATGAACAGGCACATGGAGAAAGAGTGGAGTAAGAGAATAGTAGGCTCCTGACTGGACTGTCTCTGAGACCACCAATGGCACACTCCATGCTCCCAAAGACTAGAGTACATGTGGGTCTATATCTCTCTAAATATTTTACTGGCTAGTATTTCCAAGAGCATTTTTGTCTTACCCTACCTGGGCCCCTCCAACAATATAGAGAGCTGAATATTACAGAGAAAAAAGGATATTTATACTCTAGAAAGTACGAAGACCAGTGCCTCAGACAGATTTGTCCACCTAAGCCCTAGATAAAACTGCTATGAATTGTGTCTTCTTTTGCTCAAGACTCTCAGTCCTGCCTTGCCTGGGCTCTATACTCACTCATTTAACATACTGCAACATATCACACTGTTGGGTGACATGTATGTATGTGTGTATGTATATCTATATATGAATATTCTTTGTAGTCAAATGCCAACAAAAGCCCTAGAAGAGATAAAGCATCATTTACAGATGTTACAGCTATGTATCTCAGTTCTCATCAGAGGGAAATAAAGAGATTGTTCTGTCTGATGGTTAGAACATAGAGCCAATGTTGAGGATTCTAATTTTGTGTGCCCACTAAGCCTTGGCTCCACACTTGAATTTGAAAAGTGCTTTGCAACTTGCAAAAATAATCACTTCTTTTCACTCCCTGTATTTCTTGACAAGGTTTGCTCAGTTGACTTGTACTTCCAGGAAGATAAGGTCAGCTCTCCTTCACTAGTACCCCAGCCCAAGACAGTCCACATAGACTGTGACTAGATGTCTGCTTGACCAATGTGGCCACCCCCAAAACTCCTCACGGGCAGCCTGTATTGCACAAGAAGCAGTGTCTCAAAGGAGTTTGCCTGGGGAGGCAGACCAACTAGGGTTCTTCCCTCTCCTGAGAGTTCAGTCCACTCTCTTTCTCACTCCTTACCTAGAAACATGAAATCCTAGAAGGCAGAAGACTGAGTAAGGCAGAGATGATAGCACCAGAGAATGCCAAGCATCTCACAGGTTAACTATGAAAGCAGCCCATTCTCTTATTGACAGATGAGCTTTGAAAAATGGCGAGATAGGACATATATTACATATACTGTCAAAACAGAAGCCCAGATTGCTATTTCTCTAACATGCACAACTCTTTTCCCAGACCTCATCCTTTCCCCTTCTCCTAAGACTCTTTGTCATTGCCCCCAAGACACCTGTAGGCTTATGTGCCTGGTATCCCATTTCCAACTGGACTAGAATTATCAAGAGTCAGCCCAACTGTTCCTCCACTCCACCAGCACTTGACTCTCACTCAGCTAGAGTTTCTGAATATGGGGTTTCTGAATAGATTTATCATCTCTTTTCCTCTACCGTTCTTTGTTGTATTTCCCTTAAGTCAAGGGTGATTCTTTAAACAAAAAATTTTATTAAAAAACCGGCCCTTTGTCTCTCCTACCCAAATTCCTATTTTTAAAATAGTCAAAATTTTTTTTAAAATCTCCCCCCCTCCCTTTCCTATTGTAAACTCCTATAGGATTAATAGACTAGGGAGTGGTTTTCCTTCCTTTTTCCCCACCCCCATACTTGTTTTCTGCTTCTCTCTTTCCCCACCAAGGTGAATTTTCCCTTAGGTCTCTGTGTAATGAGGCAGCTGAACACCAGGTTGCTAGAAGTATTACTCTGAGCTGAGGGCTGGTCAGCTGGAGCTTGAGACTTGGCCTCTTCCAAAGCCAGACCTCACCAGCTCTCTCAAGCACCCCAGCCAAGAGTGGAAATGGATATTAACAACCTAGGGAAGTATACCAAGCCAGAGAAACAAAGGGGGAGACAGAGATAGAAGATAAGAACATGTACCAAAGGAAGAGGGAGAACAGCAGTTCTTTAACAAGTATGACAATTAAACTAGAAAGCCAGGCTGTTCACCAGGATCCTACTGTACAGCTGTGAGTCCAAAATGATGATGTATTTGGAGTGTCTCTACCAAGCATAGACTATCATATTGCCTTTCTGATCCTTACACCAGGTTCTCAAGTTCAGGTGAGGTTAAGAGAATTATGGTTCTCTAAAGGAACTAGGCTTCCTTCTTCTCTCAATGCCAGATGTTTCAATTCCCCAGGGGTCTAACCTTCAGGATCGTGCCAGTTAAAAAGTGTTGCTTAGGAAGGAAGAGACTTGGCCACAGATGAATATCAATAAGGTTTACTTACCCTATTCCCTATCCACCCCTCCCCCCACTGCTGCTGGATCATGATAAAAAATAGGGATCAAAGTCAAATACAGTCTGGGAGATTCCCCAAATTATGAGACTGTGATTCTGTCTCTCCTTCCTTCTTGCCTTCCTCTATGGTCTTTTACACATGCCTTAAAATAAAGTCCAGACTGCTCCTGCCTAGGCTCCCTCTGGTCCTGGGATCTGGCCAAAAGAAAATTTTCCTTTCTTTCTTCTTTCTTTCTTCCTTCCTCCCTTCCTTTCCTTTTTCTTTCTTTCCTTTCTTCCTTGCTCCCCCATCCTCTCCCTTTTTCTTTGTTTTGTTGGGTGAAGCAGTCTATAGTGATATAGGACAAATGGAGGAAATGAAATGGCACAGTTTTCTGATACAAAGAGAGCTGATATCCACCAAATTCTATCTACCAACAGGTAATGGACTGGTTTAGTGATTATCTTGGGAAATCAGGTTTTCTTTCCCCTGGAAAGACTATTTCACACACACACACACACACAAACATATATGTACATACATATAAAATATATTTTCCAATTACATGTAAAAACAATTTTCAACATTTGTTTTATAAAATTTTGAGTTCTAAATTCTCTCCCTCTGTCCCCTTCCCTTGCCCCTCATTGAGAAGGCAAGCAATTTGACATAGCTTATACATGTATAGTCATATAAAACATATTTCCATATTAGTCATATTATAAAAGAAAACAGACCAAAAATCTGAGAAAAATAGTTTTGAAAAAGTATGCTTTAATCTGCATTCAAACTACATCATTTCTTAGAAAAACTCTTTCTACTTGATTTGAGTAATTCACTCTTTCTTCCCAGAGCCAGTAAGCCCTCATCTCCTGTTTTAAACAGAGCAAAAGACAGAATTAATGGGAAAACTATGCTAGGTGGCACAGACAGGAAGTGAGTAGATAGAGTGCTAGGTTTAGAGTAAGGAAAATTCATCTTTTTGAGTTCAAATCTGACCTCAGACACTTACTTGCTATATGAGCCAACCCGAGAGAAGTCACTTAACACTATTTGTCTCATTTTCCACATCTATAAAGCTAACTGGAGAAGGAAATAGAAAGCTAATCCAGTGTCTTTATAAAGAAAACCCCAAATGGGATCGTGAAGAATTGAATATGACTGAATAACAACAGCTAAAGTCTTGGTCAGCTAACAAAGGATGCCGTTTGAGACGATAGTCTGTGATGGTGATAGGGGTGTTAAATGTAGTATGAAACTAGTTGACTGAAAAGGTATAGGTCCAGGAAAGCACATCCTCTTCAGTTAGGAGAAAAGGAATGTTGTTAGGTGTAGAAGTAGGGGGGACTGGATTGTGTGTTCATGTATGCATGCATGCATGTGTGCTTTTGTGTGTATGTATATGGGGGGGGGGGTGTTGGAGCAGGGGGTTTCACATGAGGTCTTTTCTTTTCCCAGCCTCCCTTTTCTATCCTACAATGGAGGAGGTTTGAAAATCCCTGTGAATTGTCTTTCCTAGAAAACATCTATGCAGTGCAGCCTGTCTTAAGTCCATGAACAATTTGTAGGTGCCACATATTTTCATGAAAATGAATTCCATGGATGCAGCTGTTCATCCTTTCCTTCTAGTCTGTTCTCTAGCATCTGGGCATGGGCTAACACAGTGTGTGGTCCTCTACAGGAAGCAGAAGTAGATTGTCACCGAGGCTTTCCAGCAGCCAAAGCTGATGCTGCAGAAAAGTGTACAAAGTGCCCAAGAGCCCCATCATGGAAAGACTTTCATTGGACTTGATATCTGTGGGGCCCAATCCAGAATATCTGTAGGTTAAACCAAGTGAATAGAGCTTTGTTGGAATAAAAGAAACAGGAACTAAACTGTCTCTGGGACATCTGATATAACCTACAAAAAAGAGAGTCCTAGTATTTTACTTATAAGTAACATGCTCAAGGCTTCCCCGCAGGCCCCAAAGATCTAGTTCAACACACAATAGATGAGTTGATCCAGCTTTATTTTTCTGCCTTCAGCCCCCTACCTCTTTTTCAATTTTTCTGAGTAGCCATGACCAGACTTTTGAATTAGGAAAGATCTGAGGCAGTAGTCAAGGAAAGGAGGAAACTGGGAACCCCAGGAGGATAATGCTTTCCATTGTCCCAGATTATTTTGCTTTGTAAGTTTGTTTAATAATGCTCTCAAGGAATAGGCTTAGCAGAACTCTTCAACATTCAATGGAATGTGAATTTTCTTTTTTTCTTTTCTATCGCTATCAACTTCTCAGAGATTCCTCCTCCCCATACAAAGTACAGCCAAGAAAAGCAAATAAATGCATTGGTCATATCTGAGAATATGTATGTCATTTTACACCTGTAGTCTACTATTTCTATGTTGAGAAGCAACAATCATGCATCTCTGACAGTCTGCTGAACTTGGGCATGATTGGTCACTTCACTGGTCAAATTCATTCACTGTTGCTGTCTTTTATGTTATTATGGTCATTATGTAAATTGTCCTGGTTTGACTTTTTTTGCATCAGTTCAGATCAGTTTTCCCAAGTTTCTCTGAATTCTTTATTTTTTTTATGGTACAACTGTTCATATATCATGAGCAGTTAAGCTTTTCCCTACTTCTTGGCTATTCACTTTCATTTCAATTTTTTACTACTACAGAAAGTGTTGCTAAAAATTGTGCAAAAAAAAAAAATCTGTGTATATGTGGGACCCTTCCCTCTTTTTTCAGCCTCCTTGGTGGGGGTCATTGCCCAGTCATGGTTGACTATACTAATTGTCTTCCAAAGCATGTTTTCCATCTCAGACTATCTCATATCCATTTATGTGAGATGGTATTGTGTAGTGGAAAGAGCTCTAGACTAAGAGTCAGAGGACTTGTGTTTGACTAGTGAGTCCATCATTCTATTCCCCATCCTATATACCTGGATTTCTAGTGTTATTAACATCAAAGATAAATTAGCTTTATTTCAAAGGATCCTCACTTTCCTCATCTGTAAAATGAATGGGTGTGGTGAACTAGGTGATCCCTAAAGTGTCTTCCAACCAAGCTCTTAATCCTACAATCCCATGATTCTCTTTAAATGGCAGCTACTTAACTTTTTCTGAGGAAATTAACCCTAGGAACAATGTAGCACCTCATCCAATACCTCTGCCTTACCACCCATCCATGAATCCAAAGAGCTTTGAACTGAATGAGATTTACCTTCATACCTAACAGTCCTTCAGAGGAGATAAGATGGTAATAAGGAACACCATTACTGGGAAGAGGGGAAAAAGAATGGGGGGGAGATGAAACCTAGTTAAGGGTGATTGATAAAAAAAAGGCTAACTGTCATATAGAAGAATTTGTAGAATGGAGGACAATTAGGGCCCAGGTCCTTTGTCTTCTGGGAATGATTGTGTTCAGCCATTGAATGTCCTGATTTTGAGGGGGCTTGCAGTCAAAATAAGAACACATGACATAGATATAAAAGAATTAGTAACAATACAGATCAGAAAGTACTGGCTTCCAAATGATTTCTATAGACAGTTGGTCCAATAGGAATCTTTAGGGGCCTGCCTTCCAGCGTTATTATGAGGATAAAATTAGATCATTTTGTGAAGTGCTTTGTAAACTTTAAAATGCTATATACAGACTAATAGTTATTATCATTATATTGTAATAATGTTACCGTTCTGCTCATGCTAGTGTTCCTGCTTAGAATGCCTTTTCTCTCCTTTCTTTCCTTGAGACTCAGCCCAATTCCTACCTTTTATAAGAAACCTTTCAAGCGAATGCATGCCCCTCCTGACTGCTAACGTCTCCCTTTGGAAATTACCTTCCATTTACAGTGTGTGTGGGTGGGTGTGTGGGTGTGTGTACAACTCTTGTCTAATGCAAAAAAATGAACAAACACTAAAATGAACCAATCCTGCCCTCCAAGAGCATATGTAAATTCTGCTGGGTGAGTCTTCAGTAAATAAATAGAGAGGTCCTCACTCTAATATGATCCTTATTCAGTTGAAAGAATCAGGAACCCAATTAGGGTTACCAGAATCCTAAATTCTTCTAAGTATCTTAAGGTTTGTGGGTTCAGCTTGCAGTGGTGTCCAGAATTCAACCATTTTGCCCAATACCCGAGTCATGGAACCTTATACGTACCTACAGAGAACCTTCTGATTGAAGTTCTGTAGATGAGAGCCTGACTCACCTGCCATGGGTTAACAGGAAGCCACAATTTTCCCAGTGGAAAATGAGGGTAGGGAGAAAGATGGCAAAGATGAACTACAAGGTAAGTATGTGTGTGAGGCACAGCATCTATTTCCCAGCCCCCAGGTAGCAGGTGAGTTTTGTGGTTCAGTTGCCTCCTTCTGAAATCTGGACTCAGAGAAGGAAACTCCAGACCCATTTTCATCCCAACAGACTGGGTGGTCACCAGGGACTAGGCTGCAGGGTATTCTTCAGTGACAGCTACCAGTGGGTGCCTTAGTTATTGACTCAGCAACAGGCTGAGATGCCAAAGCAAAACGTCTTCAAATTAGCAGTAATTGCAGGAGAAATAAAGAGCAAACAGGGTGAGCTGAATGAGGTTTTCTATAAATATTATGTTTTTTAAAGTTTGCCCTGGAGTAATAGAAGCTGTTTAAACGCTAATATCCTGTCTGTGCATTTAAAAAGCCTTATAATGAGGATTTAGAGTCTGAATTTCATAGCTGCTCCCTGCTTCAGTGTGGGTCTGTAACATCTCCATCCAGTACTCCTATTGGCTTCCCAGAATAAGCGAAAACTAATCACTCATGTCTACCTAGAACCAAGCTCAAAACTTATTAAAAAACCATAAGAGGACTTGTCCTGTATTGGGGTATCTATTCCCTCCCACTCTCATTTGATTGTAATTGGTCTTTGGGCCTTACCCATAGAGGGTAGTGACACAGAAAATGGGAGACTAGACTAATCTCCTCAATGGAAGAGTTTACTCATCATTTCTCAAGTTCTGGGTGTCTGCCTTTGACTAGGAACTTAACCAGAATCGTAGGAAGGAGGATACATGGAAGCCTTTGTCCTAGACTACTGGTAAAGGTCATTCTAAAAGCTCTTAACACCATAAGTTACTATAAGATTTGTTGATCTGCCTAACCCTGTTTGCCACTACAAAGGAGCTCACCTGTTAAGAATGGCATTCCTTTAGATTAGGTAAAGTCTAGCTTTTTAAGAATAATAACTAGATTACTCATTTATTTTAGAAATAATATGTAGGCATTTTAATATTATAAATATTAATAATACAAATGACCTGGAAGAACCTCAGAGCCCATTAAGAGTCTAAAGACCACTCTTTAGCAGTATCACAAGTCTAGAGCTGAAGGAGACATCCAAAGCAATCTAGTAGAACCACTTCATTTTTCAGAAAAGGAAATTGGGGCTGTGGGAGAGAAAGTGACTTAATCCAAGATTGTGCATGTCAGAGGTAGAATTTTAATCTAGTACCTCTTACGCTAGAGGCAGTACCCTTTCCACTGTAGCCTTCTGCCTCCAAAGAAAATGGTTTATATGCTTGGCCCTAGAGAAGAGTTGAGGAGATGAGCCTCCCTCCTCTCTTTCTGGAAGTGGGAGACTATGGGTCCAGAATGTTATACATACTATCAGAAATGACTAATGTGTTGATTGATTCTGCTGGATTTTTTTCTTCTTCTTTTTTTTTTTTTTTAATTTTTGCTACAGAGGATAACTTATATATGTGGGAGGCAGGGGAATATATTCAATCAATCAGTAATCGATTATGAACAACCTACTCTGTGCTGCACACTGTATTGTTGTTCAGTCAATTTAGTCATGTCAATCTTCATATTCCCATTAAGAGTTTTCTTGGCAGAGATACTAGACTGGTTTGCCATTTCTTTCTCTGTTTTACAGATGAGGAAACTGAGGCAAACAGGGTTATGTGACTTGCCCAGCTAGTAAATGTTTGAGACCAAATTTGAACTCGGGTCCTCCTGATTCTAGGTCCAGTGTTCTGTCCATTGAGCCAATACCTTGTTACCTATTTTGTATCTCCTTATTCTGTCTATACCTATCTGTATACATATTGTCTCCTACTAGAGAATAAAAGTTTCTTAAGGGGAGGGCCTATTGTAAGAGGGAAGCTTGAGCTGAGTTTTGAGATGAAGATGATGTAAAAATAAAATAAGTCAATAAAAACAAAATTGTAAAACTACAGTTTTTAAAGAAACTTGTGAATGATCACATCATAGTGGACTACCTGAGAATAATTTCAGCCAATAAATACAACAAATATATATTAAGCACCTATTTAACAGGTACTGTTCTAGGAGTTAGAGAATCAAGGACAAAAGTGGCACCATCTGTGTTCTCACAGAACTTACATTCTATTATGTACTTATAGACAATATGTACTTACATAAGCATATACATAACAAAGGCAAGGTAATTTTGAGGGGGAGGCACTAGCAGTTGGGGGAATCAGGAAAGGCTTTCATGTAGAACGTGGCGCTAAAGCTGAATATTGAAAGAAAGTAGCATGGGGGGGAAGTGGGGAGTAGAGAAGAAAAAACTAAATGTACGTTGTAACTTTATTATATATTTAAAAGAAATAGCAAGTTGTACATAATAGATTTGCAGTTTCATGTGTAGTCATCTTTTTTTTATACTATATTATAGAAATACTTGTTTATTCCAAAATTTAAAGAAATAATAAAAATCAAATAATAAAAAAAGATGTGATGGATTCTACAAGGTAGACATGAGGAGGGGAATACATTCTATCATAAATAATAGCTAGGACAAAGGCATGGAGAAGGGAAACAGTGTTGTGTGCAAGGCACAGAGAGGCTGATTTGGCTGGACCATAGAATAATGGAAGACAGTGATGTATAACTAAGCAACAAAGATAATTTGGGGCCAGGTGGTGAAAGGCTTTAAAAGACTGTCAGAGGGGTTTTAAATTTAATCTTAGAAATAATAGGGAGCCACAGGAGTGCACTGAGTAGGTAGTAATATAGTAAAACATGTAGCTAAGGAAAATCACTTTGGTAACAACGTGAAGATTGGATCAGAGTGGAGAAAGCAACTACAACACTCAATTGCCAAGCATCCCTGTGTAGAATATTAGAGGTGGAAGAGACCTGAGGTGTCATCTAGTCCAAACACCCCATTTTACAGCTATGGCTCTTATAGAGTGTGGGTGTGTGATACATGACCTTTCAAGTGTACTCAGCACAAACACACTACCACCCTCCTCTCCACTATTGACTGATACTATTAATTCTCTCTGGGTTCAAAGGCAGTCATGTGTGTGCAATGGGATATTCTCAGTAATTACCAAAATTTTGGGAACTCTTTAATTTGCTTGCTCAGCCTGAAGTAAAAGTGGAAATTTTTGTTCTTCCATGGAATAATTTCTTCTCTCTCAGTCTTTAACTGGGAATTTATAGGCTTGGACATTTAGTGCATAGGATCTGAGCTCATTTTCCCATTCACTCCTATTTGAACCAGCAGGTTGAATCCCCTGAGCAAGGATACTACCTCTCCCTCAGGATTTTAGGGGTAACCTTGAAGGGTTGTCTAATACTACTGCTCGTGATCACCTATCTGGTATATTCTTCCTCCCTCCCATCAATAATTAGTAAATATCTAATATCATTTAAGCAATTAATATCAATTAGCTTCTACGAAGGTATATTTACTGAGAGGATTTAGGAGGGAAAAAATAACAGCAGAAATATCAGCCCCTTAAACACTCTCCCCTTTATGGATCAACTCAATCCCTGGGGAAGGTGTGACTACAAAATATTCCCTTTCCCCTCCTCCCAAGTACACCTCTGGGTGAGTTGCTCCTTTGCTTGCAGGACATGGTATTTCCACTGCCTGGCCAATTCACTCCTGAACTGGGTCAAGCAAGTTATTTCTCAGAGCTGTCTCCTCATTAGACTTAATTACTGTGGCTATGAGCTCTATGAGGACCTTTGATCGCTCTTCTAACTTGTCAAAATTTACAAGATCATAACTTATATCATTCCATCACTTATATCATTCCATTTCAATTACCTATTCACCTAAAATCAGGAAAGAATAAAATACAACAGACTGAAGAAAAAGAAACATTATGCATCAACAGCCACATGGTATCCAGGTGAAGAGGGCCAGTGCTGCCACTCAGTCCATCCAAGATCCAGAGAAGTTCTTGCCAAAGCTACCACCAGAAAGAAGAAATTTTGTCTGTTCAAGCCTTTTATATGTACAATTAGCTTGAGCTTAGCAGACAATTAAAAAACTTTTCATTCCCACACAGTAAGCCAACAAAAAACAGAGGAACCTCTCTGGGCTTTGAATTTGAGAGGCAAAGGACCCCTGTACACACATTTATGAATCAGGCTCACCAAGCCTCCATATGGATGTTGGGATTGTTATTGTGGTTCAGTCATTCAGTCATATCTGGCTCTTGATGACCCCATGGACCATAATGTCCATGGGATTTTCTTGGCAAAGGTATTGGAGTGGTTTGCCATTTCCTTCTCCAACATGGAGAGGTTGTATAAGCTCTACAGAGTGGTCTCATTGGCCAGACCCCCATCACTGATAAAATAATTGTTAATTATCATGTGAGCAATATCAAATAATATTTTTGCTGATAAACATTCAAACTATAGAAGTCTTAATGTGTCTTGCATCCAGAGTTACTTCTTTTTTCCCATCCTATGCCATTCTCCTAGCCGGTCTGAATCGGTCTCGATGAATAAAGGGAATGAAACTTAGACTCTAATTTAGGTGTACATTTCCCTATTGCTATGCTCTAAAGAAATAAAGGAGCTGTTGGTTAGACTCCACCTTGACTAACTGCCTTAGCTGCTACAGCTAGCAGTCCAGATTGGCCTTACCTCCAGTCTACTCCTAACACTTCACAATCTTCTCTCACTCTCTAGTCTGAACATTCATCAATCTTCATTTTGCTTTAAGCCTCTCCACCTCCCTTTACTGGTGCCCCTCTATTTGGGCAGAAGTATCTTTCTCAAGGAAACTAGCATCTCAAAATAAAATTGATTGTTCTTAATGTCTGTGGACAGTCTAACCCAAGGATTCTCTGTTATAATGAGCAAGTCCTTCAAAGTCTCAATAACCTTGAGGAGGTCTTCCAAAGTCTCTGAAACTCAAGGCTGCACAAAGAAGGAAATTGAAGTCTAGAGAGGGGAAATGACTTGTCAAGGGCCACATGGCAAGCTGTTTGGCAGGGTGAGTACGAGTAGTACAATGCAGGACTCCTGACACCCAATCAAATGTTCTTTCCATTACACTGAGTGATCCACTGTGACACTTTTCATATTCTCATGTCCTATGCTTTTTGACCCAAGTACAACTCTGTATGTGTGGCTGACAGTTCCTTCATTTCTCAAGACTGGATAGTGTGAAGGATACTGTGCATGAATTGAGTATGCTTTGACTAGAAAGGGAAAACTGTGAACACTGGCAGCTGAATACTTTTCTTTGATTTAGGTAAACTTTACTTCTATTGTAATACAAATATTCTCAGAGATCTTTTCAAGTGGGAGCAAAAATAGAGAAGGAAGACTTTCACTTTATCAGTCAATCAATGTTTATTGTCAGTCATTGTAACTGATGGAGTGCATGCTCTTTGCAAAGGACTTTGTTAAGTATTGTATAAGGCAGATTCGAAAGAAATGGAAAGAGAAGAAAAGGAAGGAGTATGTTGAAGCCTACCTGAAACAGTTCTGTTGTTAAATTTTCAGCATAAGTATTTACACCTTTGAAATCAACATTATAAATCAGGGTTTGATTTATTGCTTTGTTGATTGTCTAAACTAAGTCTTAATAATGCAGATTAAACTCAAAAGTGTATTGTGCCTACATTTTTGTTTCCTGTTAAACATTGACTAGCACACTCTTGGGGAAAATGGAGAGGGAGAGCTGAGATGGAAAGGGATAAAGGAGATAGAGAGGGAAGAGATAGAGAAGAGTCTGAGGTGAAGAGAGAAGGAAGAAGGAGAGGGGGAAAGAGGCAAATGAAAAGGGAAAGCATAGAAAAACACATGGCCTCTCCTCTGAAAATATTTTCAGGTGGATATTACAGAACATAGACATACAAGTAAATGAAATGTCACGATACATAAGTCCAAAGGAAACACAGTAAAAGGCTGATCTAAATGGGACAGGGTTAATCATTGAAGACTTCCTATAAATATTTGCCACTTCTCTCTGGAGATGGGGAAGGAGAAGAGGAGAAATTAAAGGGGCCACTCTCTTTGGCTAGATGTTAATGATCAATGTCTAACACATAATAGGGGCTTAATGAGTGGTTGTGATTGATTAGTTAACAGGGAACCTAATTGTCCTCTCTTGTAAATACTGAATTGAGGGAAGAAAATTAGGAAGGATTCCGATTGTTTATTACTGTCTTGTGTTTTTCATCTTTTTGATAGGAAATAGACAGAAATGATTCTGAGAAATTATTATACTGCTATAATTATATTTAATGTTCTATAGATTATCACATAGATAAAAACTGGTTTTTTTGTAGCTGAATAAAAGTAAACTTATCTAGTTTAGGCTCACTGAAAGCAACCTCAGTCAAATTCCAGTAGCAGAAGGAACAACAGTGATAGCATACTCCTCATCCTATTTATTCATGCTTTTTTCATTTTTCTTCTAAGTCTTTATATTTTAAAACTTTTTCTCCCATGTACCTTGGATGATATGAGTATTTGCTATAGTAAAATAGGCTATTCATCTGCTATGATGACATCTATTTTTTTTTAATTCCTAAACTTTTACGGACCAATGCTATATCTAAGTGATTATGGGCAGTGGTTTGTGCTATGATAAATCTGTACTGATTCCAGTAGTTGATTGGTTGAGTTCTGAAGAATATTTTGAGGTTTGAATTAGTAGTATGATTATTTGTCATCTGTAAATCCTTAAAAGATAACCAGGTCCTGATGCCCATTTCTAGCCCCAAGGTCACATTTTGCAAGGTATTTGGTAGGGTCTAAATTTTTATAGTCTGTATTGATATGTATTGCATAGTTTCTACTCTTTTCTTGAATAATCTGCTTCAAAGGAATTTATTACTAAGTCTGTATTCCATAAAAATAATACTTCTCACATTTATGGTGGCAATGATGTGGTCTTAGATTGTCACTATACACTCCTTTATTTCCCCAAACAAATTCAATTAATTCAATTATTTGTTCAATGCTTTTTTATCAACATTCATTTGATTGAGTTCAGAGGACATGGCCCATGAAGGGCCCTTTGACTTCACTCTTGGATCTTAGCTATTTCATAGGTCATATCTGGATGTAAATTAGTTTTGGTTATATCCAACAAATCCAGTGGCATATACCTATTACCTTCCTTTACTAATGTATCAGTAAGCACCCCAACTTACACAGGGAGGTCTGCTACCACAAGTTCTTCGACCTGCATTCATAAAAGAAAAGGTAACTTTTGAGGGGTTAACAATCACTTTAATCAAGCACATATATCATTCATCTAGTTCAGGGGAGTCAGCACCCTGAACTTCAAAGAAAATAGAGATATCAAAGATCAACAGACATGGCTTCCTCTACCTGAATTCAACAGACAGTTCCAACAATCTGACCATAGTTACCAGAGAGGGAAGCACTGACATCTGGGTTTTCAAAGTGGGGTGGGCATGAGGAACTCCTTGAAGCAACTTCTCAGAGTCCTCTCTGGCACTCAAGCCTTCTTACAAAAACTAAGCCCCAAAACAAAACTTTACCCTCAGAATATTTATATACTTTTTAGAGCCAGAGGGCATAACCCTCTGATCCAGTGCCTCAATAGAAAAAATAAAAGGTACTTGGGACCCTCCTACAAAACAACTCCCCTAATCAATCTTCCCATAATGGGCAGGCCCATCAATAGGTGGGAAGGATCTTCTTTAATCACATTATTCAATCAGAGACATTTTTAGTAAAACAAAAACAGCAAAAAATTCTAATTTGATTGCCATCACAACTAATTGCTCTCTGATATGATATCTGCTTATTAAGAAGATATTTCTATAGCTTTTATTAATTGGTTTTTCATGTAGTACAAGAATGTCTTTCACTTCTCTTCATCCTTTTTTCTGAGAAATTGTTCATTTTTATATAGGTTCCTTAGGGTGATGGGCCCGACCCATTTTACAATTCCTAATGTATGTGTGTGTATGCATACACACACATATATTAAGACTGGTATTATGTATGTGTTAATTGCTTTAATTTTAAATTTAATGTATTCTTCCCATTCAGCATTGATTCCAGGATGCCAGGAAATCTCTTAACATATTTAACCACAATCCTCTCTTTGATATTATTACACTCAGTGTGTCTTACCTGCAGGAGACCAAAGTATTTATAGATAGTACTTTTATCCATTGGCTCAATAAGTCCTCCAGATTCAAGCTCAAAGCCTTCATTCTCTATCTTTCCTTAGAGTATGTTATATATTTTACATTTATTCAAACCAAATGCTGTTTTGGTATCACTGGAGAAAGCTTCTATATTGATTAAGTAGCTGTTTTATATGGTTTTTGGTGGATCCATATAGCTTAATGTCTTCCTTATACATTGAGTGATTAATAAGACGCTTTAATTGCATTCACTAGCTAGTTTGGAAGCCATTCTTAGTTTTGTTTAGGAAATATGATCATAGATTTAAGGCTAAGCAGAACCTTAATGAGTTTAAACTGTCTCCCAGGAAAACACTATATTTTATTTCAATTATTCTTGACATTATTGTGTTGATGGTTTGTTTTCAGTAGAGAAGAGTTTTCCATGTGGACATCAAATACTCTAGCATTCTCACTATAGTTGGGTCTATTTTATACATTTGCAGTACATGAATAAGCCATGAGTTTGGATCCAAGTCAAAGGCTTTGCAATAATCAACAAAGGCAATATAAATGTTCCGGTGCTATTGGGGAGCTTGTTCAATAGTTACCAAATCAATAATAAGTTGTTCTTTGCGCTCCTGGGACTTTTTAGAACACTGTTTGCTCTTCAGCCAATATATTGTTCTGCTATGTTTATAGACTTTCTTCTTGGCGAAATAAGCTGAGAATTCATTGCATGGGTTACGTAAACATGTAAGTAGACTATTTTTTTAAGGCATGTTCTCATCTTTTGGTAATAGATATGTGACAACTTTAGCTTTTTAGAAAGGGTGGGATCAAGCTTGCATCTGAGAGGTAGCTTGGTAAAGTGCTTTGCTAGTAATTTATACACTACTGTGAAGTATTTGAGCCAATAACTATGGATCTTCTCTGACCCTGCTGCTCTCTAGTTTTGCAGAGAAGACAGTAGCATTTCAGTCATTTCCTTGGCATCACTGTTCCATTGTTGATAACTTTAACAGGTGTGGTAGGAGGAATAACTCCTAGGATTCCCCAGCAGGTAAGCTGAGCTAAGTCTTTTCTGTATTTTTTTTTTAAATTTTTTCCAATTTATTTATTTTTTTGTTTTCAACATTCATTTCCACAAGATTTTGAGTTTCAAATTTTCTCCCCATCTCTCCCCTCCCCTCACCCCAAAACTCTGTGCATTCTACTTACCCTTTCCCTCAATCTACCATACATACCTCCTTTCCCTTCTCTCCATCTTCTCTCTTTTCTTGTAGGGCAAGATAGATTTCTATACCCCATTACTTGTATTTCTTATTTCCTAGTTATGTGCAAAAACAATTCTCAAGATTCGTTCCTAAAACATTGAGTTCCAACTTCTATCCCTTCCTCGCTCCCCACCCATCCCCACTGAGAAGGCAAGCAATCCAATATAGGTTGTATATGTGTAGTTTTGCTAAAGATTTCCCTAATACTTATGTTGTGAAAGACTAACTATATATCCCTCCATCCTATCCTGCCCCCCCCATTTATTCTATTCTTTCTTTTGACCTTATCCCTCCCCAAAAATGTTTACTTCTAATTACTCCTCTCCTCTCATTTGCCCTCCCTTCTATCATCCCCACCCTACCCCACTTATCCCCTTCTCCCCTACTTTCCTGTAGTGTAAGATAGATTTTCATACCAAATTGCGTATGCATGTTATTCCCTCCTTAAGCCAAATATGATGAGAGTAAGCTTCACTTTTTCCCTCTCACCTTCCTTTTTTCCCCTCCATTGAAAAAACTTTTTCTTACCTTTTTTATGAGAGATAATTTGCCCCATTTCATTTCTCCTTTTCTCCTCCCATTACATTTCTCTCTCACCTCTTAATTTTACTTTTTTTAGGTATCATCCCTTCCTATTCAACTCACTCTAACAGTTCAACTTTAGTAAGTCCCTTATGATTTTTCTTTCCTATTTACCTTTTCATGCATCTCTTGATTCTTGTGTTTGAAAGTCAAATTTTCTATTCAGCTTATCAAGAATGCCTGAAAGTCCTCTATTTCATTGAATGACCATTTTTTCCCTTGAAGTATTATACTCAATTTTGCCAGGTAGGTGATTCTTGGTTTTAACCCTAGTTCCTTTGACTTCTGGAATATCAGTTTCCAAGCCCTTCAGTCCCTTAATGTAGAAACTGCCAGATCCTGTGTTATCCTGATTGTATTTCCACAATACTCAGATTGTTTCTTTCTCGCAGGAGGACCCTGCTCCCTTCTCACACAGGTGAATGCATTTTCTCACTGACATTTGAAGCTGCCTTTGGTGTTTGTGGGTTGAGGAATCTAGGAATTGCAGCTTTTGGCTAGTGGTGCCTTGAAGCCTGCTCCAGTCTTGTCCCTGCTGTGGCATGGCCAAGGCTGGGCTGGGCTCCACTCTGCACCCGGTGTGATAGACCTTTCTTCTTGGCCTTCCAGGCTGCCTTTGACTGGAAATCTCTTTCAGTCTGTCATTTTGTGACTTCTGCTGCTCTAGAATTTGTTTAGAATCATTTTTAACAGGTATTCTATAGGCTGTGAGGTCAGACCTTCTAGAGGTCCGTCCTTCTACTCCACCATCTTGACTCTTCCCCCCACTAAATCTTTTCTTTAAGAGGTATTAAAACCATTCCCAAGACTTAATTGGCTCAGGGGACTAGAGGCTTGGGCTATTGACCTATCATCCCTGGTCACCTGAGTAAAAAAAGCCACAAGGAGCTCCAGCTGAACCTTGAGGCTTAGCAAGACAGATGCAGGAAAGCTGTGCTCAGTGGAATCAGTGTTGAATCTCTGACTGAGTATTCTTTTCTTGCTCTGAATCTGCTTAAAAGAGTTAAAGAAAGTTTCTTTTGTTAATGTCTCCTTTCATTCCAGTCTCAAACCAGAGGAAACCATATCAACCTGGTCAACCCAGACCTATCACAACAGTGCACAAGTATTTTGTTTCTCATTTGATCCACCTCATAGTTTCATTGCATAGGACTCTTTTTGACCATACACACACATAGACACACACACATATATGCATATATGTATGTATACATATATGTATATATACACACACATGTGTGTATATATCATATCTATTTCTATGTATATATGTATGTGTGTATATATATGTCAGACTTGCACAACATACCACCCACTAAAGAATTTCAGGCAGCCTGAAAAAAAATGTTGGGTTATCATTGCACACTCTCCTGTTTGTCATGTGATCCATGGCAACCAATCATCATTATTCTGTCTCTAGTCTAGCCTATCTGTGGCCCAAACAAGTTTAGCCTATTTTCATTTTGGTCCCTACCTACTGCCAAGTTGTGCAGGTCTGATATATATATGAACATTTTTCTATATCCTCTTTCCTTAGTGGTTCTCTCTCATCTCTGATTTCTTTACTTCTTAAATCTATGTAACAGAATGCTTGAGAGATGCCAAACACTTTATTTTGTTCTTTGAGTGTCTTTGACTCAATGTATTACCCAGACTTTTGACTTTTGCTTTCTGCTCCTGATTAAGGCAGCTATCTACTATTCAGTAGATAGAGCGCTGGGCCTAAAATCAGGAGTTCCAAGTTCAAATCCATCCTCAGATACTTGCTAGTTGTGTGACCCTAGGACAAGTCATTTAACTTCTCTCAATTTCAGTTTCCTCATCTGTAAAATGGAGTAGTAATATCATCTACCTCCCAGGATTATTGTGAAGATCTAATGAGATAATATTTGTAAAGCACTTAATAATGCTTGTTTCCTTCCTTACGGGAATCTAGAATTTCTGATATGTCTTTGTTTTCTGTATTTCTTTTCACATGTTTCTTTTTTTAATGCCTTTACCTGGGTAATATGATAATCAGATTTTCTGCTTTGTGGTCCAGTGAGCTATTGATGTAATTTTGCAAAGCCTTTCTATAGATTTTCAATAGCTGTCTCAAGTTGCTTCTGCCACAATGGTATTTGACACCTATCCTTAGGGATATTCCCTGATTGCTCCACCTTTAATCTTATCATTCTTACAGTGGGAATGGAAGCTACAGGCTGCTGTGTGCAGGTCCTGACATGTCTTTCTATTTTCAGGTGGGCATTCTGGGAAAATATGTTCATTCATGAGGGTTAAAGCGATATCAGCTTTTAAAAAATTGTCCTTTTTTTAGTATAATTCGTTTGCAAGTTGGATTTCACCTAACTCAAAGAGGCTTTTCAGAATTACAGTCTAAGTACACCCATCTCCTTTTCAAAATCCCTTGAGATATTAGCATTCTTTTTGTCATCCATTTCATTATTAAGTATAATTTCTGAGTTTGCATTAAATAAACATTTTCCTCAGGACTTTTGATTTTCTCCTAATAGATTTTAGTAGCTCTTTGATTTCATCTCTAAATTTACATAACTCTAGGCTTAGAGTTGAAGTTAATTTTTTTTTAATGAATTCCTTGTTCTTGTCAGCAGTACATTGCTGTGTGACTTGGAGCTGAGGAAATCCTTCACAAAAACTGGCAAGATCTATTTCCAATTTTGACATGATATAGTATTGGTACATAATGAAAATTTTCTTGTCTTCAGTCTGTTTCGTGCATATTCATAGTTTGTTCACTTTAGTAGTCAACCTTATCTGCACTAAAACATTTCCAGTGAGTGGGATATTGATATTTCTCATGTAACTGACCTTCCTAGGATACCAGAACACAAAGGAGCCACCCATTGAACTAATCATCCTGGTTTCAAGTAAAGCCAGTCTGCAACTCTATGCCATCCCATCAATTTCTTTGATTCACAGTAGCTGTTTTCCTACACTGTGCTAACCCAATCAGGAATGGCACTATTGGGTAGCTAGGTGGCACGGTGGATAGATAAAATGCTGGACATGGATTCAAGAAGATCTGAGTATAGATTTGATCTCCAACACTCACTAGCTGTATGACCCTGGGCAAGTCACTTAACCTCTGTTTGCCTCAGTTTCTTCAATGTAAAATAGAGATAATAACAGCTCCTTTCTCTCAGGGTTGTAGTGAAAATCAAATAAGATCATAATTGTAAAGTACTTAGCATAGGGCCTGGCATTTAGTACAGGTACTAGATAAATGTTTATTCACTCCCCCTTATCATAGCCCAACTGGATGGTATTTCAGCATTCATGTCAGGTCTTTGCAACTACCACTTTGATCTCAGGGCACATAGAGCCCCTGCTGCACATTACTCAGGATGATATATCATCACCATTATTATCTTACTGTAGTCTTTTTTTAATGAAATGCAGAGTGAAATGGTCTTGGAACAAATTTCTATCCTAGTACTAACCTTTTTTTATTCAATACTCTAATATTATTTAATTCTTTGAGAAGCTAGGTAGTTCAATAGATAGAGCACTAGACTTGGATTCAGAAAGATCTGAGTTCAAATATGGCCATCACACTAACTGTGTGATCCTGAGCAAATCATTTTACCCTGTTTGCCTCATCTGTAAAATGAGCTAAAGAATGAAACGGCAAACCACTTCAGTATCTCTGCCAAGAGTACCTCAAAAGGGATCATAAAGAATTAGATACCATTGAGTGATACACATGTTATTTTTATCATTTTATAAAGCAGATTAAAATAATTATAAATATTATTCAAAGAAGAAAGCCTGATATACTTTAGTATAGCTGTGATCCAAGTGATTCCAGGTTCCTCTAATGTCTTCCCTTTCGGTGGGTAGGAGAGGACATGGAGAAGCAGCATTGTAATGGATCTCACCCACCCCCTCCATAGTTTCTCTAGGGAAAACGCAATATTAGGAAGATTCCATAAATTTAAAAACTTTTGTGCAAAGCTGTAATTGCTATAGAATGAGTAGAATTGGAGATTGGGCAAGTGAGAGAAGAGTAGAGTTCCTGGGTTCTAGTTCTGGGTCTACCATGTTTCCTTACTGTGTCACAGAAACACCATCCTCTGTTTCATTCTTTTGGGCTTCTTGAATTAAATCAAAGCACCCATGATTCTGAGGGATAAAGTCAAGGGGCTATTTGTGCTTGACTGTATAGGATAGTGGAAAGAACCTAGTCTTGGAGTCAGGAGACAGTTACATTAGCAACTCTCTGTGTGACTATAGGCAAATCTCATGCCTCTCTTGAACCTCTTTCCTGATATGTAAAATGAAGAAAATAATACTTATAATGGTTAGAGATGTTATACTATCACATTGTTGTGAAGTTAACATAAGGTAATATACATAAAATACTTAAAAAACCTAAAAGTTGATATGTCAGTCTTGAAAGATCAAATAAATATTTGAAGGATCTGTCATTTCCTCAGTGTGGGCACACCCTTCACACAGAAATCACATTACATTCCAGACTTAGTAGATAGAGTAGGAGAGTTGCTTTTTTATTCCAAATGATATCTTCTTGTGGTCAGTCTGACGATAAGCCTCCACCACAGTTTATGTCAATAGTGCTCAGGTGATAGATATATCATCACTCATCAAATACATCTTTAGTCTTCAGTATGATAAGATCTTCTAGTGCTTATGTTCCTCTGGATTAGCATGCATGAACATCATAGAATATTAGTAGAGGAATTCTCAATTATTTATTAATATTATTGTTTTGATGGTGGTGGGTTGATAAGAATGATAAGCAGTTTATAATAGAATGCTGAACTTTAGCTACATGTCAGGGAGACATGGGTTCAAATCTCATCGCTGATTCATATGTGATCCTGGGCAACCTAATTCTGAGGGACTTATTTATTAAATAATAGATGATTATTATCTGCTGGAGGAGAGAGTTTCCCATGGTCAAAAAATCACAGATCTTTCATATATTCACATATTGGGAATAATAGAAAAGTTTTTGAATGAACTGGGGTTTCAATATTCTCTTATGCAAAGTGCAAGATTCTCTGGAACCTAATACTTCAATCTAGGGAAAATCTGATAAAAAAAAAAAAACCTAATTAATATGAAAGTTAAATCCTCCAGGGGAGGCAGTTAAGAGGAAGAACCTAGTCTCCAATGACTACCAAGGCAAAAGTAATTGGCATGAACATCAGAATAGGGTGGCAAGAGGCATCTGAAATGAGGGAGATGAAGCAATAGCAACTAAAGAGAAAAGGGAGTACTAGAAATTTGGTGGAAGGGAGGGAGAAAGTGGAAAAATGACTTCCTAAAGGGAACCCTTCTTCTTGTGCAGAGATAGAGAAAAACTGGAAAAAGATGGTGAGCAACCAAATCCTAAGCCAATGAAGTTGGTGCCAAAAGAGAATCTAAATTGTTAAATCAGACAGAGCATAACAAATGTACAGCTCCTAAGGTCCTGAATGGTATTAGGTTCTGTACCTTAAGGAAGGTACCTTAAGTACCTTAAGGAAACTAGGAATGAAGCCTAAGAGAGCAATAGCAGACATGATATAGCACTTTTATGATTCATAAAGCAACTGACCCACATCATCCTATTTGAGCTTCTCAACAGTCCTATAAAGTAGATTCTGCAGGTATTATTCCTCCATCTTGCAAATGAGAAAACTGAGACTCAGAGAAGGGAAGACATTTGTTTCTGGTCATACCGCTAGTTAAGTATTAATCACTAGATTCAAACCCAGGTTTTCTTGACTACCAAGTTTAGCGCTCTATTCATTACTATACTACCATTAATTCTATTGGACAGATGAGGAAATGGAAGCCAGGAGAGTTCAAGTAACTTGTCCAAGGCAGCAGCAGAGACAATTCAAGTGGATGCTTGGTTCTAGAGCCAGGGCTCTAGGAGTCAACATAGCATTTATTTCTCCCTTCCTATTCTGGTATTTTTTTGGGGGGTGTTGAGACGTGTGCGCGCGCGCGTGTGTGTGTGTGTGTGTGTGTGTGTGTGTGTGTGTTAGGATTTCTATAGGAGTCTTTTCCAGGCAGATTCTAAGTAGGTTTGACTGAAGGCAGAGTTCTGTGTTTTTAAAAGAGAATAACAATTTTATCTTCTTCAAACTAGAATCCTTGGTGTGCCTTGCTGTGTCATGACAGTGGGCAGGATGGTGGGTAGTCTGGTGGTACTAGACAGAATACTCAGGGACCTGAATGAAATACCTCTCAGGCTGTGCTCAGACAAGGGTCAAACCCATGAGAAGAGTTTGCCTGTTATGGACATGACTACAGACAACACCTAGTTAGTAGTAGAACTAGTCCTATGAACCAGAATACCATACAGCTCTTCTCAAACACATTTTTTAAGGTATAGGAATATCTCTGGGGCAAATAGGTGGCACAGTGGATAGAGTGCCTTGTCCTAGAGTCAGGAAGGCTCATCTTCCTGAATTCAAATCTAGCTTAGTAGCTGGGTGACCTTGGGCAAGTCACTTCACCCTGTTTGCCTCAAGTGTTTCATCTGTAAAATGAGCTGGAGAAGAAAATGGCAAACTACTCCAGTATCTTTGCCAAGAAAACCCCAAATGGAGTCATGAAGAGTCATACATGATGAAAACAACTTAGCAACATTTGTAAGTAATATCTCCCATATATGGAGCACAGTGAGGCAGGGATCAGCTCTAAGGCTATAATTTGGACTTTGACTGATTGTATTTGTTTTGTTTTCTTTTGCGTCAATCTAGTGTAGCAGATAGAAGAAGAAAGATATGGGATCAAATCTCACCTCTGATATTTATTAGCTATATGACCTTGAGGAAGTCATTTAGTTTTTAATCTTTAATCTCAGGTTTCTCATCTGTAAAATGAGTGTTAACAATCCAAGGTTGTTGTGAGGATCAAATGAGATGGATAATGGATGAAAAGTGGTCTGCAAATCTTAAAAGGCTAAATACGTGTCAATTATTCTGATTTTTAAAATATGTACATGTTTGAAAAGAGCTGCATGGTAGAGTGGAAAATGAGAACCAAGGGATCTGTATGATACCCAGCAGTCTTAGCTCTGCCCCTAACTAGCTGTGTGGTGCTGGGCCATTGCTTCATTGCACCAGGACTCTTTTGGAAGAGAAGATGAGAGTACTAGAGCTTTGTAGGTCTTGGGTAACATGTATGGTGCAATGGAAAGAATGATGGATTTTTAATTAAAGGACCTAGCCTCAAATCCTGATTCTCCTGCTATGCGTTCTTGGGCAAATCACTTAGCCTCTCTGGGCCTCAGTTTCCTCAACTGTAAATTGAGGAAGCTGGACTATATGACCTCAGAGATTCATTTCATCCTTATATGGATGATCCTATGATTTCTGACTGTACTTGGCAAGTGGTTAAGAGAAAAGAAGTCTGTGCACTGTTTGCTGTGTTTGAAGGTGAAGAGAATGGGATGAGGGAAAGATGCCCTTTGCCCAGCTTCTCTCTGTGGTTGCTCTACAATGGTATTCCCTGGGGCCAGCTTCTTCAGCTCTGCTGAAACCAGGGTTCAGCTAATTGTGATTTTTAAAACTTAATTATGGAAAGAAAAGGGATTAAGGGCACTTTCATTTGTTTTCCTCCTGACTGTGAACTGTCAGCAGCAGATTTAGGAGAACTGTCCAGCTCAGGGTGCAGAAGGATAAGCAAAGGAGATGTTGCAAAGGTTCAGTTTGGCCGAGGTCAGACCTTTGGAGCTGTAGAAACTGCTGAAATGAGCTTCCAGCCAGCTCCAGCTCCATCCTACCCAACTCTTCCATAGGTCTGCTTTAAAGCAGGCCCTACTTAAAGACACACAGCATGTGTGAGGACCTGTTCTCACTGGGCCACCTCCTGTCAAGAGACGGCCCTTCCTGACAAAGTCCTATCATCTGCATCACTGTACATGAGCTAGGAATCCTGAGGCAGTCACATATAGGAGGCTACTCCCTGGAGGTAGAGCAGTGTGAATCAGGGGAAAGAATAAGTGACTCGGAGCTGGCTGGGAAATTTCCCAGGAAACAAGGCAGATGTATTAAGAATACAATTGCTTTTCTCGCATTTGCCCTTCCTTCAGTGGAAAGGTTCTCAAAGTGCAGATGGTTCTACACATCCCTGAGCATGTAAGTTCATGGGATCTAGAACTGAGAGGCACTAAAAGATCATCTGGTCCAGCCCCTTTATTTTATGGATGAGAAAACTAAGAGAAGTGAAATGATTTGTCTAAGGCACTAAAGACTCTAAGTGGCCTTACTGAGATTTAAATACAAGTCCAAAATGGATATAAATCTACTCCAAATTCAGTGGTCTTTCAGTTATACCACACTGCCTCATTTCCTCCTATGGGAATACCCGATGAGAAGCTAAGATTGTCTTGAACTGTCCCCTTTCCAACTGCTGTCTCTGTCTCTCTCCCTCTCTCTCCCTCCTTCTCCCTCCCTTTGCCCCCCAAGATTTCATTAGTGCAAGGAGAGATAAAAAGTCATTTCCTCCAGTTGTCACAACCCCAAGTGGCCCTATTCTACAGGCTTCCATCCCAGCTGTTTTCCCTATCTTTGGATAAAAGTCTCAGATGGAGGTGGGAGAGGGGGGGATATGCTCTATCAACCCCACCTCCAATAAAATGTAAATTCCTTGAGGGCCAGGGCTATGCCATTTTTCATCTCCATAACTTGGCATAAAACCCTGCATACAGTAGGCACTTGTATTTGTTGAATTGCTTCTTGTAGTTCCCACTAAAGTGTCAACAAGAACACAAAGGATGATAATATTTCTGTAATAAATACTAACTGCAAATGTTCTTCCACCCACTGTGTGTCTGTAGCCAGCAGTTGCTTTCCCAGTCTACTCCAGTGATCTGTCCCCTATTGGTAAAAGGCTGTTATGGTGCTTTGGGATCTTCTGCACCAAAATTCCCAATCCACAAGGTATTTCCTAGCATAATTTTTTATTGGCATGCCATTCTCTGCCTTTCCTTCTTAGCCAAGAATAATGTCACATGGAGATTCTCAACTCAGGGATGATTGATTCTAGTTTTCTAAATCCCAGATTTCAAGTAGAATAAAGTTGGAGGCTGCCTTTACTCCCTCTTGGGGACTCAGATCTTCCTCCTTGGTTCTCTTTCTTCCACCACCCCCCAATGCCCTTCCCTCCCACTCATCTTCATTTTCCCTCTTGTTTTCCACTTCCTTCTCTCTTCTTTCAGTTGGTTAGAAAACTGACTGCAAAAGTTCCCTGATTTAAATATTAATGAAATTGGAGAGGCAGGAGGGTTATAAAGAAAAGAACAAGCACATTTAATAGAACTACATCGCTGAATACCTGGTTGTGAACTAATAGGATACTTTTGAAGTAGAAATTGCCATAAGGAAAAGCTGATCATTGACTAGAAATCCCTATCAGAAAGAACTGCCCTTTCTTAACCCAGAGGTTCTTAGCAAAACGTTTTTTGTGTTATGGACCCTTGGGGCAATCTTTGAGCAAGCTTTTGAGCAAGGGTGAAGCCTTTGGACCCCTTCTCAAAACAATGTCTTTAAATGCATAAAATAAAAAGGCATTACAAAAGAAAAGTATGTGAAAATACAGTTGTCAAATATTTTTAAGTTCACATACTTGAGGTAAAGAATCTCTGAAATCTAACCCTTACTATTGTAGTATTCCAAGGTCTGAGAGCTGTAACTTGCATGGTGAGTGGAACTTGTCCTCCCTCTTCCCAGATTCTGTTGTCCCTGTGTCTTACCTCCCAGTCTCCCCTTAGCCCTCACAACTCTTAAGGTTTTATCACCACAAAACGTCTCGGCTTGTGTTGATCTTTCACTGCAAGTCTCATGTGGCTGAGGCCCAGACTGTCTGGAGGATGGGTCTCTGCCTCTCCCACTGACATGCCCATGTTCATACTGTCCTCAGCACCACATCCCCTAACTCTCTACCTCCCACTGCCTCCCTCTAATAAACTTGAACCAGGTACTCTAATTCCTAGTTATGGCCCTAAATAGACTAACATAACATTCTTCCAGAAGGCGATGATGTTCTGTGTCCCTATATATGACAGAGATTATCTAGCTGCCCAGAAGAAATAGTAATTGTTGGCTCTTTGCCTATATCTTGCCCTGAGAGTAACTATGCAGGTTCAGACAACTGAAAAGCATGCCCACCAGGCTACATGTCAACTCTACTTGCATCTGCTAGGTTACAATTATAAGAGCAGAGATTGGAGGGAGCATTTCCTCAGTTATTGAAAGTAAGGTTTTCTCCATAGCAGTGAATAGGAAGGGAATGAAGCAAAGTCACTGCTGACAAGTGGTCAAGGAAGAATCTCAGGAAATTCCCAGATACAGATTATCCAGAATCATCCTTCAGCTTGTCAACTCAGCTCAGAGAAAGTCTGGTTTAGTCAGAAGAAGAGTATGGATAAGCTGAGATACAAATAAGGCGGAGGGTGTTTGGGGTTTATGCAGATCTCCCATTGGCTGAGTTTGAGAACTCTGATGGGGTTTAGACTAAAGGAATATTTATCTCAGATAAAAAGTAGTCAACAGAGCAAAGGAGTCTGGGAGACAAATTGAAAGAAGATAGGGTTAGGGAGGAAGATGTCAAAGAGTAGAAAGTGAATAGAGGAGACCATAACATCATAAGATTTAAACATAGAAGGAAACTTAGAAATAATTTAGTCCAGTCCCAGAAAGACAAAATGATACATCCCAAGTCACACAGGTGGCATATAGAGAATTCAGACATACGGCTTCTGATTCCAAATCCAGTGTTTTTCCCATTACACAACACTGACCAAATAAAGGAGAAAAAAGTCATTTGCCAAAGTTCCCAGGTTGCCCCAATAAGTTGTTTTGGGCTGGGCCTGATTTAGGCCAGCATCCTGGGGGGTTAGGATCAGTATTGGGAAGGAACAAGACACTCGTAGGTCATTCAACAGTTCACAGAAGGACTTAGCCATAGCAGGGAAAGGCTGTTCAACAAGGATATACTTTTAGGACACTACAGGTTGATTTAGCTGAGGGAATTTTCTCTGCCTCAGAGTTGCTCATCTTAGTCTTCCAGCTAAGCCTCTAAATAAGGTTAGAGTTCTTCATGTTGTTTTATACTCAGATAACTAGGAAATAATGTCAATCATCCTAGTTTTTATTTCCCTGAACCAATCAAACCTCAAGGAAAAATTCTATTGGGAAAAACTACTCTACTAGCTTGCAGTAAAGAAGAGAAGTTTCTTAGGATGTTGCTGTTACTACATTCACCTACCTGTGATGATCTATAATTTTATGAATGTCTTTCTGATTAATGGACTCACATCCCACCCAAGTTAATGGGATCCTGTCTCCTCATTTAGTGGAATACTTAGGGAAAATCTCAGCTGATCTATTAGCGGGTCCAGCCTCCTAGAGTAGGTAGAAAGAACCTTTACTGAGCTGAATGAGAAATAAGGTACATGAATAAGGGGTGACTGTGCCTGGCTCATGCCTGAACACCATTATTTCTCATGGTTACATTTGCTTAGTGATGTGACCAAGAGCAAGTCACTCCATCTCCCTGAATTTCAGTTTTTCTCCTTTGTAAAATGAAGATAGTAATACTTCCTAGTTCCCAAAGTAATTAGGAGGAATTAATCTTATAAACCAAAAGCACTACATATGAGTTATTGCTTTACCATTTTATGTTGGTCAGAGTTCATAGAGTGTCAGACAGAATACCCAGTGCCTTAACTAACTTAAGACGCATCAGAGCTTTTTCCAAGGGTGTCACCATCTCAGGACATGAATTACTTCCAGGGGATAAGAGTGAGGATTCACATCCTCCCTTCAACAACCAACATTGTTCAAGGGTCTTGTTACCCAAAACCCTTTCATGATCCCAAACCAAATGCTCTGACTCCTTCACCTCCCCTCTACATTCTTCCAGTCCAGTGAGCTTTATCTTTTCCTTCTCTAGTGTCTCAGGGGACTGAGGGTACTCTCCATGGTAATGATTGCTGATGTTACAGATATGGATGTCACCAACCTGAGATTGTGACAGCTCTGAGTGAATCAGGTAGGAGGAGCAGAAGTAGGAATGGGAGCAAGAAAAAGGGAACTGCTTTTGAAAGGTATTTGAAGCTGAGCATTTGGGGTGTGTGCTGCAGTAGAGGAATGGCAAATAGAGAGAGCAGTAGTGAAAGTTGGAAGCAACTTTTTCTTAAGTTTCCCTAAGTCTGCCGCAGGCACTTCCTGGGGCTCTCTCTAGGCCCCCACAAGAAACAGGAAGGTGGGAAGGAAAGGAAATGTGTGTGGGGAAATGCAGAGAAGGAGGTATGAGCTGGGGTTCTTAACCATTTTTGTGTCATGGACTCCTTTGGCAGTCTTGGGAAGTCTATATAATTCTCCTCAGAAGAATTATTTTAAATTCATAAAATAAACTACATAGGATTGCAAAGGAAACCAATTATATTAAAATTCAGTTATCACAACTTAAGAAAATATCAAGTTCTCAGACCCACGGGTTTAAGAGAGAGAACACACAAGAGCCAGCCTGCATGTACATTAATAGTGTGACACTAGGAAACCAGAAAGCAAGCCTAATTAAGGCAGCTAGGTGGTGTAGTGACTAGTGTCCTGGGCATGGAATCAGAAAGACCTGAATTCAAATTCAGCCTCAGGCACTTGCTAGCTGTATGACCCTGGGTAAGTGGCTTAATCTTTGTCTGCCTGAGGTTCATCTTCTGTCAAATGTGGATAATAATACCACTTACCTCCCAGAGTTATTGTGAGGATTAAATCAGATACTATTTACAAGTGTTTTATAAACTTTAAAGTACTGTGTAAAAAACCAGCTATTATTCCCTCCTGTTATTTAACAGTCTAGAATTCCTTGCCTAGATTTCACAGCTTTGAGGCATCTTGTGGTTTGACTGGATTGTCTCCTCCCCCTGTTAGTCTTTTACTTCCAAGTGGTATAGAGTGAATGCATTCAAAGTTGAGGCCAGAGGGGAACAAACCCAGCTGAGCAGGTGGGAGGCTACATTCTGGGTGTGCTGGGTATAACTCTAGATACACTGAGGTCTCTCTTGTGCAACTGCTCCACCTTAAAACTTAAGGTAGCTTTATAAAAATAATAATATGTCTCTATGATAGTACATTAAGATTACAGAGTGTTTTTATCACAACAGCCACATGAGGTTGGTAGCTTATATATTCCCATTTTACAAAAGAGGACACTGAAGAGATGAGGTGAGTTTTTTGTTTCCGCATAACTATTAAGGGTTATAGCTAGAATTTTAACGTAAATCTCATCCAACTCCAGGACCAGAGCCCTTTCCATTATACTCCCTTGCTGCATAAAGTCTGCAGTGTCTCATTAAAGATTGAGTTTGGGGTAGAGAAGGTAGAGCAAACAAGCATGAGGAAAGAGGCTGGTGGGGAGAAAGAAGGGTCTACCCAAGCAGGTTAGGTAGAAAGGCATGACAGATAGGAATGAAGGATAAAAAAAGGTGACAGTGCCAAGAATAATGAAATAAGGAATAGATATATTATGTTAGAGAGGACACAGAGAGAGCATCTGATCCAGCCCCCCCACTTTTTAAGCCACTGAAGTTCCAAAGCATCTAGGACAGAGAGTGTTTTTTGCCTATGGCAGCATCTTCTATCTGAACTTCTGCCTCCCCAGAGTGGTCAGGGAAAGAGAAACATCAGTAACTGGTCTTTTGGTCAGATAGCACCCCAGAGATTCCAAGCCTATCATCAAGGTCAGCTTGGAAATTTTTCAGAGGAAAGGTTTGCTATCTGTGCAAAGTCCCCTTGTTATGAGGATGATGATGATATGTGAGGCTCTGCTATTAGTACCAAAGACTTGGCATTGCTGTCTTCCCACAGTTGTGCTCCACACAACCTCACAGGCTGTGACTGTCCCAGCATCCCTCTGTATACCTTTTTCCCTGGCACCAAAATGGAGCCAGATGGCATAGAGGCAAAGTACCTTCCCCCCTCTGGTAACTGTAACCCAGAGAAACCCTTTCCATTGTCTCATTACATAGAATCATAAAACCATGGAATTCTAGAGTTAGAAATTATCTCAGAGACCTTAAATTATCTCAGAGAATTTAGAGTGTAACCCTGCTTTTATAATGAAGGAAGCTACCCCAGAAAGAGGAAGGTACTTGCCCAAAGTTATACAGCTAAAGTAATGACAGTTGAGCCTAGAATGCAGTTTCTCATTGTCAGCACAATTCACACTCTCCTACATTATGATGTCTTGACTTAAGTGCTTAAGTCTCCATTCATTTCTGTACTAAAGATATCCTATATCCCTCTTTGCTTCTGTCTTTAAAGTTTTCTCTTTTCCTAATATCTGCTTTTTCAAATGCTTGGTTCAGGTAAGGATGGAGAGTGGCATATGCTAATAAGAGGACAGATGATTTGCTCAAAGTAATGCAGGTAAAAAAATACATACATACATATATATGTACATACATACATACATACAACATTCATGGGATTATGGGTCTAGAACTGGAAGGGAACTCAAAAGCAATCTAATCCAAACAAGTTATTTTACAGATATGGAAACTGAGTCCCAAGGAGGTCATGAAGATAGTATCAGAGGAAGGATTGGAGTCCTTGTTCTCTAACTCCAGAGTCGGTACTCTGAGTGCCTCCATATACAGAGCACTGAACTAGGCACTAGGGGAGATACAAAGTTTAGATTTATGGATCCTGCCCCCAAGAACCTTACAGTATAGTAGAGGAGAAAGCTAGGGTAATGACTTCAAATCCAACCAATGTCCCACTGGAAATCCCATTCCCATGGAATGAAATTGTACCTTTTGAGTTGCTGTTTTCAAAGAAGCCATTGGTGTCCCATAACTAGAAGATATAATAATAAGTACAGTAATTACCTTCCCCTAAAAATTAAACATTTCATGAGTAGCCATAGGGCACTTGGTTTAAACATCTCTTGTCCTTTACTCTCACTATATAACCACCTACCATACATCTCTCCATTGTCCTTTTTTTATGTCATCTGCAGCTTTGTTTATTTGAACATCCAGTAAGAAATTGAATATTACCAATAGAGAATGTTGGTATTGAAAAGAAAGGCTTTTATGTCAATGAATAGCTTGGGATCATTGAAAGTATTGTGTGGTTTCCAGCAAGCCCATTTTCTTTCACCTATTCAATTGTGGTCTTAGCTCATTGACCATTGGAAGGACTTGTCTGATTTATATTTACTTACAGACCATAGAACTGCTTGCCATAATCTGGTTAATATTCATCCTTCATCCACTTGGTTTTTCCTGTATAGATTACAAAGTTATTCTCTCTTGAGTAGTCATAAATCACACTAAGGAAATATTAATAATGCTCTAGGGCTTGATGCAATCAGCACAATATCACTTGTAAACAGGAACAGGAGAACTTCACCATCTTGAGACAAATTTTTTTTTCGTTTAGACTCGTCATCTTTCATCATGGTAATGAACACCTCTGGAAGTTACACATCTACCTGTTTATGACTCATTGGATATTGATAATCAGAGGATTAAGAGGCATTATAGTGTGGTTCAGTAACATCAAACTCAAATAGAAACTAAGTCATACATAAGGATCACTGCAAGTTGCATATTGTCCTACTTTTAAAATGCAATATTAACTACATTTATTGTATTTTTATTTATTATGTTAAAAAATTCCCAATTACATTTTAACCTGGTTCTGGAGCACTCAGAGGTTTATGGGCTGCATTTTGATATCTCGGGTGTAGTCAATGGAGGACAAATCTTGTAATAAGGAAAACTTAGATTCGCTTCCTGCCTTATAGGGTCATGAGAATCAATGAATCAATCAAGTATTTATTAAGTATTTATAAGGTGTCACAAAGAGTCAGACACAACTGAAACTGACTAAACAATACAAATGTGTCAGGCACAGGACTGATTGCCACAGATGCAAAACCAGTGCGGGAGCGGAGGAAGGGGGAGAATCTTGCCCTCAAGAAAATGACCATGGTTCAAAACTCAACTCTGCCCTTTATATCTCCTCTGAGGACTACTCTAGCTGTGTCTATGAATCTTCTGATCTATGGTGTAAGACACTTAACCTCTCCATGCCCCTTAGGCAACTACGTAAGACTTTTAAGACTGTAAGTTACAGACAAGTTGCTGATATGTTTTGGCAGAAGGCATTTAGAGCTTTCTGTGCCAATTAAATAATAGATCCAGACCCCTCCCCACCACCACTGCTTTCCACCAAAGGAAAGAAAAAATCAGAACATTATTTTTTTAAAAAATCTCTGTAGTTACACCATTCAGGGAATGTTTGATGATCTCAACATGTATAAAGGAGGCACTCTTTTGGAAGAAAAACCTTAAAGCTTGGTTTTTCTCAAGGATACTTGAGAATATTGCACAGATCATTCTCCTAAAGAGGAAAGAAGGTAATTTCTGGCAAAAGGTTTGTCTTCTTGGTCATCTTTTTGTTTCCAGCTTAATTTTCTTAAGTGCCCCCTTTCTATTTCTGAAAAGTTGGGAGTGGTGTAAAGACTATTAATTTGGCTTGAAGAAATCTTGTCAGGTTCTTAACATAATTTATCTGCCTCTTTACTTTCTACAATTATGCTAGTTGTTTCATAAACTGTATTTATCTTTGTGCTGGTGTTTTTGGTTTAATGCATCAGTCCCACAAGATAGGGTGACCAGGTATCCTCTGAAATTATGTTCCATGTTGCCTTTGGACACTTCATGAAACCAATTCTACCAAATCTTTTATTCACCTCTCTTCTGGTTTCATTTATAGTGACAATTGAGGTTATTCAGTTCCTGATAAACTTGGTGACTGGAAAAATATTTCACAAAGGACCAACATTTAAATTTACAGACAGTCTTAAAACAATGTGATTCTAAGTACTCTCTATCCCCTTTTCTGTCACTCTGCCACCATGACTGTAGCATTAGGAGGAGGTCACATAGGGCCTCTTGTGCTGAGGTCTTTGATGACAGTCATTTTGTATTTGTTTCATGGGTCTCATGGCCAAAAAATCTTTCACCTACAACCAAGCTGTTGGTGATGAGTCTTTGTGTGCTTAGTTAGGTTGCTCCTCAGAAAGCAAACAGTCTGTTGGCAATATTATGCCTGAAGCCTTTCCAGATAGGTGACCATGCCAGAGCTTTCACTCCACTCTTTTGAGAACCCAAAATCATTTCCATCTCATGATGATGCTTTAAGGGGGACTTTTATGGAGGGTTGTACCAGGTGTACTAAAAAGAAGAATCTTTACGTTTTGTATAGCATTTTAGAGTTTCCAAAATGTTCTTATAGCCATTGCTTCATTTGATTCTCATAAGAATGTTTGGAGATCAATTGAACAGCTATTATCATTCCCATTTCACAAGGAACTTTAGTGACTTTGTCAAAAGCACAATGAGCACATAAGATCACAGTTATGTTCGTCCTTCGTTGCTGAAGAAGACCATGCCATCAGATAAATGATGACATGACTTGCACTTGACTTTGTTTTGAGTGAGGGAGGGCTGTGCTGGTCACCAGCCTCACTTCTTCTCCAGAGGCATCTGAATCCAGTGACCAAATATTCATCAGGATGACTGGAGATGACCCAAGATGAGGCAATTGGGGTTAAGTGACGCCCAAGGTCACACAACTAGTAAGTGTCAAGTGTCTGAAGTGAGATTTGAACTCAGGTCCTCCTAACTCCTGCACTGGTGCTCTATCCACTGTACCACCTAGCTACCCACTAAGATCACGATTAGTGAATGAACAAAGACCAGAACCCAGGTGTGGTTCACCTCACAGTTCATTCTAGTTCTTAACCTGGTGTCTACACACCCTGATTTTTGAGAGTTGGAGATGCCAAGGAGATATCCAGGTGGAGATATCCAGCAGGAAGCTTGTGATTCAGGTCTGACACTCTAGAGATAAGGCATTCTAGATATACAGATTTGGGAGTCATGTTTATAGAATCCAGAAGAGTCATGAGTTTTACCAAGAAAGGGGTCATAATATGAAAAGAGAAGTTGAGAAAGAGCCTTATGGAAACCCACAGAGTGTTTCCTAGCATTCCCAAGATGCCCTCTGACATAACTTCTCCCACTCCATTCAAACTTTTACTTACTTTTTCTTGACCCAGAGCCTGTTTATTCTTTTCCCTTCTTAATCTTTTTCCTTATATCCCCTATAAATTCCTACTCTCTAGATCAGCTAAAATCAAACATTATGCTTTACCTTTTCCACAGGCATTTGCATTTTAACTGGGTATCTGAAGTCTTAAGAGGAATCAGCAAATAGATCAGAAGGAACTTCAGAGCAAGGGCAGGTTTTAAGGCAGCCTGGAAATCTTACATATAAGTAGCTCATTACTAAGAAAGGACCTAGAGGAGGACCAGTCTCCCAGCTGCACAATGCCAAACTCCAGCTTGTTCCAGCCATTGAGAGGCATAAAGCCACATTACTGTGTATGCTGCTGTAGCACTCCCAGGCTGATTTCCCTCTTCCACTCAACACTCTTCTCTCCATCATCATTGGTCAGTGCATTCTATTGAAAAATAAAATCATTCACCATGCTTTCTAAACTCATATTTCTCCAAAGCCTTTTTTACAAGTTATTTTATTATTGTTATTTATAACTATCATCTGTTTGGGGTAATCCGTACTAATGCTTCCTTCTGTTACTGCAAGTATTTGAGTTTTCAGGGTATATCAGGACTTTCTGGGAGGGGCCTAGTAAAAGAGCGGGTCTGAAAAGAGCTGGAAATGTCACCTTTTCCTATACATTGCAATCCATGGGGCCACCTAGCCCAAAAATCCAAGAGGGAAAACAGCTTGCCCCTGTTCGAGTTGCTTATGGTAAACATTATCTAGTTTCTGCTTTGTTCCAGGATACAAATCTCTTTTTAAAGCATATAGAAATGTTGGAGGAGGGGTTTGGAGGGAGAAGCAAAGTAGCTATGAGAAAAGGGTTATGCTTGGCAAACAGAATTGCATCTCAGCTCTGCCTTGCAGTCTCTGCAGGGGGATAAATCACAGCTCATAGAAGCCAGCCTGGGCCTCCAGTGCAGGCTCCCCTGAGTCTCTGCCCCTCCTAGCAGAGTCTGTAGCCTCTTAGCTCAGCTGCACTAGGATACTTCCCTTCTTTTGGATTCCCGCTATTACTCTTAGGGAAAAGCAGCTGCTAAGTGGGGCTGCCTAGTGGTTGTTTCAGGTTGTCTGAAGTTAGCCTTCATCTCCCAAGAGAACTACCAGGAAGGTTTTCCTTCAGTCAGCTCTGCATTGCGAATTGCTGATAATCTGTTTTGTGTCTAATCTGTGGGCTAAATGTGAATCTCTGCCCAACACCCCCTTTGAGGCCAGCCCCACCCACTCATTTCTGCTACTACTCCTCTGCATTTGCATGGATAACTGAGAACTAATTGTACTTGTTGTACTCAGGACTGCTCAAAACTTTTTTGTCTTTTTGCTGGTGAATTTAGCAGCTCATTTCCCACTTCCATGCTTTTCCCTAGGCTGTCCAACACCTGGAAAATGCTCCTTTCTCATCCCTGCCTTGGAGTTCTTAGCTTACTTCATCCTGGCAGCCTTTCTTCTACTCTGTAGTTGTTAGTAATTTCTGCTTCTTCAGATTACGATAAATATACAGAAAGTTCTCAATTTAGTAAGTGGACTAAAGAGTAGACCTCTAAAAAAGGTGAATTTGCCCTGGATATCAAGGAGGGAGGGAGGGAGGCAAGAAGGGGACTCCTACAAGCCCATGGAGGGCTTGGGAGCAGATGGTTCAAGGATATGTGGGGGACCTGGCCACACCAGAGAAGAAAAACAGGAGATACACACATAAGGGGCAGATGTTGACATAGACAGGACAAGGCACGAGGACAGGAAAGGACCAGCAACAGGTAGGGGCAGGCAAGTGAAGCTGCACCAGAGATCTCTAGCCAAGTCCCTGTTTGGTAGTGGTGGCAGTCTTTCCACATATCTGTTCTACTTTCACTGGGGGGTTGGAGTTAGGTTTTGGGTTTGGGTTTGGTTTTTTTAGATTTTCCTTGAAGACAGGGGAGGCCATGGAGCCAAGGGGCAGGAGCTGAGAGAGAGAACACAGTACTGTACAATAAAGTTAAGATAGGTACTTTTATGGATTGAAAATTTCCTTCAGAATTCTTTATGTAAAGTCGAATTTCCATAAGGTGAATTTATGTTAAGCAAGAACTGTCTGTACTTACTTGTTTACATGTTGCATCCTCTGCACCAAGCTCCTTGAGGACAAAGGCTGGTTTTAGTTGGGGTTTTGGGGTTGTTGTTTGGTTTTTTGCCATCATATGCCCAGCCCCTAACCCAGTGCCTTACAGATGGTGGGTGTACAGTAAATAAGGGTGCCTAATCAAACAGAACTTTCTTGCAAATTCAAGATGTTTGGTATGATTCTCGTAAATTATAAAACATACCTACTCTCTCCCAAATACCCCCCTCTGAGTGAAACAGAATAACTTTAGACAACTTTCTTTAGCTAAAAATGCCCTAGAAATTTATTTTTAATCTTCCTGCGCTTCTCTGGTACCTAGAAATATTAGGAAGCGCAGAAGAAAAGAAAAACCTGGCCAAATGGGTAAGACAGGTGGTTACAATGCTTGTTGAATTGTTCATTGGATCAGAAAAACTTGGCAAACCCAGTCCCTTGGGGTAGCTGCCATAGGAAAGCATAAACTCAACTGGGCTTCTTCTGGGACTGTTCACACTTCCCAACTGTTTTGGGAATGAGATGTGAGGATTCAGGGGATACCTATCACAATGGGGGGGGGGGGTGTATGAGCTGTTCAAGAAAGATAAACACCTCTAGCATAAGGGCTTCTTATCCACCTTTGTTGTCTACTTGACATTTACCTGTCACCTGTGGCTCCAAGAAGCTACACTAGACACAGTGGCCATACCTCAGTAAACCATCTCAGCAGAGGAAGTAAACCAGTTTGAAGGTAACCGACAGGTTTTGAAACCATTGGGGTGGGATCTACCCCAAACATGGGAAGACCTCCCCTAGAGAAATGGGTGGGTGAGAACAGTTTATTCCAACAGCCATGAAGGGGACTAAAAAAGTCACTGTGGAATCCTTAAAGCTTGGTCAGCCATCAAAGACAACAGTCATCCACTGCATTCTGGACCATCACCAGTCATCTTGACTTATGTCTTGCCACTGGACTTTGATGACTCTGAAAGAAAGAGTGAGGCTGATGACTTTGTACAATTCTGCCTCACTTAAAACTAATTTACACACACACACACACGAGTCAAGACATCATCCTCTAATGCAGGCCTACACAACATTGTGGGCTGCTTACTGCCCTGCACACTGCTTACTGTCCCCCAAAGGATTTCCAGCAGCCTTAGGAAATGAATATCCCTCAGAAAAACTGACTATATGAAGTTCCATTAGGGCAGACCTGTACAACCTCTGGCCTGTCTGCTGCATGTTGTGCAGGTCTGCCCTAACGTCATTGGTCCCTTTGAAAAAGAAGGACAGACAACAATCTCAGTCTTGATCCA
This sequence comes from Notamacropus eugenii, assembly GCF_028372415.1. NCBI lineage: Eukaryota > Metazoa > Chordata > Mammalia > Diprotodontia > Macropodidae > Notamacropus > Notamacropus eugenii. The sequence goes on along the minus strand of NC_092873.1, from coordinate 320,984,609 downwards.
AGCTTAGGAGCTGATTTCTGGAGTGCACTGTGAAGAGAAGTTAAGATAAGGATGGGGAATAATCATGTATAATGATTATAATATGTAAGAATAATATGTAAGAGCTGAGTCTGAGGAGAGTATATAGTAGAAGGAAGCAGACTAGGTATTACAAGAGAAAATAGTGTGAGCATCAGGAAATAAATGGTGAAGTGGGAAAAGCACTTAGTTTAGTTGTGAGTCTAGCTTCAGATCTTTACTGTCATTCCCTGCCCATGTAGCTTTGGGCAAATTACTTAAACTCTCTTGGTCTCAGTCTCCTCATCTGTCAAGTATCTAGACCAGTGGAGCCAAAGACAAATAGAAATGAATCCCTAAAGGACTTAGAAAACCACAACGTTACATTATCTGTGCTGCATTGTATTTTCATTTATTTTGCTAAACTTTTCCCAATTCCATCTTAATGTGGTACAAGCCCCAGTATAGAGTTTTGATTTCATTTTTTTTTTAAGATATGATCCCATCCTCTTCAATTCACTCTATGCACTCTGTCTCTATGTGTGTGTGCATGTGGGTGTGCATGTGTGTGTGTGTAATCCCACCCAGTACCCAGATACTGAATAGTTTCAAGAGTTACAAATATTGTCTTTCCATGTAGGAATGTAAACAGTTCAACTTCAGCAAGTCCCTTAAGACTTCTCTTTGCTGTTTACCTTTTCATGCTTCTTTTCATTCCTGTGTTTGAAAGTCAAATTTTTTTCTCAGCTCTGGTCTTTTCATCAAGAATGCTTGAAAGTCCTCTATTTCATTGAAAGACCAATTTTTCCCCTGAAGTATTATACTCAGTTTTGCTGGGTAGGTGATTCTTGGTTTTAGTCCTAGTTCCTTTGACTTCTGGAATACCCTATTCCACGTCCTTTGATCCCTTAATGTAGAGGCTGCTAGATCTTGTGTTATCCTGATTGTATTTCCACAATACTTGAATTGTTTCTTTCTAGCTGCTTGCAATATTTTCTCCTTGAACTGGGAACTCTGGAATTTGGCCACAATGTTCCTAGGAGTTTCTCTTTTTGGATCTCTTTCAGGAGGTGATCTGTGGATTCCTTGAATACTTATTTTGCCCTCTGGTTCTAGAATCTCAGGGCAGTTTTCCTTGATAATTTCATGAAAGATGATGTCTAGGCTCTTTTTTTGATCATGGCTTTCAGATAGTCCCATAATTTTTAAATTGTCTCTCCTGGATCTATTTTCCAGGTCAGTTGTTTTTCCAATGAGATATTTCACATTATCTTCCATTTTTTCATTCTTTTGGTTTTGTTTTGTGATTTCTTGGTTTCTCATAAAGTCATTGGCCTCCATCTGTTCCATTCTAATTTTGAAAGAACTATTTTCTTCAGTTAGCTTTTGAACCTCCTTTTCCATTTAGCTAATTCTGCTTTTGAAAGCATTCTTCTCCTCATTGGCTTTTAGAACCTCTTTTGCCAATTGAATTAGCCTATTTTTCAAGGTGTTATTTTCTTCAGCATTTTTTTGGATCTCGTTTAGCAGGGTGTTTACTTGTTTTTCATGCTTTGCTTGCATGTCACTCAATTCTCTTCCCAGTTTTTCCTTCACCTCTCTAACTTGATTTTCAAAATCCTTTTTGAGCTCTTCCATGGCCTGAGCCCATTGGGTGGGCTGGGATACAGAAGCCTTGACTTCTGCGCTTTTCCCTGATGGTAAGCATTGTTCTTCCTCATCAGAAGGGAAGGGAGGAAATGCCTGTTCACCAAGAAAGTAACCTTCTATAGTCTTATTTCTTTTCCCTTTTCTGGGCATTTTCCCAGCCAGTGACTTGACTTCTGAGTTTTCTTTCCACACCCACTTCGCCTCCAGATCCTCCCAGCCAGTGCTTGGGGTCTGAGATTCAAATGCTGCTTCCCAGCCTCAGGGCTTTGGGCGGGGGCAGGGCTGCTATTCAGTGTGAGATTAAGTTCAGGTGCTCAGGTGGGGGCAGGGCCGCCATAAGGGGCTCAGTTCCCTCAGGGGGTTTATGCAGAGACCTTCAGCAATGGATCTGGGCTCCTGCCTGGTTGGGGAGCCCTGGTCTGCTCCCGCCTCTGCTGCTGCCTCCCGAGGGGGCCCAAGCCACAGGGACACCCCACTCCCCTGTCGGCCACCCAAAAAGACTCTCTCACCAACCCTTGTCACCTGTGGGTGGGGGGACCCTCGCGGCCACTGGAAATTCCATCCCTGAAGCCTGCTCGGATCTGCTCCTCTTGGTGCCGAGTGGCCAAGGCAGGGCTGGGCTCTGCTCCTGGTCTGGGGCGAGACAGACCTTTCGTGTCAGGTCTCTCTGGAACAGAAATCTCGTCTGCTCCATTGTTCTGTGGCTTCTGCTGCTCCAGAATTTGTTGCTCCAGAATCTTTTTACAGATATTTTATGGGCTGTGGGTTCGGAGCTAGCATATGTGAGTCTTTCTACTCCGCCATCTTGGCTCCGCCCCCCCCCCCCCCCCCCCCGTATAGAGTTTTACAGGTTGCTTGCTGGGGTCCAGGAATTTAACACTTCTGGACTAGATGACCTCTAAGGTTTCTTCCAGTTCTAAATCTATGATCTTATGATGAGACCACAGGTTACTTCTCAGTCCTGAGCAAGTAACCTAAGTTAATTCTCCTTTTGGGATTTACCTTTTTCACCCTTGGAATGGGGAGAACTCAGTTCAGTCTGTTTCTACCTTCCCTTCTATCTTGGGGGAGCCTGCATAGCTAATGGGTCTGTAAAGTACTCTGGGCATCTTAGATCCAATCTGTCCAAATTATTATCATAATTATTACCAAGCCCTGGAACATCAGAGTAGAATTTCCTCGCTATAAACTAGAAAGGAAAATCAATAAGCTCACCCTGGAGCCAAATGCAAATAAGTTCAACCCTGTGGAGATTGACATTTCCTCTTTCAACTAGCCTGGCATGGGGTCCTAGTGTCCTTGCTGAAACTGGTGGCGCTCTCCCTGGGAGTAGATCAGGATGGCAAATATGCTCCAGTTAACTGACCCTAGAATTTGCCTGCCATTTAGTGAGGTACAAAGGTGGCACTATGTCCTCGGCAACTAGCAGACCAGCAACCAACCTCTGAGCAGGAAGTCAATATTCCTAATCTCTGTCACTGAGTGTTAGCCTACCTAGTATATCCTGTCTCTGCACTCACACACACATACATAATCTCTGTCTCTCTGTCTCTGTCTGTCTGTCTGTCTCTCTCTCTATCTCTCTCTTTCTCTCTCTCTTACTGTCCCTCCCTAAAAATCTGGGAATACATTGAAAATAATGATTAACCCACAGCCTAATATTAAGCAATAAATACTTATTAAAATTTTTATTGATACCTTTTGTTTTTAGATTACATACATTCCAAATATATCTTTCTTTTTCTCTTCCTCATTAAGCATTCCCTTGTAATAAAGACTTTTTAAATGGTGGGTTCCCTGCTTTAGAGGTCTTCAAGCAGAGGCTGGATGACATGTGTTATAGTGGTGATTTCTTTTGCATGTGGATTGGACTGCTGAAATCCCTTCCAATTTTGAAATTCTGTGATTCTGTGAAGAAAGAGGAATTCAAACAGTTCATCACAACTAACCTCCACAATGGCTACGTCTGACCCCTGGGACCCTGACTCTTCAGGAAAGGGAAGGAGGTGCATTTCAACTCTTCTCCAGGGCTAAACATCTTGGTCATTATTAATTTCATAGGACTCAGTTTCATTTTATTGTTCTTTCCTCTTTATATCGTAATTATTGTGTATTTTGCTTTCTTGCCTCTGCTTACTTTACCCTGCATCAGTTCATGTCTTCCTATGTTTCTCTTAATTCTTTATATATGTTGTGCCTTATGTGAACTTTCATTCATATGGACAATTTGTTTAGCTATTGTGCCCCAATCAATAGCACCTGCTTTTTTCCCCAATTCCTAATAATCACAACTTTTAAACATCGAAAGAAACTCTTCTTCCCATTCTTTTTTGTTTTCTTGCATATTGTTGTCTGGAAAAATCTTTATAAATCATTCTGGCCTAAGTGTGGAAAAATGAGACTGAGGTTTCCTCCAGCTCCAATAAGAACATTTCTCCCTGGTTTGTGGTATTCTTGTGGCAATAGGAATTACTTGGGACTGGTCTGGGTGACCATGAAGAAATTTTTAGTGCCAATTTTTGCAATCAGAGAGTTTTACTCTTATAATCCCATAGTGATAGAAAGAAACAGAAGATAAAAATACTGGGAAGTGGAAACACACTGAAATACAGGAAGAAGCAATTCTAAGTTTGTGACCCAAATAAAACTTGTATGTACTTAATTATTTTAAAATGTGATGAACCAGTTGCAAAGTTTGGTTAACTTCTTTGGGGGTGGGGGATGCAACAACTTTATTAACAGAAAAGTGAAGTGAAATTACTCAAAAGCCTGAAAGAAGCTTGAAGGTATTTAGACAGCCCCCCAGGACCAAGTGCAGTGGGGATTCTTTCTGGATGTTGTAGTCAGGCAGGGTACACTCATCTTCCAGCTGCTTTCTGGCAAAGATCAACCTCTACTGATCTGGGGGAATGACTTCTTTGTCCTGGATCTTTGCCTTGACATTCTCAATGGTGTCAGTGGGCTCCACTTCAAGAACAATGGTCTTGCCAGTCAAGGTCTTCACAAAGATCTGCATTGTAAAGCAGTTTCGATGGTGACACACACACTGAACAACAAAGTTAGCTCTTGTCTTTGGTGGATCTAAGGTTTGGTTAATTTCTGGAGACAGAGTGGAATAGAATGGGGGGAAAGAAGGTACAGATTTGGAGTAGCAGTACGCCCAAGCAGCCCTTGGTTGTTCAGTTTGAAGCTACTTCCTGACCTTACTTCTCTGAGAATCTCTGAGCTCCTGTTTGAGAATACTCTACAGAAACTCTGGAACTGGCTTAAAGATATCTGGCAAAGATTAGGATGACACATGCCCTTTACCTCATCCATAGCCTGCCCTCTCTTAGTGATGACTGGTTTCTATTGGGATGGCCTATTAGGAACTTGGTTAAATGAACATAGACTACTTTGGAAATGGCAAGGTTAGGAATTCAGAAGATTCCTCCAAGACTTCATTAGGGCTGCTACTTATGATCTTAGGAATTCCCTAAGATGGCAACACACAGAACCCTGGCAAATACACAATGACCTAGGTTATGACAAGACTCTATGCAGGGAGACTCTGCTTCTGCTTCACATCTTTTAATTCTACTGAACTAACAGACAAGAACAAACATTCTTATCTGACATTTATATAGCACTTTGAAGTTTGCAAAGTTTACATTATCTTATTTGAACCTCACAACAACCTTATGAAGTATGTGCAACCATTATCATTATCACCATTTTACAAATGGACTCAGAGAGGTTGCGAGTCATCTGTGGTCACACAGCTAGTAAATGTCAGATATAGGATTGGAGGTCTGCTTAACTCCAATCCAGAATTTCCTCCACAATAATACTCTTTGTGATCCCCACAGATTGTTACTGCTGAATTCCAGATTATTTCTTTGTCTTGGACTTTAGCTCCCATTTTCCTTTTCCTTAATCCCAAGCCACATTTGAGTTTAGTGAGGGAAGTTAACTACAAGGGGGAAAAATAACATTTACAAACCTAGAAAATAGTAAATGAGAATGCAAAACATTAACTCTTCCTTAGAATGGCTGGTGCTTATCTTCCTCATTTTAACCATTTGAAATCTAGGCTCCAACCTCAAAGGTTAAATCATTGATTTTAAAATAAGAAAAATGACACATATATTCCTTTACTTTCAAGAATTGGACTGGACCCCTTGCTCCCAAAATGCTCTACTTGGGTATTTGACTCTGGCTCTCTTTCCTAAGAATGAACCAACAACAAAAATTCCACTCTTTAAAAATTCTTTTGTACCTTCTGTTAAGTTAATGATGATACCAAGCTATTGCACTTACAAGGCAAATATAACCAAGGTTACACTATCGTATATTGTTCCGAAAACATATTTGTTCCTAAAGAAAATTGCTATGCTTTCTTCTACTATGGCTTATTCCATTAATTACTCTGAACTTTCCTCTTGGCCCCTATGCCCGGAGCTCACCTTTTGGGTTCATAGGATCTAAAACTAGGAGACATTAAAGCTCATCAGGATCAAACCCCTTCTTTTATAGATAAGGAAACTGAGGCAGATTCAAGATTTTAGCTCAGGTCCCTGGTCCAAATCCAGATCTATGTCCTTTACCCCCTTCCTGCAGTGCCAGATGAAGTGATTTTTCTGGCTAAACTAGCCTCAACTACATGCTGAACCAACCACTATTTTCCTCCAGAGAAGAGTGTGGGCCAGTTTGGAGTTGTGCTGACCCTTTTCATGGTGTTTACTCTGAAAAACACAATTCCAATAAAGTAAAGATTCTCTTCTCTGATTTCCAATTACCCACATACATAGCCAAATGGCAGCCATTTCATTATAATTCTATAATAGCCATATAGAATTCCTATAAATTTGCTATTATTTTTTAACCACTGGATCTTTCTCTTAGAAAGTGTAACATAAATTAAGACTCTGTAGATGACTGTCAATTTAAGTGTGTGTGCATGTGTGCACAGGTGTATGCATGCACCTGTGTGTTTGGAAGGGAAATAAATCCAATATGTTAAGAGAGGTGGTGGAAATCTTAATAAAATCATTCTCACAATTGAAAATAAGATGAGTCTAGGGTTCCCTCCAACTCTAGTGCTAATGTTTTTCCCTAATTTGTGGTGAGCTAGTGGCAGCGCTGAGAATGATTGGGGAAGATCTTGCTCCTAAATGAGAATGACTTTCTGCATCGGGTTCTCCAGTTAAGAGGTGCCTTCCCACTTCATCACTCCCTCCTCCTGCTGGGTGGTAATTTACAAACCAGGCTTCCGAATGTAATCTTTCTGCATTGTGCTACTCCGTAGTGCTGCCTGAATTGCAACATAGACCAGGTCTATAAAAGGCACTTCAGAGGAAATGGCAAACATGCAGGCATACCCTAGCAAGTGAGCATCCAGGTGCCAGGCAGAGAAATTATCCTGCTTTTCAGGAGATGCTAATGAGGCAAATTGGGAGAGGACTAGGCTGAGCCAGAACCATAAGAGCCCCAGGCACAAGAGGCCATTGAAGACAGAGAAAGGGAATCCGGGGAGCTGTTTTCCTCATTTGAGGAACCTGGAATCACCATCTTCTACTCCAGGAAGCAGAGAGAAAAAGGGAAGACTTCAATAAATAGGAGAAGAGCGGCCATGAAGAGAGCTAGCTGGAGAAGAACGCTAAGCATCTGAGAGAAAGCCAAGACCAGATAGGAGCCATTAAGTCAATAAGCATTTATCAAGCATCTATTGTGTGCCCAGCACTTTGGGGATACAGAGATAGGCAAAAGACAATCCTTGCTTTCAAGGAGCTCACAGCATAATGGAAGAGACAACATGCTAACAACAAGATATATATTGGTGAAAAACGTATATAATAAACAGAAGGAAGGTACTAAAATTAAGGGTGATTAGGAAAGGCTTCATGTTGAAGGCAGAATTTTGGCAGGTGCTTGAAGGAAGCCAGGTGAACAGAGATGAGGAGAAAGAGCATTCTAGGCATGGGGGAAAGCTAGTGAAAGTGTCCAGAGTCAGGAGAATCAGAGTCTTGTTTGGAGGAACAGCAAACACGCTAGGGTCATTGGATCATTCAGTATGTTTGGGGGAGGGGAGCTGGGAAGACTGGAAAAGCAAGGGCTTTATAATGGTCTTTGAATGTCAGAGAGTTTTTTTTTATATTTGATTCTGGAGTTGATAGGGAGCCACTAGAATTTATTGAGGAGGGTGGGGTGACATGGTCAGACCTATGCTTTAGGAAGATCTTTTTGGCATCTGAATGGAGACTGGAGTGGAGGTGGGGCCCCCTGGAAGTGGGGTAGAGACTTGAAGCAAGGAGACCAATCAGCAGGCTATTGTGCTAATCCAGGTGTGAGGTGATGAGGACCTGTAGCAAGGTATCAGAGGAGATAAGGGGGCTTATGCAATATGCTAAAGGTAAAATCCAAAGACCTTGGTGACAAATTGGATAGGAGGAAGAGGAGGGAAAGTGAGGAGTTGAGTATGACACCTAGGTTTCCAGCCCAGGTGAATAGGGGGATGGTGGTACCCTTGGAAGGAAGAAGGGGTGTGGGATCAAAGGTGACAGAGTAAACTACTAGCACAAAGCCTAGGGTACTTTCCTTTGCCTGGAGCTGTTCCTGGTGCCAATGCAGAAGTACTGAGTCCTAATTCTAGCTCTTCTAAATGCAGGCTTCCAAACAGGTTTTAGCAATGGGTGCCCAAATCCAGTCAACCCTCCCAGCCCAGTTCCAATGTCTCCTTTGCCTCCAAGAGATCAGGCAGCAGCAGCAGTGAGAAATTGGGCCACAGAATGATTTGAAGGTTCCCATGTTTGATCTATAGCAGAGCTGGCTCCTTGCAGCTCTGCTTCTCTTGAGTTTGGTGACCTGAGAGAATTAAAGCTGCCTTAAATACAGTCTCTGTCAGCTGTATATTAATCAAGCAGGAATCAAAAGTCATAGCATCTCAGGGAAGTAAGCAAAGGAACAGACGGCTCCCCTTGTCCTAATGCTGCAGCCCTCAGCAGGAAGAGAAGCAGGGAAAAGCTAACAACAGCACAGGGCCCCTAGCTTGCTGCCAAATTTCTCCAAACCTCCTTGCCAGTGTATTCTCAGAAACCTCATGCCTTGGAAAGGGAGAGTCATTTTCAGTGCCACACAACACTGGACCTTGGTGCCAGTTTAGAGTAAGGTAGATGCTATTTTTTTTAAATGTACTCACCAACTAGCTGCCTTTCTTAAAAGACATGGAAAATCAAATCTAAGGTATTCATTTAACCTGTAAACAGCAACTTGCAAAACTACCTTGATGTATTTAGAGTTGTTAAGTGGAATTAGTTTGGGTTTAGGAGGTAATAGGAAACATCCCAAATGGCCTTACTCAGGCCATCCTTATTCTAACCAGTCCCTACAGATTCTTAAACTTTTTGTGTCATGGATCCCATTAGTAGCTTAGTGAAGCTTATGGGCACCTCAGAATGTTTTTAAAAACATAAAATAAAATTATAAGATTTAAAAGGGAAATCAATTTATGTTGGTTTCCATTTATCAGGGTTTGTTTTGTTTTTAGTTCACAGACACCAAGTTGAGTCTTCCCCTCTCCCCACATATACCCTAAACATTTCCCTTGTGCATCTGCCTTCTCAACATAGGAAAAGATCCTTCACATTCCCACATTTCAACACTGAATATACCCCACATAATAAGTTTTAATGTTTAATATCTGTCTTACTGGCAGGCAGGTTTGACTCATCATTAAGGGAGGGTACAATCTTTGGAGCATCCCCATCTTTCAGTAAAGGGTTAATTGGAGAAACTTTCCCCTAGGCTTCCTCTCTGTCCACTTTCCCCATCTGTTGTCTATAGCATTAGCTCAAGCTGCCCAACCTTGATGCTCCTGCCTCTCCAGGGTGGTGTGCTTTGCCTGGGAACATTGTCATTCTAAGACTTTAGGTCAAGATCCTAATGAGCTTTTAATGAGCTTTTGCTCTGGCTTTAGGAGACACAAAGGGGTAGGGAAGAACCCAATGCTAGTCCCCTTGTGTCCTATATTTTGAAGAACTCAGGTTTCTTGTTAACTAGCTAAGTGCTAGGACTGGAACTGCAGAAAGTTTTCTTAGCCAGAGATTCTCTTTTAACTTTTGAGATTTGTCCTTTATACCTCCTCTGTGCCCAGGACCTCCCTTGCTCCCTGCTGTTTCCCCATTGTGGTGCAAATGTACCCCTTATGTCCTCTCTTCCTTGTGCTTCTGCCAGGACAAAGGAAAGGGAATATTAGTTCACTGCCTTATCACTACATTCACCATTCCTCTGACTTGCCAGACCAAAACACCATTCCTAGACTTCTATCCCACTATGTGTGTTTTCTTAATAATATAATATAAGTTCCTCCAGGAACTGTTTTTCTTTTGAAGTTATATACTCAGCACTTAACACTATGCCTAGAATATAATAAAGAGCTGAATAAATGTGTTTTTTTTTCCTTTCCTTCATTCAAAGGACACTAGTTTCTAAGTTGCTAAAAAAAAAAAAGTTTTGTAAGGACTTAATAGAAAAAGATATAGAACCAGAGAGATTCCAATACTGATTTTAAAAACAAGAGGCAAGGAAAACAAGTCTAAGTGCTGGGCAGAGTCTTGATCCATCTTTTTTTAGCTACATCTTGACATGATAGCAATTGAGACTCCCCTTCCATTTGTGCAAGAAACTATGATGCTGATTCCAGTCCAAGAGTCTTTTTTCTTAGGATTTGTAAAATTCATCCATCTCCAGAACAAATCTGCATGCTCATTTCCCCCCTTCCAGTCCATAACAAAGGAAAGGGCCCCAGATTATCATCTAATCTGCCCTTTAGCCATTCCCTTCAGGATATCTTTGAGGCCATCTCAATGTTAAGTATTCCAAATGCTGGGGCTTCTGCTAACTTTCTGGGACACTTTTGTATTCTGGGGCAGGCAAAGAAGAGGGAGACATCCTACAACCTCCTGTGGTCTTCTCAGTGTGAGGCCAATAAAATCCAATTTATCTCCCTTCCTCAAGGTCTCCCTTGGAACTGTCCCCAGACTTTCGCCTTTTAAATCAAATTAAGATGGGCAAGATTGGGGTTGGGCCGAAGGAAGAATTTCTTGATTTCCAGGGTGATAAAACACTGGAATGGACTCACAAGAGGAATTAGTCTTCCCTGGAGATCTTCAAGAAGAGAATATACAACTCTGTCACAAGTGGCTGACTTGCTTGAAGGCAGAGGGCTGCGAACTTGATCTTGAGGCCCTACTCTTCTCAAGTCATCTTCTAGTTCTATGACACTACAAGAGGGAGTGTGGTAGTGTGAAAGAATGCTGATATTAGAGCTAGAGAGTCTAGGCTTCAAGCCTAGATCTGATACTTTCTACGTGATCTTGGGTAAATCACCTCAGTCCTCTTATTCTTTTTTCTTATTTGTAAATTGAAGATAGTCAGACTAGATCATTTTGAAGGTCCCTTCCAACTCTAAATTCTGTACTTCTAATTCTTTCTGATTTCTACTTGCTTTTATCACTTTCATCACCTCCTATTCTCCTAACCCCTTCCCCCCACTGTGCCAATTATAGGAGTCTGTGCCAATCCCAGGAGTGCTAAAGGCCAAATATGAGCAATTATTTTTAAACCTCATCCTCCTGTCCAATTGTAGATTCAATACTCAAAAATTAAAGCCTCAGACAGCTAGATGGAGTCATTGGTTATGAGTAAATAGGCCAAGCTTCCCCATGCCCAGCACTTCTGTCAGGGACATTAGTCCTGACAGACAGGGATAACTTCAATGCTAGCCCCACCTGGGCATGAACAAAGACTGTTAACTATACTGACGTTGGAGAATCCACTATCCAGGCTTATTTTATTTGTGATCCAGCCAGGGATTGAAAATAGCTTTACAACTGAATACATAAATATGTGAACTCTCAATACTTCCCTGAGTTCTTTCCTTTTCAAATTTATCACTCAGGACTCTTCCATTCATCAGCCAAATTGTGGTCTTGATGCCAGCAAAAGAGAGGGAGGGAGGGAGGGAGGGCAGGAGGAAGGAAGGAAGGAGGGAAGGAAGGAAGGAAAAAGAAAAAAACTCCACTTCCCGAAGGACTGTCAGCGTTCCTTGTGCACAGGAAGATGGGTTCATCAAAGGCAAAGAGCAGCAACATTGTACACAATCCTGGTCACAGTTGCTGTCTCTGTCTATGAAGCAACCCCACAGATTTTCCCCAAACTCTTGTTTAATGAGAAAGAAAGAGATCATAAATACCAGGCAAACTGAAAAGTAGCTGGATTAGTGAATACCTGATCTGTTGTAAAGAATAGTGAACCTGACACAGTTAATCTGGGGTTAATGACAGTTAAGGACAATGCTTAGTAGCAACAGACAAGCAGTAATGAAATTGGCATAAGGCATAAGGAAAGAGCTCTGGGTGTTGGGAAACCTATATGATCCTGAGGGAGTCTCTTCACCTCCCTGTGCCTCAGTTTTCTTCTACATAAAAGGGGATCATATTACTTGCCCTAAAAAGTCATGTTTGAGGGGCAGCTAGGGGAAGCAGTGGATAGAGCCCTGGTGTCAGGAGGACCTGAATTCAATTCTGGCCTCAGACACTTAACTGGCTGTGCGACCCTGGGCAAGTCACTTAACCCTGATTGCCTCAAAAAAAAAATAATGTTTGGGATATTTGTAAAAGAGCTTAGCACAGTACTTGGTACATGGTAGAGTTATTGTGTTGTTAGAAACTAATGAGATGCTATATGTGGAAAAACTCTTTAAAAAGGTTATAAAAAAATATAAAGTGCAAAGTCTCAGTAGTAGTAGTAATAGTAGTAGTAGTAGTAGTAGTAGTAGTAGTAGTAGTAGTAGTAGTAACAGCAGTAGTAGATGCTACAGTGATTCTACTTCTGACAGAATTATAACTAGCTATTTTTGTACCTGGGACAAACAGCGTAAAGTACCCTCAAATCAATTTAAAAAAAAAAAAACAAGAACCCTACGGCCAGAAACCTAAAATATGACAGGGGACTGAGGGAAACATATGTAGGATCCAACCATCTGGTCACTTCCATTTTATTTTTTTCTTTCTAATTAGCTAGTAAGTTCATTATTTCTGCTCAAGGACTACAAGTGCTTTCAACAACATGGAGCAAGGCCCAAGTTATTCCACCCTCATTTCAGTTCTAATATAATTGTTTCACTACATCCAGCTATTAGAATCAGAAAATGGAGGCATCTGGCATGGAATTAAAATTTTAGAGTATAGCTGGGGGGTGAGAGGACCAGCCCTAACCTTGGTTACTCCTGTCTGGTTATTCTGTGTGGGTTTAGGGCTAAGCACCCTGAATTAAAGCTTCAAAGGAGCTAAAAGGAAGACACAACTGATTGTTTCACCCATATCTGGCAGGCCAGATGCTCTCTGTGCCTGGAACCAATCTTTCTGGTTGCAATAGGAGGCCACTGAGAAATTTCAAGGTCTGAAGTTTAAATTCCAGAAATGGCCAGCTTCAGATTCCTTTGATTGTAGCTCTCTTCCCTTCTATAGACAAAAAGAGGGAGAAATCCTGAGGATTCCTTTAAAATAAACAACAATGAGGAACAGCATTGAGTATTTTTAAAAGTCTATCTAGATCTAGCACCCCTTCTTTCCAAGAGTTCAGCTGGCCTCCAGTCCTATAGGGGTAAGGAGTTTGCAAAAGAAAGATGTGCTTATAACTGCAACCCTATGCAACTTCTAGCTTTGCTCATATATCTCACATGTGCCCTTTGCTTTCAGTCTCCCTATATTTATTATGTTTAATTTTGCTGGGACGTGGTTGTAAGTGAGACGGATGGACCTGAATCTGTGAGGCTGGCAAACAGCTCTTAATTAAACAGATAAATAAACTTATTTTTCACTTTTGCTGCAGTCTCCACTGGGGCTTGAGGACTTGCTTTAATGGGTGGACAGGGCTCCCTCCATGCTAACCAATGGGTGCCAGCCACCCATAAACTGGGTTGGTCTTTGTACTTTTTCGTGCTTCTGCCAAGAAGTGTCTTGGTCATTGCTGGTGGGGTTCCAGGATTGGAAGCACCCTCACCCTTAATAATACTTTTAATTGCCAGAAGTGCCATTTAGTTAGGATGATTGAACCCTCTGCTGGAGCTCTCCAATTTGACCTCAGCTGAAGAAGTCACTATTTACCTGCCTGCATCTGGTCTTTGTTCCCTTTTCTGTATGTCTTTCTCTCCATTACATTTGGTCTTTTTCTGTATTACCCATTTCTATGCTGTGATTGGAAGAGCCAGGAGAGGGAAATACTTTCTTCTGAAACCTGATCTTATAGCTTTTGAAGACTGAAAGGAAAGTTCTCATTTTCAACCTAATGGCCCTTCAGTGACTGTAATGTATCCTTTCTAATAGGATGTAGGACTTCTGTCCCTCTACAGACTTTACCCTCATAAATACCCAACTTTAGGAAATGTGAAATAGCTGGTTAGAAATCACCAATTATGTGGGTTCTCCTGGCTAATTAACACAGAAGACTTTCCATTGTTCCATGTTGTCATCCCCATGCTCTGTTCCATCTGATCTTCCATGTTGGTTCAAGGACCTCCTTTCCTGCCCCCACAGAGACACATATACACATACTGCGTATTCTTCTTTCTGGGCTGCCTCCTTCGTACTTGCCCTTCACACTTTACCCTTTCAGTGACCCTGTATACAGCTAACCCACTAACCCCCATATTCTCCTTGGAATCCTGGCCAGCCCTCTGCCAAATAAATATCCTGGCGTGACTACCATTGAAAGACACCATTGAAAGCATGAAGCTGGATGTATTTATAGAATATAGTGAGGCTTAGCTCAGTTGAGCAGCCTGAAACTGGTGAGATCATCCCTTGTCCTGGGTTGGCTTTAGGTAGGTCAGATGATTCCTTAGCAGGTGTTCTGGTGAAATACTTCAAAGTAGAACTGGAGATATAAAGTGGAAGGGGAGTAAGAGGGAACCAGGCTGAGCCATGTAGGGAGAACAAAGCATTATTTTAGAGTTGAATCATTCTTATCTCTTTCCCTAGTAGTCAGCTATACTGAGAGTATGGCCATTTCCTAAATTCATGAAGATGGAGGATAGTTCTAAAACTGGAAATTTAAAGATAAGTACATTAACTTAGCCTGAGACCTGTTTTTTAATTAATGGACTAAAGTACCAAGAATAGGAACTAACTGTTAAGAGGCATGCCAAGAATACAGTCTTGCCACATATATTAAGAATACTTGGGCATGGCCCAGTCAGGGAACTTTCCTAGTCTTGAACCTCAACCATCAGATTTCAAGTGAGTTTTTATTCCATACTCTTCTCTGGCCTTCCAAGTGGCAGTGTTGGGCTGGAATAAATACTTTGGGTGTCCAGAAGGTAAACTGACAAACTCAACCTGCTCCTACTACCTTCCCTTACATCACTGGTAGAAATTTTCACAAACTCATTTTACAGAGGCTTTGAATTGTCCAGTGCTCTAAGATATAAAGAATTTTTTGTCACAGTTATATGGCTAACCAAGTTATATGGCACTCTAGCTCCCCAATGAGTTCCCTTGTGACTAACCTTTTTCCCAGTAAATGGACCCATGAAACACAGTAAGTAGATATCTTTTCTTGGGGGAGGAGATCCACTTAGCAGGGCCTTGGCCAGGGAAAGTAGAACAGGACATGAGACATTAGGAAAGATCATGAGGATCTCAAAAGCTATGGAACCATCAGAATCTTTTGAGGTGCCTCCCTTGCCAGATATTTATAGTGGTGCCCAGGAGCAGAGAAATAATTACAACTCACTTCCTACCTCCCTAACAAGGCCCCTCTCAGATTCAGGGTGAATGGGATATTTTTCCCTTAGCTATTTTTTTGAAGTAGCAAATATTAATACCAGATTGACAGCTTTTACCAACGAACAGCTCTTCTCTTCAGTAGCAGATATCAGAAATATTGACTTCCCCCACTCATGACTCCAGTGCCACCCACTCTGGTTCATGAAGGCACCCTCTTGGGAGAAAAGAGGTTGCTCAGCCTCTTTGGAGGCACCAATAAAAACTTATTAAGGATTCTCAAGAGTATTTCCAGAGTGGGATCTGGAGAACCTTATACCACTATTGCATTTGCCTCCTGGGACCACTCTTTTGCAATCTCCCCTACTCCCACCACCAGCTGTTTGAAGAGGATACTCCCTTTTTTTTGCCTTCATTGTTTGTTTGTTTGTTTTTGGTATGATTTTATTGGGGGGTTGGGGGAACAGCAGTGGCATCCTGATTTGAATTTCTATATCAGAATGAAGAATCTTGGAGTCTCTTCTAGGAATCACTTTCCCATTCCCAATCCTACCTCTATTTCCAATAGAATGTTAAGCTCCTAGAGAACTGACTCTTCTGCCATAATCTCCAGAACACATAGCAAGAAGAATATTGAATTTGGAATCAGAAGACCTTCCAGTTTTGGACAAAGAACCTTGATCAAGTTGCTTCTCTTTGAACCTCAGTTCTCTCTGCTGAGGGGTTGGATGAGATGATCACTGGTCCTTTCAGCTCTAAATTCTATAATTATGACATTAACTCAATGCTTTTGTGCATACCAAGGGCTTAGTAAATGTAAATGAAATGGAAATGATAGCATTAGAAGCAGCCAGGGCTTATAGCACCCTGCAACTTAAAGCCTGTTGCCTGTTCTTACCCATCTGATGTTGCCTTTCCTTCAGAGAGCAATATGCACAGAGGTCTGTGCATCCTGGGAACTTCCCTAGGCCTCATTTGTTTTGAGTAATTTATGGAGCCCAGAGGGGACACAGCCTCTATCTTGCAGAAACTCTAAAGACAGATGCTCTACTTAACTTTTTCTGAATGTTATTTTATGCTTTTGCTACTTTCTCTTTAAAGCCTTCCCCAGTTACCTTGATTGAAAGTATTCTCTTCTTCTTCAAACTTTCTTAGAGCATTCTGATCTCTCTTTTGCCTCCATCACAATCTACCTCACATTATATTTCTCTTTGAACATGTATCCCAAGTGACCCTCAAACCCAGATGATTTGTCTAGGATCATACAGCCTATATGTTTCAGAGGTCAGACTTGAATGAAAGGTCCTCCCGGCTTTGAGGCTACTACAGATTGTTTTTATTAAGTGAATTGGTACCTGTGAGCCATTATAATAAGGTAGGTATTTACACAATAGTCCATGATCACTAGGAAAGTCTTCTTGGTGGTCATAGGATATAAAGAACAAGGGTATTAGATTTTCTCTAAAGTCTTTTCCACTTCTAAGATTTTATTTATTTTTTTTTTGAAGGAAAAGTGGAAGACCACTTGGCTACTCTAGGGCAAGAGCAAAAACCATGAGGAAAAGGGCGATAACAGGGCTGTGGGTAGGCAATATGGAATTAAGAAAAGCCTTCTGGTGCCACAGGCTGGAAAATACAATAACAAGAGACATATAGGAGATATGTTCCAACTCATAATTGTACTATCATCCAAGCAGTCCTTTCAGTGTTTGGGGGAAGAGTGTTTTTGGAGACAATGAGCTAGATAAGGGTGCTTTTGTAAAGTCAAGGTTTGTAAAACTTTATACTCACTATGTATGTCCTAATAAAATAAAAGTAATCATTAGAAAAAAACAACACTGTAGCAAGAGATGGAAAATCCAGATTTTAGTCTCCATTCCACCATTTGCTGCCTACATAAGCTCAAAAGACCGTCTACTTCCATTCTCTGATTTTACAGTAAACTGAGACCCAAAAACATTACTTTTGAGTTTGGTTTATGTTTTGTGTTTTGGATGATGGATGGGGCTGGGGGAAGATCAGAGGAACGCTTAGATTACCAGCTAAATGAGGATTAAGCTACACTGCTCTAGGGAAAGGCACCATCAGAAATTGGTATCTGAATTGTTTAAACTCTGCCTTACTCAATAAAGGCATGAATTTACACTTGGTTTTAGAAAATCACCCTCTCTAGTCACAGTTTGTCAGGCTTCCAGCATCGGGTGTAGATGATAGTCACCTTAAACAGCCAAGTTCAAGGAAGGTCAGCTGTTACCCCTTTGTGTTGTTGTAAGTGTGTGACTATATGTGGGCAGGTGGGAATGGAGAGACAGGTACCCAGCTAGTGTGACATGGGCTTGATTTTGTGCTTTATTGCTTGATATGAAACAGCACAGATAAATATTCGTGGTTTTACATATGTTATTATGAGGAAAAAATTGCAGGTGGAAATGGTACAGCCTACCTATTCTATTCATGTGTGTGCCAGGTGCTACTCCACATGATGTTGTGTGTACCAGAGTAGCTGTTTGTGTGCACACCTTTCTGATGTGTTCAGGTGAAGATGAACTGGAATGTTGCCAAATTCACATGCTCATTCAGACTGAGTGCATCTGAGGAGTTGAGGCAAGGTGATTATTAGATGCTTTGTGCACATGTATGCATGGTCTACCCTATCCCCTCCCAGAGATTAGAACTCAAGATAAAGGGGGCCAGGGAAGCACAGCAGAGGGTTTGGTTGGATTTCCAAGCCCTGAATAGCCTAGAGAAAGCTCCTTACTGTGAGGAAGCCTTTGCGTAGGTGCCCTCATTACATCACTGAAACTCCCTGTCACTGAGCTGGTTTCCCTTAAGATAGTTGCTATCTGAGCACCCAGGGAGAATAGCCTTCCTACCCGCAAAGCCAGTGTAGTGCCTTCCCGTGATGTGAACGCTCCCCCCCCGCGCCAGAACCAAGAGAAATTTTTAAATATCAAAATTTGTTCAATCCATAAGCAGCTGGGGTTCCTCTGGGGAAAAACGGAGGGAGAACAGGGAGGAGACTGGGAAGGGAGGGTGTGAGAACTGGCTGCAAAAGAACTCCGGCAGGCAAAGGGTTAAGTGTGGGATCAGCTGTTGTGCTGTCATTCTGGATTCTCTTCCTTTTATACGGGGCTCTGTTTGATGTTGGAGTACGCCAGGGACTCCCCCTCCCACCGCTTGCCTTACACAGACACGCGCGCCGCGCACACACTCTCGCACTCTTTGCCTACCGGCCTCTGATGGCCCCAAAGTGATATTCATTTTCTCTTTCGCTCTCTCCGTGTGTGTCTGTCTCTCCCTGTCTGTGTCTCTCGTCTGTCTGTATCTCTCCTCCTTCTCCCTCTCCCTCTCGTCTTTCCTCTCCCTCTCCCTCTCCCTCTCGCTCTCCATCATTCCCCGCCCTGGCTGGGGGAGAGCCGGGCAGAGGAGCGCTGCTTTGATGCCTCCCCCTTAAACAGCGCCACGAGGGGGAGGGGAGGGCCCGAAGAGGAGGAAGAGGAGGAGGAGAGAGAAAGGGAGGGAGCCAGGGAAACACTCTAGCTCGCTCGCACACCCAGAGGGACGGAGCAGAGGGTGCGAGAGGAGCCCCGAACTGCCTCCTCGGAGCCGGGCGCCCATCTGCTGCCCCATGCTGTGCTCCATGGCGAACTCGGGCTGCCTCCTGCTGTCCAACTCCGGCAGCATGCTCCCGCATTCAGTGCCCTGCCCGCCTGCCTTCCTCTACCTCCAACAGGTAAGCTAGCCGGCCCGGCTCCTGGCCCCCGGACTCGCACGTGCTTTGGGGGGTGGGGGTAACCGAGATCCGAGCAGCCTGCCCAGACCGCTGGACTTAACCTTTTATTGGCCGGCAGCTTGCTTCCCTCTTCTCCTTTCCTTGGTGCGGGGTGAGGATGGTGTCTCTCCCTCCCCCTAAATCCCCCCACTCTTTCCCAGCGCCACTCAGCTCTCTCTCCGCACCTGGGGAACGGAGAGCCGGGCCGGGTCGGGCCAGGCCGAGCCGGGCCGGAGTGGGCGCTGCGGCGATGCCCTGGTTTGCTGAGCCCCTTCCTCGTCTTCCCGTCGGGTCGAGGTCATCTCCTGGGCACAGTGGTGGAAGAGGAGGAGGGTCGGGTGGGGGGAAGGGACTGAGTTTGGCGTGTTACTTGCTTGTAACTTTTAAGACTATGCTGGATCCGGGCCGCAGAAAGGGGAGGTGGGGGAAGGGGGGAGAGGTAAGGCGGGGTGGGGGGGCGGGGAGGGGACGGTGTTGGGAACTTCTTTCCGAGCTGCCAAGAGACTGGGGTCCGGGGAGATCCCGACCCTCCGTGGGCCCCTCTGCCTGCCTGTCTACGAGTCCGGGGGAGTGCGGGGGTGTAGAGGAGGTAAAGAGAGGCGTGTGTGGGGGAGCCCCAAGCTTTGCTGCAGCGGAGATCGCGGCGCCGGCGGCGGCTTGGAGGGGGCGGATCTCGGAGAGCACATCGCAGAAAGCACCGCGCTGGCGCTGGCTCTGTAGCCCGGGTAGTAGGGGTGTGGGAGAAGACCCCGCAGGGATCAGGAACCCAGCCCCGGGAGTGAGTTGAGGGGCAGGGAATGGCGCGGGGGCGAGAGTCTTTGCAAACTGCGGCGTCTGGAGGGAGCTCAGGCTAGGGAGATGCGGATCTGTCCTCTAAAAATTATAAAAACTTGGGGAGGAGGGAAGGAGTCTCCCCAAAGACCAGGGGTGGGTAGGAAGGTTTCTGGAACCCCCATTACCTCCCTCCCCCCACCCCGTTCCTGCCAGCTCTGGGCCGCTCCGAGAGGCAGCTCAGGCTGTTCCCTCCGTTCTTCCAGCATAGAGGCAAGAGTGTGGCCCTTGGACCCAGTTTGGGACCCGACCCCCGCAGTGGGGATCCGGGTATCTGTAAGTTATCTTTCCTTGAGTGGCTTTCCCCACACCCCAAGCACACAGTTGCTGCGGATATTCCAGCCGTCCAAAGGCCGCTCCCTTTCCCTACCTACCCCGCCAGCCTGGCCCGGAAGGTTTCCAGCTCCCCAACTCTCTCCTCCTTTGGCCTTTCACTTGCCATCCCTGTCCACCAGAATGGAGAATTGCTGAATGGGTCTGCAGAAGGGTTTTGAAGGAAATCCCGAGGAGGGAATCTAGCTGAGGGCAATGATTTAAAAGGTTTGGAGGGAGAAAGAAGGGACCAGGCCACCACTATACCTTCCTGTCAACCCAGATTGCTACTCCTGCGCATTCACCTTTCCAGAGATAAGAATACCCTTTGGCTGGATCTGGGATCCCAGTCAACTACTGAGACAAAATGGGTTACAAAGTGCATCCTAGATTGGAACTGAAGGTTTGGCACTGACCTTCTGATGATCTATCCTATTTCAGGCCCTCTTGGGTCTGTGGAAACACAAAGGAAAAGGAAAATTTCTCTTTCTTGAAGTAAAGTGGTGGTTGGTGCTTGCTTTTCTCTTCCTCTTACTTGCATGTGTCCCTTCTTTACCAACACAACTACAGAAGAGGAAACCACAGTGAGTCCTACAGGAAGGGGCAGTGGGGCAAGGCAAACGCAGAGGTCATCCTTAGCTGTAGTCAGAGAAAGACTGCCCCTAGATTAATTCCAACTCCCCCCCCCCCACACACACAGACACAAACACATCCAGATGTGACTCAAATTTGACAGGTGATATGCACCAAGAGAAATTAATGAGAGACCAGCTATGGGGATCTTTTCAGTGGAGACATGGTGCTAAAGGAGGAAGATAAGCCAATCTCTATTTAAACCCACTGTTCTCTTAGATCAGAAAGATAGACATCACCTGTTACTTCTAGCTAACACTGGGCATTTCACTGTGTATGTGAGAAGGTACCTACCTAGCTTCAGGGAAGCTACTGAGATCATCACAAGGAATCTCCCCCATTCTCCCTTCCTGCAGTGAACAAAAGTGGAAAGGCTACTAGGACAAGTTTTTCTATAAGCCCTTAGAACATAGATGAAGATATTCTATAGACTCATAATTTCCCATAGTAGATCCTATGATGATGAGTCAATACCATCCTGAGGAAGCCAGACTTTCCAATTTCTGTTTCAAATCCTGGACATGATATCTGGTTCAGTGTTTTCTGAAGGGGCATGAGGCATGGGAAAAAGCACACCAATCTCCTGATTCACCATCCAGATCAACGAGTGCAAATCGAAACAGAAGTTCTGCTCCATCCATGCTTTCTTTTAACTCCACATCATGGGTTAAGGGGTCAAAAGTGACCCTTTTATGCTACTGAAGGATACATGTATTTATGAGGAAAATGCTTTCTTCCATATTCAGGGTATTTTTTTCAAGTTGTTCCCCATTTTCAGAGATGTATTGTGATGTAGTGGATAGAAAGTTGTGCTCTACTGGCTCTGTGACCCTGGTTAAATCACTCAGTACCCTCCACAGTTCTCTCAGACTATTAAGCTTTTGGAGAAGGCACTAGTTTAACATTGATGGAAGGAGCACCCCCTGTTAATGGAGCCACGGGTCCATTCCCTATTCTATTAATCAGTACAACCTAAGTATTACTTTTTTGTTGTGGCTCTTTGTCCTTACAATGCCTTTGACTTTTAGTCATTTTCTGTCCAATCCTTTCCCCAAACTCCCTACCCCTGAAACAAAGAAAAACAGTTAAAACCAGATGGTGCAGAAAGGCACCATGGTGCAATGGAAAGGTTGCTGAATTTGGAAACAGCAGTCCCATCTCTAATACTACCAAGTCACTTTACCTTTTTGGGTCTCAGTTTTCTCATCTATAAAAAGGGAAGATGGACTTCCTTCCAAGCTCTAAATCCCTGATCTATGACACAACCATGTTTGATAACATGAACAACATTCCATGTCATAGTTCCCCATCTTTGAATAGATGGAGGAGGGAGGTGTATTTCCTTACCTCTTTTGCTAATCCTAGTGTATTTGCACACCCCACAGCTGTTGTTCCCAGAACACAATCTCCTTCTGCCTATCTTTAGGCTGTGTCAAAGCACTAAGCTTATAGTCATCCTATGTAGAAAGCACCTAAGAATGGAGAGGAGGCGATCATTCCTCACCTAGCCATTCTTCCTTAAAATGAGATCTTTCTTTACCCTAAGATCTACGGTGTAGGTGGTTGGATGGAGGCTCTTTACATAAACTTGTGTATGAGTGAGAATGTTTGTTTCTTATGTAGGCTGTATATTAAATCTAAGCAGCACAATTGAGCAGAGTGAAAGATGTGAATTCAAGCAAGACAGAAACATAGTTTGTGGTGCATTAAAATGCAGCAGCGGATAGGCAAAGGTTTTTGGGCTAGGTATTTTTTTCAACCTGGGGGTGAAAAGTCTCAACCAACAGGACTCTGTTCTCTCCATTACATTAAAAACTCATTAACCTTTTCCTGCTCTGAGAAGGAGCATATGCATCTCTTCTCTGGACCCCAAACCTGCTGGGAACTGGACTGGGTCTTCTCAGATAGAACACTGTTCCATAATTAAGTGGATGTCTTTTTTGTGACTGTCCACCCCTTCCTGCCCCTCTCCTGATGGTGGTCCTGATATTTTTCATCATATTAACATTGCATGGGACAGCCACAAATGAAGCTGTCTGCAAAACTTTGATTAACCAAATGCCAGGGAAAATACAGCTGCAGTGTGGGCTCTGTCATTTGTGAATAGCTCATCAAAGGCAGCTGCTTGCATCTTGTACCTCACTCACATCAGCTCCCTGACAGTATCTGTCTGTGCTTTACCATGGCCCAATTGCCAGAATCCCCCATTTCAGGACAGTTTTGCTCTCTGCAAACCAATCAGGCGGATGGGGCAAACACCATGCTCAGCCCAAGACCATTATTCTCCTATATGCAGCTGCCTCCCACCTTCTGAAGTCCTTCCGTGGGAAATGTAGGAGACTTCGAATCTGGGCCCTAAAGGTTCTACACTCTTCTTTCATCACAATGCACCATAAAAGAATAAGCTTTTCTACCTGAAAACTACCAACATTTGCAAAGAATTGCTTCATGTGATTCAAAGTACAGGGTGCTTAGAATTGCAGGAAAACCAATGAAAAGGAATTTTTGTCACTGTAATTAATTTCTTAAGCCATAGCATCCTATCAAGAGAGTCTTATAGTCACATCAGTTACATAGGAGGGGGAATCTGTAAAGGGGAAAATGAAGTATCCTAGGTATTGTGCACGTACACACATACAAGAATTAGTAATTGAGTGGGAAAATAATAGATTTGTAGAATAATTCGGAGCTGAAAGACACAGTTACAGTGTTGGAAATTTGAGCAACTTGGGTCTTCCTGAGAAGGCCTTTTTCCTTGCCTCTCTGAGACTCACTGGAGCCAGACTCTCAGGCTGTCCTTGGGCATCAGAGCTATAACTAGAAATTTTTGTGCCAGGGCAAGCAGTCTAAATCATGTCCTTAGTTGATTAGCGTGGGGACAGGTTGTTATGTCAGAGACTGCTGATGAGACCACCAGGTACAAGCTAGGGTAGAATGGGAAGAAACTTAGCCTGTAGTTCTCTATTTTAAATATTCTTGATAACCTCGTACTTAACTACATTGCTTCTCTATAACTGTCAGTGGCCTCTTAATTAGCACACTGGGGAAAGCCCCCCACCATTATGGCTCTGCTTAGGGTCTAGGCCATGACACTAATACATAATTATATCTTACAATTAAGCATTTTTATCAGATGTGTCATGACCTAAATCTATAAAACATTCTGGTACTTAATAAATAGTATCATAGACATGAGTTCTGTTGTGTTTTTTAAAAAGTTATATACATGTAATAAAAGGTTAATTTAAATTCATATAGTATTTTAAAATGAAACTGTATCACCTTTAATCACTAGCATTTTCAGTAAAAGAACAGATTCTTTAGTCCTACTATCATCAGTTTGCTTCTTGAAGGTTTTAGTAATGGTAAATTTTCCTGGGGGAATGGAGCAAGAAGTCTCAGAAAAAGAGACAGGGATTTCCAAGCACTATTTTGAGAATTCATTAGGAAACTCTATTCTCATTAATCACTGCTCTCCTTTTGTTCCAAGGCATCATAGCTGCTAATCACAGGAATTTATAAAAGGAGTAATTACTGTAGCAAACTCAGCACTGTTCATTAAACTCTTCATGTACTTTGGGGCATTTACACTTGTTCCCCCAAATTGATGCCCACCATACCTGGACCTCATAAAGGAACCCCAGGGTCACTTGTTATGGCATGCTTTTTGTGTGTGGCAGCTCACCCTACACCCCGCCCCCATCACTAATATTTTATCATTCAGGAGGGGGAAAAGCCACTGGTGTAGAAATGGCAACTTTATGCCATTTTCAGAAACACATCATTTTCCTAGGTCTGGTTTGTGTTGGGGCAAGTAGATAGAATAAGAAACACCATTTGGCTGGGATTTCTCAGGTTAGAGAAGCTAAATTGGTGGTCCTTGCCACTCCCACTGTGAGATCTGATCCTGTGCTTTGGGGTGCAGACTGCTGGGCCTTCTCGTTGATAAAGTCCTCTTACAACTGCCTCTTTGCAAGCATATCATTAATGAAACCCTTCCATCCTCACACCAAATTCTTTTCTGCAAATACAATATTTTAGAAGATAATCAGTTAACTTCATTCCTGCTTCAACTGTGTTCTGGACTATCTCCAAAACGAAACAAAATTAGATTGAGAGCTTTTGTGAATTTAACTCTTCCAATTCAATCAACTTTTATTGATTATCTACTGTGCTCTGTCCTGAAGATACCAAGACAAAACAGAAAATAGTTCCTGTCCTCAAGCAGCTTTTATAAAACCCATAGGTACTCCTTTCCTACAACATGTACTCAGGTAATATAATAATAGCTGGTGCTTTACAAGTTTGCAGCATACTTTACAAATATTGTCTCATTTTATCCTGAAAATATCCTAGGAGGTAGGTACTACTATTATCCACATGTTACAGAGGGGAAAACTCAGGCAGAGAAACATAATTTCAGGCAGAGATTAATGACATGCCTAGGGTCACACAGTCAGTACACATCTGAACTCAGGTCTTTGTGCACTCTTCCCATTGCACTACCCAGATACATAATGATTTGAAGTGAGAATCAGTAAAGACTTCTTCAAGCCTTTGTGAGCTGAGTCTAGAAAATACAAAGATGAAGAATACAGATACAATGCATGCCTTTCTTCCTCTTATCTCCTACTGACTTTCCCTTCCCTCCCACCCCACTAGATACTCCACTTGACATTCCTTCTCTTGCTTTGTTTCAGAAACTCCTATGGTGGAAAGGGAGCACGGAGTTAATGAAGTGTTCTTCTTGGAAAGCTGGGCTTTATGTATTGGGGGGAATTGCTCTTCTGTTTTTTAGTGAGTCAAGGTTTGTCTGAGCACTACCTATGACCCGGCCATGTACAACACAGTATATGTTGAGCAGGGTTTGAAGAGTGCTTAGCATACAGAGACTGAACCTGCATAAGCCATAGGAGTTTCTGTATGAGAGAGCAGAGAGAAAACCACCTGGGTAGAAGAGGCAAAGAGAAATGTTGGGATCTTTTCATGTTCAAACTTAGTAGAAGCAGCTTTGCTTTAGTAGAAGCACTGGATTTGGAAGTCGGGGACCTGAGTTTAAATTTTAGCTTATCTGCTTACTGAATGACCTTGGGCAAGTCACCTAATTTCCCTGGACCTCAGCTTCATCATTCATAAAATGAGGGGTTGGACTAGATGACATTTAAGGGTTCGTCCAGCTTTAAATCTATAATCCTGTGGTTCTGTGATCAGGGGGATATGAGTAATGTATTTATGTGTTCTTGTAGCTGCAATTTCCCCAGTGTGATGTTTTTATGCAAATAAGCAGAGTCTCTATGTAGATCTAAAGATTTCCACATGTGTAGTATGGACTCTCTTCTTCTTTGCGTGAATAGGTAGGCTCTGATTTAAAGTACACACTCACACACACACACACACACACACACACACACACACATACATGTGCCCGCGCGCACGCACCACATACATGGGCACAAATATCTACCGTGGTCAAAAGTCCACTCATTGAGGAGCTCATGTAGCAGGCATACAATAGGTAAGCCTACTCATTTGTCACATTTGGCACCTGTAGAATTTTCATGTTGTATTAGAAATGTCAGCATCTTTTTTGACACATTAGGTTATGGCTGAGCAGTCTAAGCTTCAAATGAGACGTCCCTGAGCTCTCTAAAACCATAGGGTCAAATCCTCACTCGTTCAAATCAGAATTTCATCCTCTCCAGAAAGTCAAATAGAGTACCTGCAGTTATGTGAGTACCCAAAAAACGAGAGAGAGAGAGAGAGAGAGAGAGAGAGAGAGAGAGAGAGAGAGAGAGAGAGAGAGAGAGAGAACTTTTTTTAAAAATGTAAATGAAATCTTTTTTAGATAAGTCTTTGGGATGGATAGATGGATCCTGTGAAGTAAAGGGATTAAGAGGAGGGTTTATCCTGGTCAGGTCAAAGTTCCTGGCTGGAGTCATTTGGGTGAGGAATTCTCTCAGCCATTTTCTCTAACCTGTGTACCACGAGTAGCAGGGCAAAGCAGTGGGGAGAGCTACAAGTTTCATGACAACTCTTTCAGGCAATCAAACAGCCCCTTGGATTGCCTCCGAAGTTGCTCTAGGACAGGGGAAAATTAGCACTGCAGAGATGTGAATGCCATATACTTAACTGACTTAAAGTTTTACCCTGGCACAGTGGGGTGCCCAAAGTAGGGCCAGACCAGTCGGGCAGGCATACTGAGCCTTAAAGCAGTTTTTAAAGCACCAGCCTGCCCTTGGGAAAGACAAATGACCAGCATTACAGCCAAGACTTTTGAGCACTGCCTATTGTGAAAACACCTAGACTTAACATACTTTCAGGATCCGGAAAGGAGGATAGGGGTGTTATCAAAGAGAAGAGATAGCCCAATATGGCCAGGGCTATCATTCCCAGCTCTAGAAATTTACCCACAGTGGGTTTCAATTTTTAACATCTTCGCTGTGCTTAGGCAGAGATTTCTGAACACAGCTTCTCTATCCTTCTCAGACTGGGGCTGCCTTGGTATCAGCTACCAGCAAAGGTTTAGTTGGGAGAGGGAAAGTAGAGAACTCCAAAGGATATAAGTACCTGGTTAACACTTAAGGCATTTACAAGTGAGAGAGATTCATGTTGATTCCAGAAAGTTTGGTTGTTACTGATCAAAAAAAATTGGAGAAATGGGAGAATTCAGGTCTCACAACTACTGAGTAAAAATGATCCAGGGCCAGGATTTCTCTCCTCCCACATTGAGTCTATGTCTTGCATTGTTTTACACCTCACCTAGAGTAACCTCTGTACTCCTAAGGAATCCAGTCTAGACACAAGCTGAAGAATACCTGACCATAGCCCTGTGGGACAGACCTCTCCTCGGATAAGTTAGGTCCAAGAAACTCTCACAATTCCCAGAGCAAATGTGGTTTATACTTCTCTATTGTTTCAACATTCTCTATTTTGTCTTCTAATACCTTTCTTTTTTTTAAATCTCATCTCTTCTCTCTGTCTCTCTCTCCTTTCTTACCCCTTTTATCTTTTTCTCTTCTATTGCCTCTCCTCCTCTATTCCTCCTCTGGTTCTGTATAATACTTCATATTTTCTTTCATATAGCTGTCCATATTTTATTCTTTTTCTGGGCTTTTCTTATTAACTTGCCTCATTGAATCCTTTTTATTCCTTCAGATATCACCTTAGTTCTGTCACCTGTAAAATGTTAAGGTCCCTTCTAGCTCAGGTCTCATTTATCTTTCTTCCTTTCTTCCTGTCTACTCCTCTGTTTCTTCCTCCTCCTCTCTGCATGTCTGTCCCTGTCTCCCTTCATCTCTCTTTCCCTCTTTCTCATTCTCTCACTCTTCTCTTCACTCTTCTCACTTGTTCTTCTTGCCGCACTTTCTCTTCTGCCTCACTCTGTCTTCTGTCTCACTCTTGATCTGTCACTTCCACTGTCTTTCTGTCTCTTCCTCTGTTTCTATTTCTCCCTGTTTCTCTCTCTGTCCCCTATTCTTTCTCCCTCTATCTTCCTGTTTTCCTCTCGTTTCCTTCTCCCTCTATCTCTTTGTGTTTTTCCACCTCTGTTTCATTCTCTCTGTTTCTTTTTCCCTGTCTCCCTCTCTGTCTTTCCCTGCATCTCTCTCTGTATCTTTTGCTCTGCTTCTGTCTGTCTTTCTCTCCCCTTCCCCTACTCTGTATGTCTGTCTTTCTGTGCATCTCTCTCTCTCTCAAGCACAAATTCCAGACCCACCCAGTCAATTTCTGAACTTGTCAGCTCTGCAGAGTCCCATCTAGTTTAGCTACCTGATCCTCACCAGCCTAATCACCCAAACGGTTATTTGGTCCTCTCAGGGATTGCGCATATATTACAAATTGGGTTTACACAAGATCAGCAGGATTTACTCCAGGCCTTTTGTGTAACCAACCCAGCTGAAATGTGATCCTTGGCACCAATAACCTATTAAAGGGAGTGAGGCAAGAATTGGAAAGAGACACAGTCTGGGAGAAGAATCCAGAGACTCTGTCAGGAAAGCTGATGGGTATTCAGATGACCAATCATTTGCTAGAGATATGTGCTACTGACACGGCTTCTGGGGGTATTTGAACTTCCTGACTTTGCCCTAGGTTATGTCTGACTCATTGGCTGAATTTAGCTAGGTCTGGCCCATCCAAGAGTCCCAGTGATGCTTCCCACTTAGGATTTGCTTATTTTGTCTGGTTCAACCAAATATCTGACTTAACATGAGGAGAGGGCTGAGTGGCAATGTTGCTGCCCAAACTATATTGTCAATTCCTTGAGGACAGGGACTGTCATATATTTCTTTTCCTCTCCAGCATCTGAAGTAGTATATTGCACATCCAATTCAGTTCCACAAATATGTGCATAATATTGTGCTAGGTGGTTGTTCAGTTGTTTTTCAATTGCATCTGCCTCTCTGTGACCCCCATTTGGGGTTTTCTGAGCAAAGATACTAGACTGGTTTGCATTTTCTTCTCCAGCTCATCTTACAGATGAAGAAACTGAGGCAAAGAGGGTTAAGTGATTTACTCAGGGTCACCCAGCTAGTAAGTGCCTGAAGCCAGATTTGAACGAAACAAGAGGAGGCCTGGTACTGTGCCACGTACCTGCCCTAATCAAAAATGAAAAATGACATGGTCTCTTCTCTCAAGGGATATGATGTGGGGTAAGAGAACCCTAGGATGATAAACAAGCCATTAAAAGGAGTTCTCAGGGGTGACAGGGTCTTATGGGCAGTTTGTCCCACAAGCTACCAGGCAAATATGCTTGGGAAAATTCAGGTCCTATTGCTGTGAGATAAAATGATCCAGGGCAAGGTTTCCTCCCTTTTGTTGGTGTCTCATTTCTAGTCCAGACCAAACCTTGTTTTATACTTTATTTCTCTTACTTTATTTCTTTTTTTCCTCTAAACAGCCTTTGAGACCTTGAACTAAACCTGCTTTGGTTTCTCTGCCTACCAGCCACTGTCCTTGTGGCTTAGTAACAACCCTGTAAAGCTCAGGGTTGTCACCAAGAGCTGGCACTGGCTCAAGTAAAAGGAGAGTGACAAACGGGCAGATGTTCTCCAGGATGGGCAACTGTATGTCACATGATAGAGTGGGGAAAGTACCCCACTGGGAGCTCAGAAAACCTGGGTTCTAGTTATGACATCACCAACTGGAGCTGCATTCCGTACCTTTGCACAAAGGGGTCTGCCTTGTCTGGAAAGTATCCCCTATTCACCTCTACTTTTGAGAATGCCAAGCTTCCTTCAAAGCCTAATCCAGGCGCCATTTCTGACACGAGACCTTTTCTGATTTCATTATTAGTTACTCCTTTCCCTCTTGGATTTATTTTGTATTTGTTTTATCTATATAGGATTATTAAAAATTAAATATTTATATAGGAGGCAGTTGTATGGCTCAGTAGATAAATCACTGCTAGGTCTAGAGTCAGGAACACCTGAGTTCAAATCCTGCCCGACACTAGCTATGTGACCCTGGGCAAGTCACTTAACCTCTCTTTGCCTTAATCTGCTAGAGAAGGAAATGGCAAACCATTCTAATATCTCTGCCAAGAAAACCCCAAGGATAGTGTTGGCATGATATGGTCCACAGGGTCGCAAAGAGCCAGACACAACTGAACAGTAACAAGTTGGCTACACGTTGCAATCCCTTAATATAGTATGAGCTTCTTGAAGGCACGAGTTATTTTGTGTCTGTCTTTACATCCTCCACACCTAGTGCAGTCCTTTGCACATGATAGGTGCTTAATAACCAATAACAATAATACCTAGCATTATATATAGCACTTTAAGCTTTGCTAAATGCTTTACAAAGTATTATCTCTTTATAAAGTATTTATCCTCCCAACATCCCAGGGAGGTTCATTCCTATTTTACAGATGAGGAAACTGAGGCATGCAGTGATTAAGTGACTTACCTAAGATCACACAGCTGATAAGTGCTTGAGGCTAGATATGAACTCAGGTCTTCCACACTCTTAAGTCTAGTGCTCTATCCACAGCACCATCTAACTGTCTATAAAGAATACATATTGAATTGAAATTCTTGTGTGACCTTGGACAAATCACTCAGCCTCTCTGGGCTTCTACTTTCTCATCTATAAAATGTTGCCATCTACTCCCAGTCTTCTAATTTGGAAAGCTGAGGTGTGAATAATCACACTGCAACCCTACCCCCTCTTTCCCCCACCATAAACACACATGAACATCATCATCCACCTTCACACTATTTCTCTTTCTCCTAATCCTTCAGGTGTTTCTTCTCCCATCTCATCCCATACCCCTATCATCTCATACCCTGCTATCTTATCACACATCCTGTGCCTCACACCATTAATCACCCTCAACTAATTAGTAATATGCACATACAAGCATCCACTTATTATTCCCAACCTTGCAATGTCTGAGATACACGCCACTATCTCCCCTCATGTCTTGTCAGATCTCTCTCTCTCCCTCCCCCTCCCTCCCTCTCTCTCTCTCTCTCTCTTTCTCTTTCTCTCTCCCTCCTCCCCCACCCCAGCCTATATCATTCATACCACTGTCCTTATTTTTATTTTATCTGACACATAAGTATATATCACTTACCCTATATGTTACTTGAAAATATCCATACCCTTCAACTTTAAGGACTGACATTTATGGGTTCTATATTTTAATCTTCAATATATCCAATGATCAAATTCATTTGAGAAACTCTGGACCAAAGAAGAGTGCATATCATTACTATATATAACACAGTCTATAGTATGTTGCCTATAGGCTAAGTTGCCTATAGGCTACTCTGAGAATCTATTATAACCCCAGTTAAAGTCTATACTTCTCCCTTTCTCCATTTCTTTCCCTAACTTTGTATATTTCCAATTACTTGTCTTCTAGATTAGGGGTTCTTAATTTTTTTCTGCCACAGATATTTTTGGCAGCCTGGCAAAACCTATGAACCCCTTCTCAGAGCAATGTTTTAAATGTATAAAATAAAACAAATAGTATTATAAAGAAAACCAATTATTTTAAAAATATGGTTTTAAAAGTACTTTTTAAAAAAACAAATTTTCAAGCTTCATATTAAGAATGTCTGTTCTAAACTATTCTTCCAATTACATATAAACAGATGAGCAGACCAATAACATTGATGGTCAGATTATTATAGCCAGAGTGTGAACATTAAAAATGTTAGGCCTTTGATTCCTTTCAATAACGCCTGCTTCATTCTGGGGCACTGTCCTTGGTCCTGGGGATATAAAACCAAAACAAACGAATAAAGCTCCCTCAAGGAATTTACATTCAGTTGGATGATAACAACAACCCACATTGAAGTAATCCTTTGAAGATTTCAGTCCTAACAGCAAAACAGTGAAGTTGGTACTCAGGGGGAGAGTCTGGACCTGTGATTTCTGGCATGTTAGGAACTCCCATTGAAGATACTCCCTCCACCAATACAAACTATCTGTCCCATAAGTTGAGAGTTTCCTGGGAGCTCTAAAGGTTTTAAGTGACTTACTCAGGTTTGTGCAGCTGGATGGCACAGTGGATAGAGCACTGGGCTTAGAATCAGGAAGACATCTTATGAGATCAAGTCTGCTCTCAGATACTTAATAGCTTTGTGACCTTGAGCAAGTTATTTAACACTGTTTGCCTCAGTTGCTTATCTGTCAAATGAGCTGGAGAAGGAAATGGCAAACCACTCTAGGATCTTGGCCAAGAAAACCCCAAATGGGGTCAGGAAGGGTCCGACCCGAGTGAAATGACTGAACAACAACACAGGTTGTACTTAAAATTTAAATTCTTCCAAACTCCAAGGCCATTTGTCTCTGCACTAGGCTGTGCTGACTTTCCAAGTAGGGACCGTGGGTATTTATATCTCCTTTTTGCAGATGTAGGAAACTGAGATTCATGCTAAGTACCTATAGATAAAAAGTATTAGAGCTGGGATATGAACCTCATTTACCTGATTCTAAATTAAGCTCTCTTTCTACTATACTGTGCTATCTCAGTGATTATAATGGTGATGATTCATATTTCTAAGTTATTTAAGGTTTATAAAACAATCCTATGAAGTAGATAATTTAGGTACTATTATCTCCATTTTATGAATGAAAAACCTAAGGTGGGATGTTGTGAAGCTCAAGTGAGGTAATGGATGCAAAGAATTTTGTAGATCTTAAAGCACTATAAAAATGTCAGTTATTGTTATTATTTATTATTATTCTCCTGCCGTCGTCGCTAGATCTCCAGTCTGGTGATGACTTCATTCCCTGAGCCTTCTACTGTATTCTTGCTGAGCTCAAGAAATCTTTATAGAGCAATACAAGAATGTGCTGGTAAATATTTAACAACCAGGTACTCTCGGGGGAGTAAATGTATGCATACATACTTTTAAATTTAATCTGCATTATTAACACTTTTTTAAAGTCCAAACAATCAACAAAATAATAAATCAAGCCCTGATTTGTAAAGATTGCCAATTTCTGAGGTGTAAATGCTTACACTGAAAATTTAACAATTGGCTCTCACAAGTCAGTTAGAGATGGTTCCAGCATATACCTCAAACTAAGGAAAAGTGAGTCGCTTAAGTTCACATAGTCAGGCCTCACTCTAGCCTTTTGAGCCTCAAACCACTGCTTTTTCCACTATCATTATAGATCTATTGTTAGAAGTGACTTAAAGACCATGTAGTCCAAGCCCCTCCTTCCACGATGAGGAACTGAGCCCCAGGGAGGTTTAGTGGCTTCTTTTATGGTGACAAACATAGTAAGCGTCAGAAGTGGGATTTGAACTCAGGTCCTCTGAGTATTCAGTGCTCTTTCTACTGTCCTATTTCATCTCTGTGATGATGATGATGATACCATGTGGAATTTTCTTCTTTCTCCTTTCTATCTCTTGAATGATCCTTTAAATATTAGCTCAAATGCCACCCCTTCCATGAGCCTTCCTTCCTTGATCCCTAGAGTTAGAAATAACCTAGCCTCTCAGTCCTTACATGGCATTTTGCTGGCAACCTTTTAAGATATGATTATGCTTTATAGCTCTCT
Organism: Notamacropus eugenii; assembly: GCF_028372415.1. Classification (NCBI taxonomy): domain Eukaryota; kingdom Metazoa; phylum Chordata; class Mammalia; order Diprotodontia; family Macropodidae; genus Notamacropus; species Notamacropus eugenii. The sequence continues at coordinate 320,950,634 of NC_092873.1, read as the reverse complement.
GGGTTTGTAGCTTCCATGAAAGCAAAACCCATGTCTAACCTAGCCTTTGTATTTTCCTTTGGAAATGTGAGTCTCACAAACTCCTCAAGTTTGTTCATTCCATCTTCAAACTAATTCTTAGAGCAGTGCAAGGCATGTAGTAAAAACTTAATGAATGCTCACTGAACTTAAGGGTCATTTGGGGGAAGAAATGGGGATGTTGAAGACTAACTTACTTTTCCTTATTTCCAAATTGGATGGAGCTAGAGGAAGTATACATTCTTTTGAGCAATCCAAGGATACTTCTTAAAGAAGGTGGCTTTCAGGAGCCTAGTGAATGGAGAGTCTAGTAGCCAAAACCCAGGCACGTGGCTCCAGAGAACCAATTGGAGAAGGAATACAATAGCCAAGTGGAGAGTAGCCCATGTGCCTTCGATGATGGAGAAGCTTGGCTGGGGGCCCCTTGTTGGTTTGCCCTAGAGGAACAATGATTCATCCCAGGCAAGTGCAAAAGAATGCTGATTTCATTTGTGGCTGGTTTTAAAAAAGAATTGTGTGGGCTGGTAAATTGTACCTAGGCTTCATTTACAGAGCTTTCTTGTAGAGACAGGAACATCCATCTCAGTCATTGTTTCCCAGCCAGTGGGTTGCCCAAGACCAAGCTATTGTATTACAACAAGCTAGACCTTCCCGGACCTCTCTCTGTGGTTCCTGCCCAGAGTACTTGCTAACAATGCTGATCATTATCATTTCACTCTTCTTTCTCCTTTTCTTTTCACTTTCCTTGGTTAGTAAATCTCCATCATTACCACCACTGCCAATCATGTTATCGTCCAGGGCTTGCCTCATTGAGGCTTAGACCTCCTTAGTTGACCCTCCTTTTGCTGTTCAAGTCTAGCATGAAGGAGTAAGCTAGATGACACGGTGGAAAGAGCTCCAGTCCTAGAGTTAGGAAAACGTGAGTTTAAATCCAGCCTCAGACTGTTACAAGTTGTGGGACCTTGAGGAAGTCACTTTAACCTCTGTTTGCCTCAGTTTCCTCATTTGTAAAATGGAGATAATAATAGAATCCACCTCCCAGGATTGTAATTAAGATTAAATAAGATATTTTCAAAGTGCTTAGCACTGTGCCTAACATATAGTAGATGCCTAATAACTACTTATTTCCTTCTTTTCTACTTTCTTTCCTTCCTTATCCTCTCTTTCCTCTTTACAGTCATAATTATAGTTCTATTTGTTTACAGTGTCACCTCCTCACCACCCCATCAACATTTGCCCATGTGAGTATCATCTTTCACCATTCTCACATTGCCACTCTTTTTTCTTACTCACTAAATGAAAGATACATAGGGTTTGCCTCAGAAGGGAGCTTCAAGATTTATGTAGTCCAACTACTTTTCAAATGAGGAGAGCAGGGCCCAGGAATCCTAAGTGACTTATTCAAGGTTATGTGGCAAGCAGGGCTGAAATATGAACCCAAGACCCCTAATTCTAAATCTATTGCTATTTCTGTCATATCATGAGCTGAGGATTACAGAAGGGGTCAGTTGGCCAAGGACCCTGTACTAGAGCACATTTAGGGCTAAAAAAGAAATAGTGGCTACTTTAATTTTTTTCAATTAAAAAACATTTCTTCTCTCTCCCACGGAAAAGAAAAAGAGCACAACCCTCATAACAAATATGCTCTCAAGCAAAACAAACTCCCACATTGACCAATGTCCGAAATATGTGCCTCATTCTGCTTCTTGAGTCCGTCACCTCTGCGTCTTCATTCTTGGTCCTCTGCATTCTTAAGCATCTGTTGGCTGGTCTTTTTGCCCTCTGCCTGATGGAGTGGAGGAGGGTGGTACTGCTCTGTGATGACTGTGGAGACTCAGCCTTTGCTGCTCACTTCACCCAAGTAGAAAATGACAACGCAAGCTGACAAGACCACAGTATTTTCACAGCACCATGAAGCATCTGTTTCCTCTACTGGGTGCCGGGCAATGGGCTAGGTGCCCATTCTGCATATATGTACACTGGAGCACAGCAGGAATAACTGTGTGTGCAAACATTCACATGCATGTACACAGGGCTAAGTGGGCTCATCTCCCACTGTGTTTGTGCCTTTTCAGAGGTGAATGGTGGTAATATTTGTGTGTTGGTAGTATAATCTTGGGAATTCATCTGTGGGTTCACATCAGGAGCTAAAACTATTTATAAATAGCATTAGATACAGGAAACTCCATCTTCATGTGATTGTAGCATGTGCAGACTCACTAGTGTGAGTACAGACTCACTCACAAGCACATGGACAAAAGTGCAAAGAGTGCTCCAATCCAATGTGGTGGTGGTCCCTCTGTACAGCTGTCCAGCATGTAACTGAAGGTATATTAGAAGCTTGATCGATACTTCTTTCCTAGGCCCCCTTTAGTTATAAGTAAGCCCAACATGAAGAAAAAGCCACTACTGCCCCTTAATTCCAAGGACAAGAGATTGGCCTTTGGGAGAAAGAGGAGACAAAAGCGTATTTTACTTTAAGCTGTTTTGTTTCTTAAGAACAAGCACTACAGTGGGATCCAGACGGAAGGGCTATGGGGAAGGCCTATATTCTCTATGGCCTCTGTCCCAGGAACTAGGTGTAATATCTTCCCCAAACTATCGAAGCATCCATCATTCTTACCCCCCCCCCCAACACACACACACACACACACACACACACTGTTGGAACCATGGGCAGGAAGGAGTAGACCAAGTCCCTGTGTAGCCAGTTTTACTCTCCCCCATCCCTATTCCAACCCCAACAAGGTGCAGACAATGAGAATAGTTGGAACCAGTCTCCCTTGCTCCCTACCAGTGAGTGCCCAGCTCAAAGCAATGAGGGTAGGGATCGTGGACTGGCCACTTCATAAGTTGTCCTTCTTGTGGCAGTAATTTACTGAGGGGCTGAAGAGTTCTGAGCTGTTTGTGCCTCCTAAATCTATCACCATCTGCTCAGCTACTTTGCTGCTCCTATAAATAAAATGTTTATGGACAGCCCTTTCATTCATCTACCCTCTCAATCTGCCTCCTGCTTCCAGCTCTCAGTTCTGGCCATCGATGCCCCCACATGCATCTAGTCTCATGAAGCCTGAGAAAGCCTGAAATGAAAGAAGCTAGTGTGGTTTAAATGTGAAGGGAGAGACCCTCCTTCCTCTTTCCAAAAGCTCACCCCTCTCACCTACCCACTTCCCCTTAAAATGTGAAAACTTAAGAGTGGCATGACTTTGTAAAGAGGGTCTCATCATCCTCTGAGCCTAAGTCTTGAAATGAATAATGACTCCATGGAGAGCAGAATTGATATATACCTTTTCTACAACCCTTTTAACAGACCCAAGCAGGTGCCCACCTTCCATCTTTCTTTCTCTCTAAGTCAGCATATGTTCCCTGGAAATTATGGCAACATGTGGGTAGGACTTGAAGGTGGGCTTTGACTCAGTAAGAGGTGAGTGCAGGGTGACCAAGGAAGCAGTGATGGAGGAAATCCAGAAGAAATAGAGGGCTCCCATATCCAGTCACCTCAAGTCCTTTTCTCTGGGAGGGCATGCCTTTTGACTTTAGCTGTGTTTGAATGACATGATTATAAGTATGAGAATAGGGAGTGTGTAAGTGCAAGACTATGGTAGGGGCAAGAGAGGACAAAGGGAGGGGGTGGATCTCATGCTAGGGCACCATTTCATATGGCATCTGAACATCTCCCATCCTTACCAAGTTTGATGTTATTTGAGAACTATTAAGGGTCAGAGACCCTAGGACAATAAGGCATCAGAAAAGGGGGCCAGCCGCGACAACTTTCAAATGAATATATCGCATCCCAGAAACACCAGCGATAAATAAGTAGGCACCTTTCTTTCTGGTCCCTTCCTTTACAGACTATTTGTACTATTTTCATTTCATTTCTTTTCTTATGTTTATTTCAGATTTGAGCAGTCACTACTTATATATGAAAAATAGAAAACCTATCACCTTACACCTTTTACTAGCATCAAATCTAGAGGCAGGAAGACATAGTGGAAATGGCCTTGGTCTAGGTGTGGAAAATTTGGATTTGAGCCCCAACTTCACTTACTAGTTTAAGGCCTTGTACAAATCATGTCAGCTATCTGGGCTTCAGCTTCCTCGTCTGTAAAATGAGGGTCATAATGCTTACCTTACCTCAGAGTGGGCTGCTGTAAGGAAAGTGTTTTGTCAACCATGGAAAAACATGAAAAGTGCCATTAAAAAGTGAGCTGTTATGATATTTCTTTGTAAGAGCTTTTAAGTCAGTGTTTTGTCTGTCTCTGATAATAGCTTACATTTCCATAGGGACTTGACAGTTAGTTATAAAGCACATGATCTCATTCAATCTTCATAACAATCCTATGAGATATGTAATGAGTGATGTTATAATTACCCTTTTACAGATGAAGAAACTGAGTCCAAAGTTGAACGATGATAAAAATGGTGAAATTAGAGCTGGAAGCAGCTCTTCTGACTGTTTTTTATCATCCCTGAGACAGATTCTTTTACTCCCACAATGCCTAGCTGCTGGCTTAACTGACTGGATAATGAGTGTGGGACACTTTTCAGGCCAGTTTCTGGCAAGTTAATTGAGCTAAGTGAGCACTAGGGCTCTTTGCTTCCCGTCCCTCTACCAATGTCATGGTGTTAGGTGCTGGGGTTTGCAGTGAGGGAATGGTCTCAGCAATGAAAGGGTTAAGACATCTCACACTCTCCATTAAACATCTCCAATAGAGGGGTTTTGTGAGTGTCTCTTGGGGAGTTATTCCCTCAGTCTCATATATCTATCTTGCCGTTAGGAAGTGTTCAGCCTGCATCTGCCTCTTTCTCAATCCTTTCCTCCCTCTGGGATCCTCCAAATACTTCCTATCTCCCTTCTCTGAACCTTCTCCTGCCTTTCACATACCTGCAGGTGGTTATTGGATCCCCCTTCATTAGTGACTCTGAGCTAAGCCTATTTAATTGTTTTGATCTTGGTTCAGAAATCATCCCTTCCAGTAGTTCCTGTTGCCCTCATCAGAGCATTCTCTGTCTGAATGAGGAGCTCTGAGCTGAAAGCTAGAGAGTATCCCTGGGGCTGTTTCTCCTCCTAAATCTCCTGTGTGCAGTCCTCTATCATATCCAATACTGCCTCCCTACTCAGGCAGCCCCTATAGTAGAATCAATGATGCTAGAGGCATGTGATTAACTGCCCCTCAGGGAGGAATCGTATACTTTGTTTGGCTAAAGCACTGCCCAGGTGGCTGGTGTGTTGTATTTAACAGAAGACTGTCTATAGCAATGAAGGGGGAGAGTAGGCTGTGGTGACAGTCACTAGGAAGGAAGGCTGTGGCTTGGATTAGTATAGGGAGCGACTTTCTGAGGGGGTCTGAGGGAAGAGCACCAGGGAGAAGAGAGACCATTTCCCCAGGCTGGGAGCTATGCCTTGGTCCTGTCCCACAACTTTTAGCAGAAGTAGAAGGGGCCTGGGACACTAGCTGTGTGAGCCTGGGCAAGTCATTTAACCCTGTTTGCCTTAGTTCCTCATCTATAATGATCTTTGCCAAGAGAACTCCATGTAGGACCGGGCATGATTGAAACAACTCAACCACAGCAATGACAAAACAGGGGTATGTCCATCCCCTTTGTTACATGGCATGTTGTCTGTACTCCTAGCCAGGAAGCCCACAGACCTGTGGCCAAGCCTCTGCTGTCATCTATTCATCGCACTTCCTGGTAGTCAGCCAAGAGGAGGCAGCAAGGGCAGGGCCAGACCTCTGGTGCTCTTGTGGTGGCAGGAGCCCCTTAACACTGATCTTCTCCTGTTGGGGTTGTGGCTAAGGGCATCAATAATTGAGAGCCAGAAAGAGGGCTAAGACCCAGCCTCTGCTACCCTGCCTAGTGTGGGCAATCCATGCCAGTCTGCATTGGGTGTATAATTTTTCCTTCTCTCTCCCCAGGAAAGGGCAGGATGTAGGAGGCAGAGGTAGTCCCTCATGTCTAGTTGTGCATTCAAAGATCATCAGGGCTGAGTTCCTCCCCTCTGCTCTTTTCTCATCACCTACTCATTTTGCAAAGGAAAGACAATGAGAAAAGATTCTCCCTCTCCCCTTCCTTCCCCCCACCCCATTCCTCATTATAACCATGGTACACCCAGCTGGGGGTCTAAGCCCTGGTAACCTAGATACCTTACATTTGTCTCACCCTTGTAACTCTTCAAGGAACAGAGGTAGGAGAGCATTAGCCTGTCCTTCCCTGGCCCCTAGCCAGCAACCTTTGACCCAGGTCTGGATGGCTTTCCCCTACTTCCCATGCAAAAGTGAATAGCAAAACTTGAAGGACTTGGGATGTAGTTTCCTGGATAAAGCCCAGAGTTACTAAAAGTTAGGGCCCTAAAGCAGGAAGGAGCTTTAATGAGATTGGAGCATTAATGGGGTTGGATTTAAAAGTTCTTTCTATTATGCCCAGGGAAGGCAGTTTTGTAGGCTGATCACTGGCCTGTGAAGAAACCTCTACCTGATGTTCTGTCAGCCGGGCTCCACCTCAGTGGGCTCAACCCTGGGAAATGAGCAGCTCCCTTTTGCTCCTGCTACCCACAAGGACACCTGGGCCTCCAGCTGGGACATGTTCTCTTGCCCCGCCTCCCCCCAATCATTCCCCTGGTTTGTGCATTCCCTCTGTCTCTCCCTTTCCCCCATTTTAAATCTAAAATGAGAACCAGAGGAAATGAGAAGGAGATAGTGGCAATTCATTTATGAACTGCATTGTGTTGGGAGCTCTTAATTAGAACTAATTAGACTAATTAACTTTCAAATGAGAATCTCAGATTTTTTTTCCTCCTCTCTCACTCTCTTTCTCTTTCACTCTTTATTTCCCTTTCAGAAATGAAATCAGGATAAATATTTGAAAAGCCCTGTACATCCTGGGTGGTAGGAGGCTGCCTGTGGGAGAGAAGGGAGTATGAGAACAGCACCTTGGAGTAGGCATTCAGAGAGCAAAAGCCCTCATGCCTTTTCTCCTTCTTCCTCCCCCTCAGTCTGAAAGGCTGTAGACCCTGTGTTTGTTTATTGTAGGAAATTTGGATCAAGGAGTGGCAGGTGGGAGAGGAAAGTTTCTAAATGCGTCTCCCTGGTTCATAGAAGGTCAGTGAGGTCTGTTAAGTTAAAATGGAAGTTAGAAAGTGATTAAGTGAGTGAACTGTACTGTTTAGATTTGTGTATGGAAAGGAAGGGGAGAAGAGGATTGGACACAGTAATCTAAGCCAGGGGCCCTTAACCTTTTTTTGCTTCATGGACCCCTTTAGTACTTTTGTAAAGCCTAGGGACCACTTTAAATGCATAAAAGTAATACACAGAATTACAAAGAAAACCAATTATATTGAAATAGTTATCAAGGCTTTTTTTTAAGTTAATGGAACCTGAATTAAGAACCTCTGACCTGTGATTCTGGCATAGTCTACCCATAGACAATGACCTTCCTGCTCATTCATTTCATCCTCAAACCAACAGCTAAACTTCTCTACCAGTTGAGTGTGAGGCAGTGTGGGGTATCTTAGAAAGAGCCCTAGTCTTGGATTTGCATTTAAGACACAGCCATTCAAATCCTGGCTCCACCATATACTAGCTGTGTGTTTCTGAGCAAGTCCCTTCAGTGCCTTGTTCCCTCATTTATAAAATAAGGGAAATGATATTTGAACAAGCTACTTTCCTATTCTGGAGAAAGCACTTTGTAAACTTTAAAGCTATACAGGAATGTGAGATATGTTGTTATTAGCTTTGTTCATTAAGGAATAGTGTTAATGGGACCAGAGTTGTGGGTTTGATCCCTGTCTGGACATTTTCACAAGAAAATTTAGAAACCTCTCTTCTGTGACCACTGAGTCTACTGTTCCCTAAGGCCAGCCAATAGGAGTGACAAAATTATTCTAAATACATATGTTACTATAATAGAGAGGCCCTTCACCCCATATCTGAAGAGTGAGACATTATTATTTTTAAGTCAGTCATCTCCAAAACCTTCAACACCCCATTCCAGGCAACATCCTTCTTCCCACCTTCTGGGAACTCAGACTCTTCCACCTGCCTTTGTCCAGTTTTTTCCAGTTTGAGGGTGAAGGATGTTACCTCAGCCTAAAAGGTTCTTCTTCTCCCCAGGCTGCTGTCCCCACTGCTCTTCTCCCCTTCCTGTCTCCAACTATCTACTGGCAACTTTAGAAATTTTATCTCTGCAAAATGATAACCAATCCCCAACTCACTGCCCTAGCCCCTTGTATCTGTCTTCTCTCTACTTCCCACACCCCATCCTACCCTCCCCAAGGGAGAGTCTGGCCCAATGTGACTGCTATGATTTGGTCACATTAATAGACCAAGAGTGACTTCAGCAGTTTTCTAGGTCAGCTCTCTTTCCCCCTACTCACATACACCCCACTCCTGCCTTTCCCCTGACATGGAAGAATCCCTGATGCCTTCACCCTCCCAATCCTTATTGATTACCTCTCTGTTCCAATCCAAGCTGCTACAGTGATGGACCCAGGCAGGGAGGGATTTCTGGGAGCAGCAGGGGAAAGCATGGTGCCCTTGTTGCTGATTCTTTAGAAAGTTCAGCAGGCTCCATCCACCAGGTGGGAGTCCCACCCTACCCCATTCCACTCTCCTCCTCCTCCTCCACCCCCCATCCAACCCGATTCCTCTCCTCCCTAGCTTGTTTATATGGCTCAGCAGAAGGGTTGGACTTCTGTAAAGGCTCTGAGGAAGCAGGGGGCGGGAAGGACTCAATCAGGCTGTCTGGATACCATCTGGCCCAGAGACACATACTGCACCTGGACTGGGAAAAACCAGGCAGAAGAGCTGAACAGAGACCTGTTCTGCAGCTGTTCATCCTCAGTGGGGGATGGGCATGGATTGGAGGGGTGGGGTTTGGGAGAACAGGGGTCTTTAGTCTTCCAGGTCATATCTACTACACTTCTGTGCCATCCTAGCTAAGGAGGTTCCCTAGAGTCAGGATAAAACAGAAAACAAGGTCTGTATTCTCTGATCAGTACAGGGACCACAGGATGAGACCTGATGCCTTGGCCTAAAAAAGCCCTGCCCTGGCATGGCTCCTGGCATCAACAGACAGTTTACTGGAGACATAATGTGTAGCCCCTGTAGAGCAGGAAAAGAGAGGTACAATGTTTTCAGATTGTCATATCTACAAATTCCTTGACTATAATCAAATTTCTTCTTGTATTTTTAATGCAGGGCCCTGACACTGTCTATGTTTTCAGGTCCTTGGCCAAATTCACAGCTTCCCAAAGAGACAGGGATCATGGGATCATCGATCTAGAGGTAAAAGAAACAAATGAAGTGCTCTGGCCCAACCTATGTGACTTGCCCAAGGTTTTACAGGTAGTAAGCCTCAGAGACAAGATTTGAACCCAGGTCATCTGACTCAAGATTCAATACTCTTTCTGTTTCCTCCTATCTATTTCAAGACCTACCTACAAACACTGAGAACTCTCACAGACTGTTTCCCTTCTATCTCTAACCGGTATAAGCTTGATGTACCCTGGACCACAGCAGTAATTTGGCCTGACCTTGGTACCTGGTATCCCTTAAATATCTGTTGTCACCTTTTTGTATGCCCTGACTCCAGCATCCACCTCCCTCCCTCTTCCCTGCTGACTTCTCACCTCTCTTCTATCCCCTCACATAGTGAGTTAAGACTCAAATTTTAACTTCAGTTAGACTAAAGATACCAGCCTATACTAGTAGATGGAGTTTCTTTACCTGGGAATTCCCTATAGCAATGAAATCACAGGTCTGGCTCCTATCCCTGATCTCTATGTGCAAACATCAGTCCATACTTAGTAGATTAATCCATCATGCTTTGCAGTTTTTTAATTGCAGTACTTGGTCTCCAGTTGTATAATCTTTGAGAACCTAGGTCTTAGGTTCATTGGGTATGGCCTTTTGACTGAGTCCAAGTTTTACAGAACAAATACTTTTATTAAGGGGATTTGTTCTGTAAAGTTTGGGTTCAGTCAAAGGGCTACACTTGAGGGCCTAGAGGGCCACTTGTGGCCCTGAGACCACAGGTTTCCCACCCTTGGCCTAAGGTCACATTCATCCTAATGAAACATTGGAGGAAGACTTTAATGAAGAATATGTGATGAATATATATATATATACATATATATGATTATGGGGCAAATTAACTCCCTATGGCATAAATGAGCAGCTCTTCCCAATTTTACAAATGTGTCCTCAAGTTAAAGTAATGGTTGCCATATGCTGAATTGGTGAATAGGTGGGTAAGGTCAACAGCCACTTAGTTTACACCAACTTTTTTGTGGGTTGGGCTACTCTTCCTCTTTGGGGAATGACTTTCCAATAATTTCCTCTCCCTCTAGAGAAGTAACTTTCTGTTCAAACTAGGCCTGTGGAAGGTAGGATGGGGGCAGGGATAGAAGTGGATGGAGAAGGTAGATGCCGTCAGTGCCAGCCCAACCAGTTACATACTCTCTGACCTGGGAAGTTGTAAAAATGAATCCCCTACTAGAGATTTTTTTTGGCAAAATACAAGTTTGAAATTTCTCTCTTTGACAATCACTCCTCTCCAGGTTGTATTTCTATCATAATACACACAGTTTAGCAATGCAGATTTTTCTCATTTTGATTGCTTAAAAGACAAAGTAAATGTTTAAACATGAAAAGGTAAACATATTTTAAAGAAGTAATGAAATAGGGAGGGGGCTAGAGGAAATATCAGGAAATATTTGAGAAGAGAGAAGGGAAAATGGGTAAGGACTGAGATATCACTGACACATCAACAGCCCAAACAGAACTCAGCAAGGCAGGGTCACAGGATCTGGAGGCCAATGCTGGCAGCTTCATAGCTGCAGCCTCTCACTTGCTTCCATGGTAGCTGGGCCTCTGTGGCTACCCTTCTACAAAAAAATATAAAAGTACAAGTACAAGGTTGTTTCTAGCTATAAAGCTATGATCACCGTGTGTGTATTCGTCCTTCGTTGCCGAAGAAGACCATGTCATCAGAGAAATAATGACATGACTTGCACTGGACTTTGTCTTGAGTGAGGGAGGGCTGTGCAGGTCCTCACTTCTCCTCCAGAGCCATCTGAATCCAGTGACCAGATATTCATCAAGATGACTGGAGATGACCCAGGATAAGGCAATTGGGATTAAGTGTCTTGCCCAAGGTCACACAGCTAGTGAGTGTCAAATGTCTTGAGGTGAGATTTGAACTCAGATCCTGCTGACTCCTACACTGATGCTCTATGCACTGCACCACCTAGCTGCCACTATGATCACCATACATGAAGAAGGACCTGGCTCTCTATTGGGCACTTAGAATTTGGTCAAATGAAAGATGTCCTTGTAAAGGAACAGGTTATCTTTTGTGAATTTTGGGATGAAATTGGTAATGGGATAGTACTTGTTTTAGGGACTCGATAACTTACTTGTGTGGTAGGATGGAAAGAGCACTGGACTTGAAATAAGAAATATGAGGTTTCAGTCATAGCTCATTATGATGTATAATCTTGGATTAATCATGTAACTTCTCAACCTCAGTTTCATCATCTATAAAATGAGCATAATAATATTTGTCCTACCTACCTTGCAGTGATGTTTTAAGGTTAGATAAGGTGCATCAAGTGCTATGTAAATACACATACTTGTATATGTGTGTATAAATACATAATTATAATTACAAATGTCACACATGTGCAGCATGTGGTCGGATCCAGATAGATATCACTAGCCATTCTGAAATGGTTGAAGCTGTGCTTCAGATTTTTAAAACATTAGCGAATAAAAACTAGAGAACTAGAAACTAGGTGGAATGAAAGTTTAGGGTCACATAGGTAGTAGTAAGCAGCAGAATTAGGTTTTAGCTTCAATTCTTTAATTCCAAATTCAGCAGTGCTTTCAGTTATACTGTCCTACCTCATAAGAATTGCAAGATTTACAAAGGAGGCCCTTCTCAATTCTCCTAAGTGCACTGAAGGGGAGAAAGTTTTCTATCAGTTTTTAACCTGTCCAGAAAAGCATATTGTTCCTTATCTGCCATCTTCTTTAATAATGCCATCTTTGTCAGTTTATTTCATTCAAAACAGTGAGGGCTAGAGCTATATCTGCCCTTTTTGCCACTAGAAAAAGAAATATCAAAAAAAAAAAAAAGAAAAAGAAATATCAATTTCTGGGTCCAACCACAGTGACATGCCTGCTTTCTTCTCTCTGAGAAAAGAATTTAAGAAAGGTCCTACATGCCCAACAGAGTCAGAGAATATCAGATTGTGGTCTCTGGAATCCCGTTGTAAAATAATAAGCAAACAAAAAGTAGAGGAAATGTCCCACTAATGAATATACTGAAATCACTTTTTCCCCAGGCTGAGTCTTTCTATTCTCAAGGACATATTTAGTTTCTTTTCTTTCTTTCTTTTTTTTTTTCTTTTGGAAGCATTTGTAGTTAAGTGACTTGCCCATGGTCACAAAGCTAGTAAGCATCTGAGGCCAGATTTGAGCACAGGAAAATGAGTCTTCCTGACTCCAGGCCTGAACACTCTATCCTTTGCACCACCTTAGCTGCTTCCTTGCAAAGAGTAGGAGTTTAATAAATTTCTGTTGAGTGTTGAATGAAAATACTCATGTTGCTAGATAATACTTATTTTTCCATCTGTGTTTTCCTAGGCATGCTTTATGTTCTCTGTTCTAGTTTGTAGCTTTTTTGTGCTCTCCCGTGGTTTGTCCTGACAAGGGTTTATGAGAATAATAATTGGCATTTAAATTATTATTGCTGCTTTAAAATTTCCAAAATTCTTTATATGTATATGTATATGTACATATATATGTATATATATGTGTATGTGTATATATATATATATATATATATATGTATATATATATAAAATCTCTGAAAAGCTAGAGGGTCAATTGAGTCAAATACCCCACCCCCTTTAAAATAACTAACATGATATTCAGCATTCTGATACCTTTTTTGGATGACAACACCTCTGTCAAATCAATCAGTCATTCAAAGGTCTTAAATTATGTGCAAAAAGTCTTTAATAAATTTGGAAGGAAAATAATTCTTTTAACTATTGTATGAAATGAAATGGCATTGCACTGGAAACATATTGAGATCGGTCAAGGAGTTCATCACTCCTAGTGGGGCTCAGACAAAAACTGCAAGCTAGTATAGAACTGGTATTCCAGTGGTTGGCCAGCCTACTAGTGGAAGTGGTAGATATGAAGCATCATAGAGAGAATTACTTGCCAGATAAGGAAGACCTTGCAAACTTCAGAAGGTCAAAGGAATTGGGACTTCCCATCTAAGATGATAATAGTGTCCCTGGAATATCAATGGCTGCCAATGGCATCTGTATCAGCAAATGAGAAACACATTGAAGACAAACTAGGCACTCCAAGGAAAAGTAGCTTTAGGATTTTATAAGAAGCCCAGCAGAAAGTGGTGCCACACCTTTATGAGAATGTCATGAGAACCCCCTTAAGCAGAGAAAAAAGACTTGGCAACTAGAAGATTTTGAGCTATCCCTTTGCTATGCATGTTTTCTAAGTCTGAGCTTACTTTCTCCTGTACTGTGTATTTATTTGTGGAAGAATATGCTCTTGTTTTAGGAAATGTTTTGTACCAAGTCTTCTTACTATACCCCTTTAGTAAATACTGGTTCCTGAAAAGGTAATTAAGCATGGCTGATGAATTGACATCAATTCATGATCAAAGGAGAAGCATAGTGGTGGGGGCTTATGAGCTATAGGACTAGAGAAACCACCCTCTATTCCCCCAAAATTACCCCTGGAATATAGGTCTTTTGGGGACCTGACCTCCAGTGTGAATAGTAGACCTCAGAACCTTACTACATCTCATTTAAGCTTTATAATAGCCCTGTGAAGTAAGTGGTATGAATATTATTGTCCCTGCTTTCAGATTAGGAAAAAAAGTCCTCAGAAAAGTTAAGTAATTTGCCTGTTGTCATATGGCTAATAATTCTCAGAGATGTTATTTAAACCAGTGTCTTTCTGACTCCAAGTCTAATACACTAGCGAGAGCTGCTATACTATGTTGACTCCCTCACCATTCCCAGAGGAATATGATTCGAGAACAACCAGATCCTTAAAGTAAGTGGCCAAGGTTTCCAGAGTAAGTCATTTCTATGTCTGCCATGCCTTCATTCTCTCTCAGCCATTCTCAAGTTGGGTCTGCAGTCTTCCCAGTTATGTCCTCACCTTCCTAGTTTTATCCTTACTATTCTTCTTTGTCGCTAACTCCAGTTGTTTTCCCCTCCAGAACAGCACCAAAGGCTTTGTTAGCACAACTCAGTTCAAATGTCTGATTAGTCCTTAGGAGATCAAGGGGTCAATTTTCCACAGCTCCTTCCTCTCCATTTAACTAATTTAACTGCCCAATTGTTACAAATTTCATTTTATTATAGCTCTGCTTCTCAGTCCAATTGAATTACTAAAATCTCATTTTCTCAGAAGTGCTGAATATGTAATTAGAGGAAGAAATATGTTTCCATTTGCATGTTGGGGTGGCTCATGCATGTGTGGATATTATGACATGAAATGGTATGTGAGACTGTATGTTTGTGGTTGGGTATGGTGAGGAATTATTGTGACAAAGGGCAAAGTAGCACTCTTTTTCACAGTATAGTGCATGTATTTTGGGGCAGTAGTGCTTCCTAGGGCCTGGGGGTTGTCTGATCCCTCCTCTCTGTGTGCAAGGACATGTGTGTGCACAGGGCATCATGATTGCAAAAGAGAAAAACCAAATTAACTCACCAATTACAAATTAAACAATATCTCTGAGCCATGGTAATTAAAGGGAAATTCAATTCCATTCTAATGCTCCATTATATTTGGTTCTGCGAGGTAAAGCTGGAAATGTGCAACCCTTTTAATTGGACCAGAGGTTACAAGGGAAAATGAACATTATCCTGAGGTTTGGCCTCCTTCCCTACCGCCCAGTTCTCAGCAGGGACAATGAAGGTGGAGGGACATGTTGGGGGAATTTTCTGATTTGTTTTGTCCTGGGAATTTCTCTTCATCTTCGTCTCAGAAAGGCATATCCTTGAGGTGTTTTTTTTTCTTTATAGCTTGGTCTTATATTCCTGACAGTTGTAACTTCTGAGACAATGAACTTTTTCTACTATTCCACACATCATTTAGATGATCTTTTTCTCAAGGAGGAAGGAGGAAAGATCTGAGAGTGAGGTGATGAAGTTGGACCATGTGTGCTTTTTGGAGGGGGAGATAACTCCCAGGGGTGTAGTTGAGATGGGAAGATGGCTAGGCTAATTGATCAGTCTGTTCTTAATGACACAGGGTAATAGATTTAGAGCTGGAAGACACTTTAGGGATCATCTCAGCTAATTTCCTTATTTTACAGATGAAGAAACTGAGGCCAGTTTCCCTTCGTTCTAGAAGGGTATTTGATTCTAGGGTGAGTTAAAGTGTAGGGAGTATCTCCATCCTCAGGAGATCAGGTTAGATAGTCCATAGCCCAAAAGTCACCTTAGAATGGGACTTGGGGGTGGAATATATAGAAATTAAGGTGGCACAATAGTCAACTTCTGTGAGGTCTGGTATCTGAAGACTGTGTGTCTGGGTGGCAGGTCTGGGTTATGCCCAGTTGTTTCTCACTACCAGGAGTTAAAAAGGACTTCTTATGTTTTTCCTCACAGTCTTATACATGTATTGCCTTTTTTAGGTTTTCCACCTGCCCTGATTAGGAACCCCTAAGGTATTTCTCCGACTAAAAATTCGACTGAGGGAGCAATCTTCCTATGTCTTTCTAGGCCTGGTTCTGGAATGTGCATAAAAGACACTAGGAAGTATAGGTTTATGTTCCAGTGTGAAAGAGGAGGGAAGGTCAAGTTGGTCACTGGTCCCAGAGACCTTGAAATCTGTCCTAACAGCAGAAACTAGGGAACCCTCCCATTCTGGACTACAGAGAATAGCACTGCCAGGGGGATCTCAGATATCATAGAGACAGGAAGGGGGTCATAGAAAATAAACCCTGCCCTTGGAGTCAGAACCCTGGGTCTGAATCCTGTCTCAGATATCTAGTAGCTGTGTGACTGTGGTGAAGTTTTAACCCCAGTTTCCTCATCTGTAAAATGAGGTTAATAATAGAATCTTCCTCACAGGGCTGTTGTTAGAATCAGATAAGAATGTATGTGATGTGCTTTTCAAACCTTAAAGGGCTGTATAAATGTTAGCTATTATTATCATGTAGGTGATACAGTGGATAGAGTGCTGGACCTGGAGTCAGAAAGTCTTTATCTTCCTGAGTTCGAAGCTGGCTTCAAATGCTTCCTAGTTGTATGACTCTGGGCGAGTCATTTAACCCTGTTTGCCTCAGTTTCCTCATCTGTAAAATGAGCTGAAGAAAGAAATAACAAACAACTCCTGAATCTGCAAAGAAAACCCCAAATGGAGTCATGAAGAGTTGGGCACTACTAAAAAATGACTGAACAACAATTGTTATCATGTAAGATTCTGGGCAAAAGAAATAATGTGTGTATGCTCAGTGCAAAGTCCTACACACCAATATTTACCTTCAGAAAGCTCTCGTCTCTGTAAAGTTGGGGTTTGGTTAGAAAAGATAGAGAGATTGGATGCCCAGCTGTACGAGCCTCTGGCAGTCTTGCTTCATTGTGCCTGATGTGTCATTTGTGATAACCACCAGGGCTGGGAAGAGGGCCTGGGGTCCCCTCCTCTGTGTCTCAGTGAGTATCTCTCTTGTATTTTTTTTCCTCCCCTGCCTGGAGAGCATCAGTGTTCGCTAATACCAAGCTTTATCTACTCATTCTCCGGATAGCAGAAAATCCCCAGGGGTCTGAGCCAGACACTTTCACTTATCACTGAAGTGTTTCTCCAGCTCTGAAACAGCTCTAGGGAAGTGAGCCTAATAGGCTGCTAGCCTGCTTGCCCCTTCCCAAGGTGATGGAGCTGGCTCCCTGATTAGGTTTCTGTTTTATCAGCACTGCTGAGAGGTATAGTAGAAGCGGCTTCTCTGGGGAAGACCCACCTCTCTCCTTCAGATGCATGCAGACACATACACACACACACACACACACACACACACACACACACACACACACACACAAAACAACTTTATTCCTTCATTGATGTCTTTGAAACCAGTGTTAGGGGTGGCTTTATGGTTGCTAATGTTGTCATTGTTTGTTGTTGCGTGTGCTTGCCCTGTCTCTCCCAATTTGGATATAAACTCCCTAATTATAGCAACTGTGTCCAACAACCCTATGCCTTATGGCTGGGCAGAGAGCCACCTCTGTGCATGTTGAGGATGGTGGTACGCTGTGTGAATGAATTGAATGGATAAAAGAAAACATTGTTTATTAAGCACCTACTATGTGTAAAGCTCTGTGCTAGGGATACAAAGGTATTCACATTCTAATGGGAGAGATGACACATATAGGAGGTTTCAGCTACAATTGAGAGATGGAAAGAGCCTATCGTCCTTTGGGTGCACTGGCAAAGCAGATGGTAATGCGTCTTTTTAAAATGTTGTTTCCACTGATAAAATCATTTCTATATGCGCATAGGGATATGTATAAAAACACATATGAGTGAGCAGAAAAAGGCTTATCTAGGAAGGATAGTAAGGGATTTTTTTTGTTTTTTTCTTTTTTTAATTCTCCTTTTTTCCACTGGTTTCAATGGAAGACTCAAGCCTCAATATAGTTTCCTCTAATTTCCCTTCTTCCAACACCTGGCTTCTGTGCCCATAGGGTCATAAAATATGAGATGAGGAAGGGACTTCAAAAATAATCTAGTCCCATATAGATCTCTCCATTTTGAAGATGAAGAAACTGAGGTCTGGAAATGGGAAATGTGTTGTCCGGAGGCAGACGGAGAGTGAGTGGCAGAACTGGGACCATAACCTAGGGCTCACTACAGTACTCTCTTTACCACCCTTTGCTCCTGATCTCAGGTCTGGTTCCTTTTGTCTCCTTTCAGTGCTGAGAAATAAGGGATTAGTTAAAGATGAAGAAGTCAAGGTTTCCCCAGATGGCATCAGGGTATGAGCATAAGAGTTGTTTTTTTTTTTTATATAGTATTTTTCCATTTATATGTAAAAACAATTTTTTAACATTTATTTTTTACAAAATTTAGAGTTCCAAATTTTTCTTCCTTCTTCCCTCCCCTCCACTCTTCCTAAAATGGTAAGCAAATTGATAAAGGCTATATATGTGCAATCATATAAAATATATTTTCATATTAGTCATAGTTGTGAAAGAAGAAATGGACTAAAAGGAAAAAATCATGAAAAATAAAGTGAAAATAATATGCTTCTATCTGCATTGAGTCCATCAGTTCTTTCACTGGATATGAATAGTATTTTCCATCATGAGACCTTTGTAATTATCTTGGATTGTTGTATTACTGAGAAGAGCTAAGTCATTCATTGTACAATGTTGCTGTTACTGTGTACAGTGTTTTCCTGGTTCTGTTCATTTCACTTTGTATCAGTTCATATGCCTGTTTTTTCTGAAATCTGCCTGTTCATAATTTCTTATTGAACAATAATATTCCATTACATTCATATGCCACAGATGGTCATGAGCTCTCTAGGGCAACTGACACTGTTGTACCTTTCTACAAAATTTTCATAAAATAAATCCAGGAGACTTTTATGCTCAATTCTGATTTCTTTATGAGTATGGATGAGAAGAGTCCAGAAAAGGTCAAGATCCTTGGGGAGGATGCCAAAGGTTTTGTTGTTCTCACTTCTCCCTCTTCAAGTGGGGAAGCGTACAGAAAATAGACCAAGGAAGGAAGAAGCAATCAGCTAGAACTGAAGGCCCTGGGCCTTATTTACTTTCTAATATTACAGCTCAGTGCTTCTTTTGGTTTTTTTTAAGTTGGTAGTATTCTATTTTTTCCCAGTTACATGTCAAGAAACTTTTTAGCACTCATTTTTACAAGATTTTGAATTCCAAATTTTTCTCCCTCCCTCCCCTTCCATCTTCCGAAAATGCTAGGCAGTTTGGTATAGTTTATACATGTAAAAATATTTTCATATTAGTCATAGTTGTGAAAGAAGAAACAGATTAAAAGGAAAAAAACTTGATAAAGAATAAAATATGTAAAAAAAATATGCTGCATTCAGAGTCCATCAGTTCTTTATCTGGATATGGATAGCATATTTCTTCGTGAGTCCTTTGTACTTGTCTTGGATCATTGTGCTGCGGAGAAGAGCTGAGTCATTCACAGTTGATCATCACACAATGTTGCATTACTGTGTACAATGTTTTCCTGGTTCTGCTCATTTCACTTCTCTCATTCACTTCACTTGTACTTCTACTTTTGAAAGTATTTCTTAGTAGATTAATCCTCATACATACACATACCAGACTGGAGTGTGTGTATTTGAAGACCCAACTTTGTTGGTTGGGTGGGGAGTCCAGGGAGTGAGAAGAAGAGGTGGAGAGGTCCACAGGGAGAGATTCTTAATCCCCTTTTCTAGAAGAATCAAAGAAAGAGCACTGAACTTGAAATCACAGAACCTTGGAATGGGAAAGGACCTCTGAGACTATGTAATCTAATCTGTCCTTAAATAGGAATGCTTTATTCAATATACCCAACAATGAGCTAGAGAAGTAAATGGCAAACCACTCCAGTATTTTTGCCAAGAAAACCCCAATGGGGTCACAGAGAATCAGACAAGACTGAAACAACTCAACAATAAAAAACAAGTAGTCATCTAGCATTTGCTTGAAGATCTTCAGAGGAATGGAGCCCACTGCCTCCTGAAGTAAACTATTCCACTTTGGGACAATTCTGATCATTAGAAGTTTTACCTTCAATCAGTTTCTTGAATTCTGTTTCTCTTATGCATCCACCTTGTTCCTAGCTCTCCTTATTCTGCCTTTGGGGAACAACTTCCCTACCCCTGCCGTCTTCTCCAGGTTTAATATCTCAACTCCTTTGATGAGTCATATTTGGCACTGTCTCCAGTCTCCTTATTATTGTGACTGTCCTACTGTAGGATGCATCCAGGCAATGGCCTTCCTAAAATGTAGAGCCCGGAACTGAGCAGAATATGCCAGCTGTGGCCTCACCAGGATGCAGTACAGGGAACTATCAGATCCTCTATCTGGACCTTATTTAATGTACAGACGTCTTTTAATATAGCTTAAATTACTTTACTGTCATGGCCCGTGTTTGATTCTTCTTATGCTTGCTGTCCTTTCAGATCTTCAGATTTTATTCATAGGAATTATTGTCTAATTATATCTCTCCAATCCTGGACTTGGAACGTTTGATTTTTTTCCCCAGTATTTTCTTTTTATCCCTATCACCTTTAACTTCTTAGATTTAGTCCATCATTCTAGTGTGTTGAGATCTTTTGGGGCCCTGATTCTATCACCTAACATGTTAGTTATCCTTCCAGTTGCAATTCAAATAATCATGTTGTCTATAGCTTTAGCTAAGGCATTTATAAAAGGGTTAAATAGCCCCAGGGCAAAGAAGAGTTCTATGAATCTCTACTCAAGACTTCCTTCCAGGTTGACATTGAGCTGTAGGGATTTCTGGGTCCAGTCATTCAGCAAGTTCCAAATCTATCTAACTATACTCTCCTCTAGTCCACATATTTCCATTTTGACCACAAGGACAGCTTGACCTTATCAAACACTTTGCTGAAATCTAAGTGTACTAATGACTACAGAATTCCCCTAATTTGCCACTGCAGTGACCCTGTCAAAAGATGAAACGATGCTGATATGGTCTGACTCTTCATGTACCTATATGATGACTACTACTTCCCTTTGTAAGTCTTCCAAAATAATCCTTTTAATATGTTATAAAATTGTGTGAGGTGGGTCATCTAGGTGGTGAAATAAATAGAGTACCAGCCCTGGAATCAAGGGGACCTGAGTTCAAATCTGGAGACACTTACTAGCTGTGGGACTCTGGGCAAGTCAATTAACCCTGATTGCCTCCAAAAAAAAAATGGTTAGGAATTGAAGTTAAACTAACTGACTTACTTTTTTTTTTGAATGGAGTACTTCACGTCCTTTTCTTTTTTTGAAAATTGGCTCCAGTCTTTCAGCATTGGTCCCATTCTCCACAGTCTTTCAGAGCTCACTGATAAGAACTCAGAATAATGTCTGCTAGTTCTTTCAGTCCCTGGAGGTGTAGCTAATGCCATCCTTCTAACCTGAATTTATTGAGGCTGGCTAGGTGCTTTCTTACCGTCTTGTCACTCGTCCTGAGTTTTAGCTATCTATTATTGAGTTTTGTTTTGTTCATCCCAGTGTGAAGATTATTCCCCTTGGTAGAGAAAACAGAAACGAGTTAAGAGTTGAGTATTTCTTTCTTCACTTCATTTTCTTTTATCATTCTCACAGCAAACTCTAGTTACTTACTCCATCACTTCTGTTATGTCCTTTCCTTCCTTTGTTTTACAGTATTGAGCCCATGATTAACCAGTGCAGCAGTATACCATCCTCTGCCTTTGGATCCTCTGCCTCCTTGTCCTATTACTGCTAATATATTAACCAATCTCATCCCTGGTTGAGGTATTCCCATCATTTTTTTTCTCTATTCCTAAATATGTGATGCCTAATGATCCTAGAGGTCATCATACAACTTGTGTATACTGGATTCACTAAAAATTTACCTGAATGCCACTGGATCCTCATTATCAAATGGCAATCCTTTCATTCTCACTTCATTGACTCTCTGTCAAACTTCCTACGGTGATTATTCTGGAGCTTTTCTCTTCTCAAGTCTCCTATACTGCTCTTCTCCCTCCCCCATTCTCAGCATAAGACTTTGCCCCTCCCACTTTATTGAGAAAATAATCTTTATATCTTGAAAATAATCTTATATCTCCTTTACTGTATGGGAGGACTAGCTCTTCTGTGGTGAGGAATTCCTTAGCCCTTTTCAGGGCTGCTCATCTATTTTTTATTTCCACCTGTTATCCAACTTTCACCTGTGGCTCCAAGAAGTTGTCACATGCACAGCAGCCTCATCCTTGTAAAACTATCTTGGCAGATGGGCTAAACCAGGTTGAGGGTAACTGATAGGTGTCAAGCCCATCAGTGTTAGGGGAATGCCCACCCCAATCACATGAACCTCCTGGTGGAATGGGCAGATGAGAACAATTAGTTCCAATAGCTGTGCCACAGGTGCTATGGAACCCTCAGAACCTGCTCAGACATCAAAGATGATGCCAGGGTCATCCACTGAATTCAAAACTAGTTGTCTTGAATTTTGTCTTGCCACTGAATTTTGATGACTCTGAAAGAGAAAGTGAACCTGATGACTGTGTAACTCTGCCTTACTTAAATCCAATTCAGAAGCAGTCAAGACATCACTCCTTGATGTCACTGGTCCTCTTCAAAAATGAAGGATGAGTAGTAATACCACCCTCTCAAAACCTCTTCACATCAACTCCCGCTCTCACTTCTTTTGATCCACTGTCCAAAAAACAGGTGGCTCTACTCTTTAGGAAAGCCAATCCTCTATTTGTGCCCTTGATCCCACCTCTTCCTGTCTTTTCTGGGAGCTCTTCCCCCTTGATCATCCTTTTCTTCTCTCAAATCATTACTTATTTACTAGCTCCTTAACTGACACCCACAAACATGCCCAAGTTCCCTCCAACCTTAAGTAATCTTCATGTCACCCTGCCATTGCTTTAAACTATTGTCTGATAGCTCTGTTCCCTGTATCAGCCAAATTCTGTCTACTCTCCTTGTCTCTGTTTCCATACCTTCCACTCACCTCTCAATCAAACTAGTTTCTGATCCTACCACTCTACTAAAATTGCTTTCTGCAAGTTTACTATAGACTTTTAAATTGTTAAATCTAATATCTTTTTCTCATTCTTCATCCTTCTTTATCTCTCTGCAGCATTTGATACAGGTGTCCAACCTCCCACCTGAATATTCCTCCCTCTCTTAGCTTTCATGACATCTCTTTCTTGACTGGCTGCTGCCTACTCCTTCTCATTTACTTTTGCTGGATCATTATATTTTAAGTTTATGTGTCTGTCCTGAATCTTCATCAATCTTCATCAATTCTTTCTTTATACCTACTCTTAATAATTTCATCAGCTCCTCTGGACTCAGTTACTATCTCAAAAGACTCCTATCTCTATCTATATCTGATCTCTTTCCTCAAATTCAGACCTGACTGCTAGCTGCTTTTTGGACAACTCTACCTGGACATTCCATATACATCTCAAACTCTAAGTGGAACTCATGTTCTCCAACATGCAAACCTATCCCTTAACCCAAATTGCCCTGTTTCCATTGGAGATACCACCATTCATTTTCTGTCACTCAGGTGTTTAGCCTCAATGTCTTAGTCTTCCAGTGACAGATTAGTCATGAACAAAACAGATTCCAACATTAAAGGGAGGATCATGATGAGGACATTAAAAAAAATAATGAAGAAAGTTAAAACCTATGATCTGGGGCAAGGTAAGGGGAATCAGCAAAACAGTGAAGTAAAAACATAACTTCAGTTACAGGTCACTAGTGTTAAGCACACTCCTCTTTCACTACTTTTCTTCTTTGTAAAGAGTGGAGTAGATATGAATACAAAGACAGGAAAAAGTATGAGGATAAGATAGAAAGAGGTACACAATTAACAGTTATTATAATGAGTGTGAATGGTATAAATTCACTCATAAAACAGAAGAGGATAGAAGAATGGATTAGAAAGTAGAATCTAACAATAAGTTGTTTTGTTTTTTGCTTATATTTTATTTTGTTAAATATTTCTCAATAGCATGTAAAAAATTTTAATGGTCATTTAAAAAACTTTTAGTTTCAAATTCTCTCCTTCGCTCTCACTCTTCCTCACTCCTTGAGAAGGTAAGTAGTTTGATGTCCATTATGCATGTGAAGTCCTGTTAAACATATTTTTATATAATGTGTTGCTTATAAGAAATACACTCGAACATAAAGATTCACACAAAATTAGGTGGCAAAATCAATTGTTTCAAGTGAATTCATTCTTTGCTTTTCACTCACTTTCACACACCATATCCATAAATTACCAGGTCTTATTACTTCTTCTTCCACAACCTCTCTCACATTTGTCTCCTTCTCTCCACTCAGCGTTCAAGGGTGGACACAATCCTAGTTTAGGCCCTTATTACTGCTTATCTGGACTACTGAACTAGGCTCCTAATTGGTCTCCCTGCTTCTTGTCTCTCCTCTCTTTCTAATCTTGCCTCCACACAGCTGCCAAGATAGTCTTCCTAAATTACAAGTCTGATCATGCTATTTCCTTATTCAAGAATCTTCAATGTCTGCATTGCCTCTGGGATAAAATACAAACTCTTCAGTATGGTACTTAAAGTCCTTCAAATTCTAACTCCAGCCTTCAGCCTTTTCAGACTTATTTTTATTACCTCTCTTCAGGTTAACTGCCCTACTTTACTGAAGTCAGCATTCTATCTCCTCTTGCCTCTATGTCTTGAAATAGGCAATAGCCTATAATACAATTCTTCTACATTTCTTTCTCCCACAATCCTTAGCTTCCTTTGAAACTAATCAGTTGCCACCTCCTACAGGAAGGTTTTCCTGATCCTCCAGTTAGTATTCTCTCCCTCTTTTCAAATTATCTTGCACTTATATATCTAAATATTGCACTCCCTCTTAGAATGCGAGTTCTGTGTCTTTATATCTCTGATACCTAGCATAGTGCCTTACAGATAGCATGTGCTTAATAAATATTTGTTGAATTGAAATCATTCTATCCATCCTAGCAACAGTCTTATTCTTTCTTTGCTATTCCCTTTGCACCCAACATAGATAAAAGGGGCCTTTATGTTGTCTTTAGCACTAATCACTGAGCTTAGCCTGAAACTATTCGTTAGTCCTCCTGACACCGTTGTTAAAGGGCTGTGTCACTTTTTTTTGTATTCATCTTCCTTTATTTGACCTTGCTTCTCTCTTCTATACATTATTTTTTAAAATCTAAGTTTGTAGAAGAATTCCCTATGTCTCTAGACAGCTCCTTCTTTCCTTTCTCATCAGAATGGTTTCTGTTTGTAGCTTTAGAATTTCTTTTTTAAGAAAGAATTTCTTTCTCTCTTGTAATGACTACCTCTATAGAATTTTAGACCCTGGGATCTTACCTATCCTTTCTTTAAATCCAGTCAAAAGAGTTGGGTTTGGCTCTTGATTCTACCTTTTATTTATTTTTTTTATTTTTTTAATTACATATAAAAACAATTTTTAACATTTATTCTTCAAAATTTTGAGTTTAAATTCTTTCCCTCCTCCCTTCTCCCCCTCTCCCTCCCCAAGAAGGTAACTTGATATACATATGTAGGCAAGCAAAACATATCTCCATATTAGCCATGTTGCAAAAGAAAATAGACCAAAAATGAAAAAGTAAAGAAAACAAAAAAGTATGCTTTGATCTGCATTTGGACTTCATCAGTTCTTTCTCTGGAATTGACTTGCATTTTTCATCACAAGTCCTTTGGAATTGCTAAGAATAAATAAATCATTCACAGTTGGTACAATATTGCTGTTACTGCCTAAAATGTTCTCCTGTTCTGCTCATTTTGTTTTATCTCAGTTCATCTAAGTCTTCCCAGGTTTTTCTGAAACCATCTTGCTCATCATTTCTTATAGCACAATAGTATTTCATTATATGCCGCAACTTGTTCAGCCATTCCCCAATTGATATGAATCTCCACATTTTTCAATTCTTACAACGCCAAAAGAGTCACTATAAATATTATCTCTTTAGGACACACACCTAGTATTGGTATTGCTGGGCCAAAAGGTATGCACCTTTATAGCCCTTCCGACACAGTTCCAAATTGTTCTCCAGAATGATTGGACCAGTTTACAACTACTTAGCTCTACTTTTACTCCCTATGTGACATTGGGCATTTTCTTTCTCAACATTAGTAGCCGATAAGAATTAGTACTTGAGACTTCCTGGCTTCCAACCTGTGTCCCTTCATTGTAAGCCAAACAGGATAGCTAAAACTTATGTTTAATTTGGCTAATTATTCCTATCCATGGATGAAGAGATCTTGCTATTTTCGAATAAGAATTAGGATAAGATGGCACATAGAAAGGAAAGTACACTGTACCTTGAGCCAGAAGACATAAATGCATATACCACATCCAACACTTATTAGCTGTGTGATCATGGGCAAGTCCTGTCACTTCTCTGAACTTTGGCTTTCTCAGCTCTAAAATGGGGATAATTATACCAACTCTGCATATCATACAAAATTGTCAGAAGGAAGGAATTTTGTAAGTGAAGTGTTGTATAAATGGGGGTTATTAGTATTGCATTCACACCCCAACAGGACTCTCCTTTATGGAGTTCAGCTTCTAGAGAAAATCACATTGGGCATCTCCCTCAACAATTTTAATGTTAGATGGTTGAATCTGGCCCAACTATTCACATAAGAAAACACAAGTGATTGAAAAATTCTTATTGCCTATACTATGATTTGCAATGGAATGGTCAATCTATATAGTTCATTTATTAATAAATACATCTTGGACAGACACTGGAAATAGAAAATGAACTTGCTAAATTACATAGGAGGTACAGAACAAGGTGAATTGCCTTTGGAAAATTGTATAGTTCTTTTAATTACTGCATGCTTTCCCCTGAAACGAAAGCTAATTTTTTGATATAGTAGACTTCTGATGACTTTGAAAGTGATTCTGCAAGTCATGGTATATGGAACAATGCATGACTTGGGGAAAGAAACCTTATTGACCCCTAAAGTATAGAAATGGGAATGGTAATTATGGGTAAGAAGGTCAGGGATGAGAGATAAGTGACAAACTGCCTGAGTTTGCATTGTTTCTGTGTATACCACGTACTTCCAACCCCCCACTCCCACCAGCAGAGTGGATTAGGTGGCACAATAGATAGAGTGCTGGGCCTGGAGTTGAGAAGATGAGTTAAAATCTGGCCTCAGACACTTACTGGCTTGTGACTTTGGGCAAGTCTGTTTGCTTGTTTCTTTGCCTATAAAATGGAAATAAGAGTAGCACCTACCTCCCAGGGTTGTGAGCATCAACGAGATCATTGTAAAAGAAAGGTTTTATGTAGAAGTAGTTTTGTAAAGCATTAGCACAGTGTCTGGCACATAGTAGGTGCTATATAAATGCAGGTTGTCATTACTATTATTTATGAGTATTCCCCAAAGATCTATCTGAGTAGAGGACTATCTACTGCTCTCCCCAGAATTCTAAGATTAGCACAGAAGGGTTGGGAGGGAATTTCTGATGCCATAGTTGACAAGCCCCCAACAATGTACTTCTTTCATTAATTCATATTAGATTATATCAATTAGCCAGAGAGACTCAATTAGCTTTTAGAGGTGGATATTTGCTAAGACAGGATAGCAAGAACAGTTGGTACAAAGAATTCAGGGGAAAGTATGCTTAGACTTAGACTAGCTCATGTTCTTAAAGGAGGAAGGGAGTGCCTTACATATCCTGGTTTACAGAAGTCCCTTTCTCCATTTGTAGACTTCCCATAATGTTCCCCACAAGTATGGTGTAGCTCTTAGACTTCTTATGGAATCCTGAAGCTGTCTTTTCTCAGTACGTCTGGTTTGTTGTTGGCTCCCAATGCCGACAGTGCCAATGCTCAGTGCCGTTCCAAGGACACAGTTAGGTTACCAATGAGAAATCCAAATTTTGAAGTTCATAGTGCCATGTTGTGATCCAGGGTGGGAAAAAGAGGATTAGGTAGAAACTCTATTTCTCCTTTCACCCAAAAAGCCTAGGATGAACTTCTCTCCAGGCTGCTGGATAACCATATAACACTGGGTTCTGAACTGACTTGCTATTTTATGGAAAACATATAGGGAGTGACATGGTGTTCTTTACTTTAATGCCTTTATTTAATTCAATAAAGATGTTCTCACCTGTTAAAGATATCATGAGTATCTTGTTAGTTACTTTAAGTGGGATGGGATGATTGATTGTTTGACTTAATACACGCTGACTCTTACACTCAATGTCAACAAAACTAGAGGAGTAGCTCCAGCAAGTTGAATGGTCTGTTGTGGTTTATGTATAAGAATCTCAAAGTTAGTTTATGCATGGATGGGTTTTCATCTGCATAGTTGGAGAAAATACTTGCATCTATGAGATAACAGATCCATTGGAGTATTAGAATATTGCATTCTCAGTTAAAATGAACGATTGGGGCAGCTTAAAGAGAAAAAGGAAGTTCTGACGAGTCAACAGCCTACCTGAGGAGTAAGTTGGAGGGAGAAGCAAGTCTACTTATTTGACTTGGGGATGGACAGAAGGACAGTGTATGTGAATATGATTCAGGTCATTTTTTGTACTAGCTAGCAGGAGTAATCTCCCCCTTATTTGGAACCTTTTGACTTCCTGATTCTGTGCCCCAAACTCTGGCCCATAACACATGACAGGCCCTCCAAGGTTCAGGGCCCTAATTTTCTCTGCTCCTGAAACAACTGTTGATCTTATTCTCTCATTTACTGCTGTGTGTGCTTTTTTTCTTTGCTTTTTTCCCCTAGTTTCTGGAGCTACTCTTTGATATTCCTATCTTTTTTATCCCCTTTTCCTTTGCTCATCCTGCTAGTCTTTTGGCATTTACCAGTACCTGGAGACATTGCTTAGATGACCCTTGGTTAGAATAACTCAATGGTGGTGGTGGTGATATAGGTTTACAAGGCACTTTCTTCACAATAGTTCTGTGAAATAGGGAGCACACATGTTATTATCCTCATTTTTTTTTCAGGAAACTGAGGAAACTAAGACTTTGACAAAGTATCTTCAAAGTCAAGACTTGATCCCAGGTCCCTAATGCCAGGTTTAACACTTTTTCTACTATACCATGTTTATTGGAACATAGCCTGAAATTTTCTTGAACTGTGGTCATTATCCTTTCTTTCTGAATGTCTATGAATGTCTTGGGTGCCATTGTTAGACTTCATCTAGATTCAGGTCTGTCTACCACATTCTACCTCGTCAGCATGACAGAGAGCTAGCCATGGAGGCAAGATTGGCATTTTAAGTACTGCCCTAGACACATACTTGCTGGGGAGACTTAATGTCTCAGGGTCCCAGTCAATTCTCGAATACTATAGAGTTCCATATGAGTTTCTCCTCTTCATTGGTAAAGAGGGTTTTTATACCAAGAGCTTCCCACATCAATGAAATTGCAAATTAGATTCCCCCCAAATCATCCAAAGGAAAATGACCAGAATAATGAGGTTTCTAGAAACCATATCATATAAAGAATAGTTGAAGAAACTGGAAATGGTTAGCCTAGAGAAAATGAGAGGGGGAGGGCAGTTGATAATTGTCTTCTAATATTAAAAAGAATTTTCTTGTAGAAGAGTGATAAAACTTGTTTAGTAATGTTCCAAAAGGCAGAACTAGAGTCAATTGGTAGAAAGCAGATTTCAGCTCAAAGGAAAATCTTCTATCAATAAGAGCTATTCATCAACAGAATATTCTGCCTCAACAAGTAGTGAGCCTTCCATCTCTAGAAACAGTCAAGCAAAATTCAATGAGTACAAGCCATTGGGAGAGTTTGGCAGAAGTTGAGCCAGACAAAGGATGGCTAAGACTCAGAGACTAGACAGATATATAAAGGTAGGATAGATTCTTTGGGAAGTTCCCAGAAGAAAATCTGGAAGAGGATTAGGTCTATTAGATGGAAGAAAGTTTTAACTTGTTCTTCTAGGCCCTAGGAAGTACCACTGGGGACAGGGGATGATGGGTTAAATTTGCAGAGACAGATTTCTAGTACAAGGAAAACTTCCTGAAATGGAAAGCTTTCCAAAAGAGGAATGCACCAGGAGACAGTGGGGTCCCATCACCAAAAGTCTTTCACTGGAGTCTGGATGACCAGTTACAAAGGACATAAGTAAATGGAATTCTTATTGAGCATTCAGGGACTCACTCAGCCACAGGGACTGGGGACCCAGCAGGACAGCGCTCTAGGCTCTGGAATGACTAACAAAAGCAAGGTCATACAGTTGTGAGCTGGAAGGAAGTTTACAGACAATCTCATCCAAATTGTTCATTTTCCTGAGGTCAGGGGAAGTAAAATGGACATAAGCTGGAATCCTGCATTGTGTTAGTACCTGAGCTCCTTGAGAACAGGGATCACCTCTTTTTTCTGTTTGTTTTCCTAGTGCGTAGTACAGGGCTTGCTCTGAAGAAAGTGAGTAATAAGTACTTTTTTCCCCAGTCCATTAAGTGACTTGCCCAAGGTCACACAGATAGTGGTAGGGTCCTAGGCACAACACACTAAAGTAGGGACTTCTAGTAGGAAGGAGACTTAGTTATGATGGACAAGGCAAGAACCCAGTTTCTGCAATTAGGAAGGATGCAAAAGCAGAACAAAACTGATCACAAGGTGCTGAAATTGAATTCCAAGCCAATTCAACAAGCATTTAAACACCTAATATTCTCAAGTCAAGCTAGGGGTTGGTGACGCTAAGATAAAGAGGAAACTGTCTGCCTTTGAAAGGTTCCATTCTCCTGGGATTATACAACTGTTGTCGTTGTTCAGTCCTTCAGTTGTGTCTGACTCTTTGTGACCCCATGGACTTGTCCATGCAATTTTCTTGGCAAAAATACTGGAGTGATTTGTCTTTTCCTTCTCCATTTTACAGATAAGGAATTGAGGCAAACAGAGGTTAAATGACTTGCCCAAGGTTGCACAGCTAGTAAGTCTCTGAGTCTCTTGATTTCAGACCCAGAACTCTATTCACTGCACCACCTAGATGCCCTTTATAACTTATGAACCAGACACAAAATATTTACAAAATAAGTAGGAAGTAATTTCAGGGAAAGAGAGCAGTAATAACTTAGGGGTGTGGGGCAAGGGAGAAGGGATCAAGAAGAGCCTTATGTAAAAGTTAGGAGTTGGACAAAATAGAGGTGGGGGCAGCTAAGTGGCACAGTGGATAGAGTGCCCAGCCTGAAGTCAGCAAGACCCAAGTTTAAATCTCAGAGACTTACTAGTTGTGTGACCCTGGGCAAGTCACTTAACCCTGTTTACCTCAGTTTCCTCATCTATAAAATGAGTCATAGAAGGAAATGACAAACCACTCCAGTATCTTTGCCAAGAAAACCCCAAATGGGGTCATAACAAATTAGACAAGACTGAAACAACTGAACAACAACAAGAGGTGAGAAGGTAAAGCATTTCAGACATGGAGGTAAGAGAGGAATGTTGTGTACAGAAGACAGCAGGCAGTCCAGTTTGGCTGGAACATGAAGTGCATAATAATATGAAAGTAGTTTGGAACAATAAGTTGGAGCAGGCCAGAAGAGTTCTGAATGCCAAGTACAGAAATGGATTTTTTCCACAAAGGTAATAGGGAGCCACTGAAGCTTCTTAAAAGTGACATGGTTTGACTTTTGCTTTCAGAATATCGATTTGGCAGTTATATAGAGGTTCAATCAGAGAAAGGGGGTATAGAAGATTAATAAACTATTGCAGTAATCCAGGTGAAAGGGGATGGGGACCTGAGTTATGTTGGTAACATTATGAATGGAGAGAAGGAACTGAATGTGAGGTATTGTGATAAATCAAGATTTGATGGCTGGTGAGGTAGCAAGAGTTGAGGTTGACTCCTATGTTGTGAACTTGGGTTGCTGGAAAGATAGTAGGTCCTCCCAACAAAATAGGGAAGCTAGTGGGAAGGATTCTGTTTGTTCTTTTAGTTTAAGATGTCTTTGGGACATCCAGGTGGCAGTTTATGAAAAGGAACTAAAACCAGTTATTTAGGTCTGGGAATCATATACATAGAGAAAATAATTGACCTTGGCTGAACTGATGATGAGGTCACCAAGAGAGAGCAGCTTGAGAGTGCAGTGGGATATACCAGTAAAAGAGACTGAGAAGCAGCCATAAGTTGGGTAGAAGGTGAATCAGAAAAGGAAGTCTCATTAAAATTCAAGGATGAGAAAGCGTCTAAGATAGGGACCCAAATCAGTCCTTATGGGGAACATCAGGGAGGGCATTCTTATGCTGGCTGGGAGGGTTGGACAAGATGTTCTCCAAGATCCCTTCTATCATTAAGATTTTATGATTCTATGAATGAATGAATAAAGGAACGCTCAGAGATGTGTCCCCTGTCTTTGAAAAAACATCACACTTTTGTCTCCTGTAAACAAGTTTTTCTCCTTACTCTCTCCCCTGGTTCACTTCTGATTCTTCTGACTTCACATCTAGAAAATCCTAGTAACTTTGCAAAGCCATTCAAACATCTAGTCACAGTCACCAATTTTGAATGCTGACCCCACTGTCTAATAGAAATCAGTCTGTGATCCTCAAATAAATAAAATGTTCTCTACTTTTCTTTCCTTTAATTTTTGCAAGTGTCTGTGTTGGGGGGTATTTGTAGTAGGGGAAGTGTGTCATCCTTGAGGGCAGTTGAAACAGGAATTAAAATAAAGATGCCATTAACACCAACTCCTTGGCAAATAAGTAGTTTATTTACAAGATGGATAGGACATGAGGCAGAACTTTGTCAATTTTTTTTGGCTAGTTGAATTTTTACAATCTGTATTTGGGAGTGAGTGTGATCGCCAGCTCCATCAGCTGTGGTAGGTCTGAGCCCTCTCTGGATAGGACTATTAATTCTGGATAGGACTGTCTAAGAACTACGCCGCATGGATTTTGTTGTGATTTGGGGCATGACACTCAGGAGGCAATCAAAAACTGTGCCACATCATCTTTGCTGGTACTTTCCATGTAAGGCCCTGGGGAGAGCAATCAAGAAAAGGGCAATGTTTGAGCCTCCCCAGGTCCCCAGAGAACTGTCTAGAAGGGACAATATGCACCAATGTGCTCAAAAGCACTGCAGTTTGATGTGTAGAAATAATAAATATCTAATTAGGGGAGGGGTTAATGGTGCTGATTAGGAGACCCTCTGATCTATTTGATTTGATGGAACTTTTTAGGACGTGGATATATATTGTCAAGGACACTGCCCATGGAGGTATGCATGAAGTCTAACCCCTTTCTAAGTGGGCATTGGTAGCTCTTCTAATTGGTCCCCAGTGGCTGTGGCTTTCACCAAAATGATTCAGGACTGAGAGTCAAGGGGATGACGAGCCACTGGAACTGAGAACAAAGACAAAGCAGGGTCAGTGAGACTCTTGTTCTCACCTCAACAGCAAAAGAGAAGCTCTAGGCCAAATTCAAGTTGTTTTAAGCTGGGAAGACCTCTTGCAGCCAAGCAATGCTTGATGATCATGTAGTCATTCTTAAGCCATAGGCAGAAGGAAAACTGGAAGATGGAAAAACTCATATCATAAGATGGGGGAAGGTGGTAGAGAGAAAGAAGAGAAAGGAAGATGAGAGAGAAGAGAAAGTAGAGAGAGAAAAAGACGAAAGAGAGAGAGACAGAGACAGAGAGAGAGGTATGTATTGTAGGGAATGGAAAAGAGCCATCACTAGCAGCCTCAGGTGCCATTTAGTGCTGTGCCATAGATCACCTCTATTCTAAACATTTCCACCCAGCGAAGGCCACTCACTTCCAACCTTCCCTCACTGCATCCAAGCACAGTATCTGAAGTAGGCTTTGGGCCAGGTAAAGCTGCAGACAACTACTGTGACTCTGTTTTTTTCCAGCAATGAAAGCTATTATCAACCCAGTGACCAATCCAGAGCCATACCCAGCCATGCTCACTGCAACTATAAGAGTGGTTCCAGGTTTGGCATGCTAGCTCTCCAGGGCTCTCTCAGAAGGATGGAGAGTGGAGAAGGTATTTGTGGTAGGGGATATTGTCTAAGCAAGCTCCAAGTCACTCCCTTACTCCAGGAACCTGGGGATATTATATAGGTTGTAGATTTTCTGAACAGTTCCTAAGAAATAAAAGCATAGGTATTAGAGGTAGAAAAAACATTAGAAATTATCTAGCTTCGCCCCTTCAATATACTGATAAGGAAACTGAGACTCAGAGATAAGAGGAGGCTTGTCCAAGCATCACATAAGTAGTAAACAATATAGTTGGTGTTCAAACCCAGCTCCGCTAACTTTAAATCCATTGCTCCTTGGATGCTTATTGTTATGGGAGGCTGAAAGTGTCCCTAACCCAGCCAAGTCCCCAGGCTGTCTGAGCAGAGCTATTATATGACACCAGTAAGTGTCTGTGTTGGGGGAAATGTATCATCCTTGGAAGGCAGCAACAAGGAGGCAAACAGAACTGACCTAGTATTCTGGGGAAGCCAGTGAAGCTCTGCCTGCTGTTTCCTCCCTGGAACAGGATGATGGTAGGTAAAGAAGCATTAGCTTTAGCTGTCCCTTAGAGGAGGCAGGATATCAGGCAAATGGTCCTTCATTGTCTTCTACCATCCACTAGGAAAGCTGGACTTATCTATTCAATTAGGTACTATCTGTGCCTCCAAGAGTATATTCTGCAGAACAAATGCAGATCTTCATTGATGGGAGTTTCCTCACTAGAAAGTTCCCTGTAGCAGTGAAATCACAGGTCTAAGAGAAATAGAGAGAGAGACAGACAGAGAGAAAGAAGAAGGAAGGAAGGAGGAAGGGATAAAAGGATGAATGAATAAATAAGCTTTTATATACACACCTCTGTACATGTTGTATCTCCACTCCACTCTCAATAATACAAAGTCTGTAGGATCCCAGTGGCAAGCCCTGGAAAGGCTGGGGTGGAAGAGATGTGTCACAAACAGAATGGGCAGCACAAGACTGGGATCCAAAAAAAGTAGAAGGTAGAAGTAGAATGGATGTGAAGGCTAGGTGAGTTATCTACTAACTAGGCAACCAGGTAAGGATCCCAAATTCAGAGGAACCCAACAAGGGGACCAGAAATCTTGCAGCATTAGAAGTTGAGGAAGTATTTGTTGCCCCATCTTGCTCAGTTATAGCTCTGCTTATTATGGGGTTTTAGAGATGAGGTAGGTGGCACATGTGGATAGAGCACCAGGCCTGGAGTCAGGAAGACCTGAGTTCAAATGTGGCCTCAGACACTTACTAGCTGTGTGGCCCTGAGCAAGTCACTTAACCCTGTTTGCTTCAGTTTCCTTATCTGTAAAATGAGCTGGAGAAGGAAATAGCAAACTACTTCAAGAATTTTTGTCAAGAAAACCCCAAAAGGGATCATAAAGAGTCATTTCATGACTGGAAACAGCTAAACATCAACAAAAGTTAGTACAGTGGATAGAGTTCTCTGCTTGGAGTCAGGAAGACTTGAGTTTAAAACCTACTTTACTTGCTGCATTTATTAGTTGGTTTCTAGGCATGTTTCCCCATCTGTAGAAGGTGGGGAATCAAATGAGATAATATAATGTAAATCACTTTGTAAACTAAATAAAGCAGTATCCAAGTATTAACTATTCTCTTAAGCATCATCTAGTCATATCACAAATGGGAAAATTGAGACCCAGAGAAATACAGGGTGACCATCAGGATTATTCAGTTCAGTAGCAAAAATTGGAAGCCAGATTTCCCAACTGTTGTCAGCACTGCAGCTTAATCCCAAATCCAGGGCTGCAGGAGTTTGATGGTGGAACCAAAAGTAGAACTCTTTCCCTGTGCGTGAAAAAAAGCAATTTTTTTAAAAAGGAAGAAATTACCACCAGATTCTCTACTTTAGATACAAGCACTGCCTGACTTCTACCTCTTGGAATTCCCAGCTTCCATTAAGCCTCAACTCAATCACCATTTCCAACAAAAGGCCTTTCCTGCCATTTCCTAGCCTTGGTACTCAGACACATCCCCCCTCAGTTACTTTGTACTTACTTTTACTATATTTTGTATTTGTAGAGAGATAGTATGGAGTAATTAATAGAAGCCTGACATCAGAGTCAGGAGAACTTGAGTTTGAATTCTACATCTGATACAGACTTGGCTGTCTGACTCTGACAAGTCCCTCAATCTCTTAGTACCCCTGGACAACATTCCAAGACTGTATCCTATAGAATAATTGTAGATCTCCATTGGTACAGGGAGTTTCCTCACCAGAAAACTGGTAGAGTAGGAGAAATTTTTATTTGCTTATTTTTATATATGCTGTATCCCCATTCCACCTAACCCACAAAACATAATGAAATGTTTGTTTTTTTTTTTTGTATCACTGGTGCCTAGCACAATGCTTGGCACAAGTAGGTGCTTAATAATAAATACTATTTAAATTCATTTTAAAACCTAGATCAAGTCTAAATTTTGCTGTGAAAGGAGACAAAAATTAAAAGGGAGTCTGGATTTGTAGATAAGATTAGGGATTTGGGATAGATGGGGCATGAAGAGATTGTCCCCTCCCCTTCACCTGAACAAGAACAAGGTAGAAATGCCAGGGAATGACTTGATTTGGGGCATCTTTGGTCCAGAGCAGCTGTCAATCAACAGGAGTTAGCAGGTCTGCTTAGAGACTAGAGAGGAAGACCAGTGCTGAATCGGCACCAGCCCTCAAAAAGACTGTCGTCTGAAACCGGAGACAGTGTATCTATTAGACAAGAAAGAAGCAGCAGCCAGAGCATGTGTGCAGGAACAGCCAATACTCCCTTCATACATTAGTAATGGGGAGTACATCTCAGCCTGTGCCTTTGGTGCTGCTGGAAGTGGGGGAAGGGGAGGTGGTGGCCAGTTCTGAGTTCTGGAGGTTAAAGGATGGAACCATTCCTGACCTGTCATTCTACATCCTGTGTCATCCCTCCTCAGGAGACTTTAGAGATGTAGGAAGGTGGGGACAGCCCTGGGCCCTTCTCTTCATTCTCATCCCAGCCATAACCCCAAGTCCTCCTCATTTTGCCCCACCCCTAGCCCCCTGGCTTTCCTGGCCCAGCTTGCCTCTGTTGTACAACATTATCATTTCATAATACTCTGAAATATACATGAAGTTGGCTGAATGCAGACAAAATTGCACCATTTACTGCATGAATATTTCATGCTGGCTTAGCTCCGAGGTATCCGTCTGATGGAGCTGGAAGCCCACTGCCCTGGACCTTCTCCGGCCATCCACTTCCTGTTCTATTTCACTGAGCACACAGGGTTAGTTTTGCGGATTGAAGTGTCAAGGGAGAAGGAACTGTGGAATTCAACCTTTCAGAGTGAGGGGGAAGGAAAGGAGAAGGATGAGCACATGATCGCCCATTTGCGGCCAACCCTCATCCCCAACTTTGTGGCTTGGGTGGGTATTCAAGGAATATCCTCATGGAACAGGGAGGAAAAAAAAACAGTATGAGCATCAGAGGGCGAGATACCTGGGCACCTACTGATTCATTGTATTCCAAAGTCCTGGAGCCAAACTCTGGTACTGCTGAGGATATAGACAGGCAGAGTTTCAGGGACTGGCAAGAAGGCTGACACATTTCCTGCTGAATCCCCTGGGTATTTGGAACAGTGGTTCTCCTTCACCTTCCTAAAAACAAAGGGCCAAGCCCCTGGATGCATGATAAGGTGGAGGAACAGAACAGGGGCAGCAAGGACAACCAACACCAGCAAGATGATAGGAATGTGGGTAGAGAGATGTATGGATGCGGTCTGCATATAAGGAGCTAGGTATTATGGCAGTGAAGGGCCTGGGGTGGGTTTGACAGCCAACATTCTCCTCAGAACTGCCCTGAGGTGTAGAAAAGTTCTTGAGAAACAAGGCTTTCTAAACCAGAGTCCTTTCTCCATGAGTCTCATGAAAATTCAGCCACACACATCAAATGCCACAACAGCTGTACCACTGGCTACCAGCCAACGTACTCCAGTCTGTATGTTGCAAACCTATCTGTGTCTCAAGTGGTTTCTAGGGTTCCCCAGTCCACATCAGTGCCAGACCCTCCCATTGTATCACCGCCTGACCAGGATCCCAGATATCCCAGGCCATACTTAATACTGTTCCTGCCTGCTGTGAGACAATTCTCCCAAGGCCTCACAGGACACACTACCACCTGCCATGAAAGTGGGCCTCAAAAGACAACCGTGAACCATCTAATCATCTGCCTTCTTCAATAGAACTCTAATGACTGATAGCTCTGATTGGACACTTTCCTTAATAGTTAGTAACCCCTACTGTAGCTGTCCACTCCCTTATTTCATCCACCTAAACCCTGCCCTACCAATTTCCCAATCCAGATCTGTCTGTCTCTTCCATTGCCTCTAAAATGCTTGTTTCATAATTAATTTTTTTTCCTTTCATTTTAAGCCTCTTCTTTTCTTACTCCTTTAGTCTTCTGGCATTTGCTGACACCTGACACCTGATTCTGTCCTGAAGACATTGATTCATTGGTCATACTTAAAATAATGACTGCATTCTGTCTTATACTTCCCAGTTCACTAGTTCCAAAAGGAAAATTAGAGTATTCCTTACTACCTATTGCTGTTTCCATACTCTCTCTACCACTATCACTCAGCAACTCTTTTAAGGTTCATATCATCAAAATCTATCACCCAATATAGATGTTGGTCACTGTTATCTACCACCCACCTCTGTCCCACTCAGAACATTCTCCCTCCTTCCTCAGTGATTACAGGTGTCTAATTCATAATCTCACTTTCTAGCCCCACCTCCCACCCTCATGTACAACATACATGCTGATGTTTCCTCTAGTATCATAACTTCCCAGTTTCTCAATAATCTCAGTTCCTGTGTCCAATCCTCTATGTCTCAACTACACACAGTCATATACCCTTGATATCGCCATCAATCCCAAATGTTCCACTTTGATGTTCTTGAACTCAAAAAATTCATTTATCTGATCATCATAATTTTACATTTCATCTTTTCCTTTACCCTTTGATACACACATAACTCAGTTCCTCCTCACTGTGACCTCTCATCCTTCTACTCAGTATCTCCCCAGGCCATCATGCCTAACAACACTCTCCTTCCTTCCCAATATTGACCTCCCGTAGTGAACCATTTCAACTCTACACTATTCTTTACTCTCAGAACCCTTGTCCCATCACTAATCACTCCTTCCCAAATCCCAGTTCCCAGCATCCAACTCCTCTCCAGCATCTGTTCCTACTTGTGTCTCCTCTAATAATTGCCTCCGGTTGTCATCCCCATTCTTTAATCTTCGGTCTCTCCCTATCTACTGGTGCCTTCTCTTCTACCTATACAAATAAGCCCATATCTCCTCCAACTTTTAAAAAATCCCTCCCTTATCCTAACACCTCTACTAGCCTAGATTTCTCCACTTCACATCCAACCTCGAAGAAAAAGTTGTCTACACTCATTTCTCTCATTCTTTTCTAAACCCAAGGCAATCTAGATTCCAATTTCATCATTCAACTGAAATCTCTGTCTCCAACTAATGACCTTTTAATTGCCAGATCTAATGGTCTTTTCTCATTCCTTATCCTTCTTGACCTCTCTGGAGTATTAAACATTACTGATTACCTTCTTCTCCAAGACACTCCTCTTTGGATTTTGATCATACTTAATTGTCATGATGTTCTGGTCACTCATTCTCAGTCTTCTTTGCTGGGTCTTCATCTACATAATGCTCTCTAAACATGAGTATTCCCCAAGGCCTTGTCCTAGGCCCCCTTTTCTTTCTTTATACTTTTCTCTCTTGGTAATTTCCTCAGTTCCTTGGGTTTAATTATCATCTCTTTGCAGATAATTACCAGAGCTATGTGTCTAGCCTAGGCCTTTTTCCTGAGTTCCCATTCCTTATCTCCAATTCTCTATTGAGCTTTTCAAAACTGGATGTCCCATAAATATCTCAACTTCAGCTGTCTAGAGCTGAACTCAGTATCTTTCCATCTCTTCCTCCAAACCTTTGTATTATTCTTTTATTTACATTAAATAATATTTTCTATTATTTGAATTGTAACATCAATTTCCCAGTCACCTACATTCACAATTTTGAGACAATCCTTAACTCTTTCCTTATCTCATATAACCAATTAGTTGCCAAATTTTTGTTGTCAAAAAAAAAAATAGCTATCATTTTTACCTTCACAACATTTCTGATGTATTCCTTTCTTTTTTTTTGTACAGACACCATCACCCTTTTCCTGCACTACTATATTAGCCTTCCAATTGGTCTCCTTGCTCTATGTCATTCCCCACTCTGATCCATCTGCCCAACAGATGCCAAGGAGATTTTCTAAAACTTTGACCATGTTTGACCATGTCAACTTATCCTCCAAATGCAATAAATATTAGTGGCTCCCTAGGATCCAGTATAAATTCTAGTATTTAAAACTCTTCAAAACCTGGCTGCTTCTTACCTTGCTAGTTTTCTTACACATTCCTTTCTGTCCTGTACTCTCTAGTCCAACCAAACCTGCCCTCTCTCTCTTGCTTGAATCCAGCTCTCCGTTGCTTTTTTACCTTGTCTTTACACTAGTTGTCCCTGTTGCCTTGGATGCTCTGTCTTCTCACCTCTGTTTATTGAAATCCCTAGCTTCCTATAAGACTCAGAGTTGCTTAAGCACCACCTTCTTCATGAGGTCTTTCCTGGTCCCAGCAGCTACCAGAGTCTTAACCTCTAAGATAAACTTTACTCTACTATATCTGCAGTGTGGATATAAGGGCAGCCAAGTGAGCAGTGGATAGAATGCTGGGCCTGGAGTCACGAAGACTGGTATTCCTGAGTTCAAATCTGAACTGAGACTCTTACTAGCTGTGTGCTCCTGGGCAAGTCACCTACCCCTGTTTGCCCCAGTTTCCTCATCTGTAAAATGAGCTGGAGAAGGAAATGGCAAACCACTTTCCATCTTTGCCAAGAAAACCCTAAGTGGGGTCACAAAGAATCAGATATAACTGAATAACATGTACACGTAAGTAAATATGTGTGTACATATATAGGTATATGTGTGTATATGTATGTATGCATATATAATCTCCCCCATTAAAGTATAGGCTCCTTGAGGGAAGGGATTCATTAAATTGTATTTAATGAAAAAAGGGCATTAATCAGGGAAGGGCTGATGAACAATTGCTATTTCAAATATTTGGGTCCCCTTCTGACTATAACGTATATGGAAATGAAGAATGAGGTAGGCTTACATTGTCTATCCCTCTAAATTCACTTTTGGTATAGAGGACTCTTTCCCAACTTGTTCAGCTCCTATCCATCCTTTAACACTCTCAGGTGGAAGGAGCAGCTCTTGTACCTGGAGCAAGAGAAAGGATAGGCTCACCTGGATGGGAGGATTTGACCAAGAATTGAGTCTACTCTGTGTGTGTGTGTGTGTGTGTGTATGTGTGTGTGTATGTGTATGTATGTGTGTGTGTATGTGTGTGTATGTGTGTATGTGTGTGTGTATGTGTGTGTATGTGTGTGTGTGTATGTGTGTGCGTGTATGTGTGTGTGTATGTGGGTGTGTGTGTATGTGTGTGTGTGTATGTGTGTGTGTGTGTGTGTGTGTGTGTGTGTGTGTGTGTGTGTGTGTGTGTTGGGGAAGTAAAGGGAAGTGCTGCTCAGGGCCCAAGCAAACCCAAAATGATTTAAATAGGAATATGCTGTTTAAATGGTGAAAGAAAGCAGAGCAATCCCTTTTTCTCTTAGGGGAAGGGACAGAACAGAAGCCCAGGATGGGGGAGACCGTTCATCACCCACTAGCAGTATTCTGACTCCTCCCTTCTCCAGCCTGTTTATTCTTACATTTAACGAAGGAGGTCATAAGAATACCGTGCCCTTCCCCCTTACCAGACAGGCCAGATGATGGGTGCCCCTCTGCAACAGGCCTTTCCTAGTCACTTCTGTAAGTTAAAGTCTTAGTCTAAGTCTATAAATAAGGGGGAGGGAGGGAGGGAGAGAGAGAGAGAGAGATCTGACAAAATACCGCAAATTGGAAATGTTCTCCCCTTCACTGAAAGAGTTAAACCCAAGGTGGGACCTAATCATTTCCAAATACACACACTCTGTCTTGGTATTTCATGGTCTTTCTTTGACTGCCTCTCCCTCTTTATTACTCGCATGTTGTTTCTGTCACTGACTTCTGCCTGACTCTCGGTTTCTCGCTTATATTTCTTTTTCTTGGGGCCTCCATGAGTAGAGTTTCTTGTTTCTCTCTCTCTTCTCTCCCTCCACCCCCTCCAGCTTCTCCATACCCATGTATCTCTTACTACATTTATTATGCCTCTGCTTTTGCTATATGCGCCTCTGTGTCTTTGTAGCCCAAGGCCAGAACCAAAGCTCTGGGTTTAGTCTTGGTGTTTTCTCACATAAATCACTCTTTGGCTTGTGCCCACACTCAGGGTTCCCTCCTGGGGACCATAGAATTTGGCTCACGTCTAGGCCTTTATGAAAAAGGTAAAGGTCCCTCAGCTCCCATGTCAGCACTCAAGCTAAGAAACTATCAAATATAGGACAGACTTTTTTTAACACAACAGAAAAACAGAAAGCACTCATACCTGAGCCCATAAATAGTCAAGATTACCCACCTTCCCTCCTTGGCAACTGTTCTCTCCAGTGTTACCAGTGATCTTTTAACTGCCAAATCTAATGGCCTTCTCATAGTTCTCATTATTCTTGACCTCTTTGCAGGCTTGAACTATTGACCACCCTCTCCAAATACAGTCTCCTCACTGGATTTTTCATGATGTTATTCTCTCTTAGTTCTCCTGTCAGACTACTTCTTATCACTCTCTTTTACTGGGTCATCATCTAAATAATTTCCTCTAACTGTGAGTATACCCCAAGGTTCTGTCCTGTGCCCGCTTCTCTCTTTACACTTTCTTTCTTGGAGACCTCTTCAGCTCCCATGGGTTCAATTATCATGGCTATGTAGATGAGTCCTGGATCTATACACTCATTCCTCATCGCTAGCCTGAGTTCCCATACCACATCATTAATTACTTATTGGACATTTCAACCTAGGTGTCCCATAGGCAACTAACATTCTCATGCCTGAAATGAAAATTTGTCTTTTCCCCTCAAATATATCCCTTTTCCAAACATTTCTGTTTCTTTTTTTAAAAATGGATGATTATTGATCTTTTGTTTTTACATTATGTAAATTCCCCATATGTCCCTTGCTTTGTCAGAGTACTATCCCTTATAACAAATAACTTTTTTCAAAAAAGAAGAAAAGTCAGAAAAGAAAGAAGAGGAAAAAAAATCAAAACAAATCAACATAAGGGAAAAACATCTGACATTACATATGACGTTTCGTACATCTGAAACCCCCAACTTTGAAAAGTAATGGGAAGAGGTATCTTTTCATACCTCTTCTTTAAGGCCAAGCTTTTCGTTACAATTATCAACATTTATTTTTATTGTATTTTGGTTGTTATTCTATGCATTTACATTGTTATCGTTGTCCTATATTTAAAGCTAGATTCTGATTAATGCAAATAATGAATCTGTTTTGCTTTCTTGGCTCTCTTCATTTTGCATCATTTTATATGAGTCTTTCTGTGCTTCTCTATATTAATATTGTTTCTTATGGCACAGTAATAATCCATTACTTTTATGCACCGCAATTTGTTTAACCATTCCCCAGTTGGTGAACATTTACTTGGTCTTCAGTTCTATGGTACTACAAAAACTGCTTCTGTAAATATTTTAGTACATATGGAGCCTTTCTTTTTGTCAGTAACTTCCTTGGGGTATTTGGCCAGCAGTAAAATCTCCAGGGCAGCTCGGTGGCACAGTGGATAGGGTGCCAAGCCTGCAGTCAGGAAGATTCAGCTTTGTGAGTTCAAATATGGCTTCAGACACTTACCGCTATGTGACATTGGCAACTCACTTAACCCTGTTTGCCTCGGTTTGTCTGGAGTAGGAAACGGAAAACC
Organism: Notamacropus eugenii; assembly: GCF_028372415.1. Classification (NCBI taxonomy): domain Eukaryota; kingdom Metazoa; phylum Chordata; class Mammalia; order Diprotodontia; family Macropodidae; genus Notamacropus; species Notamacropus eugenii. The sequence goes on along the minus strand of NC_092873.1, from coordinate 320,906,938 downwards.
ACCCCAGTATCTTTGGCAAGAAAACCTCAAATGGGGTCACGAAGAGTTGGATACAAGTGAAAAAATGGCTGATTAATAACAACACTACTATACTCATATATTACACCAAACATACGACAATAAAAGTATTTTAAGGATGAGATAAAGATGAAATAAACAATCTTTAAAAATAATTCTATTAACAAAATTTTTAGTGAAAGCAAAGTGATTGAATGTTTCATTATTTTTTAAATAATGGTCTAATATTTCATGATATGGTAGAAGGTCCTATTCTATATTTAGTTTATTTTAATATTGAGTTTTAATAGGCACCAAAGCTAAAAAACCTACATCATCAAGATGTGTAGATCCAAATGGAAAAAGCACATCATTGACTATGATTACTAAATCATTTTTTAATCCCATCCACCAATTATGCAGTTTTTTTATTGAAATTCAGGTAGTAAATTTCTTACTTCCCTGATGTCAGTTTGTTGTTCTTGCAAACTAATCAGAAGTTGCATTTTTATATTTTTAACAAATAAATCCAAGATCCACTGAAACTCTTCCTTTGGAAGATTTTTAAACAGGTAAAAGAATTTCATTATTAAGTTTTTCAAGTATGCAGGTATGAGCATTTTTACAGATGACACATCATCTTTAGCAACAATAGTTTATTTTTTAAATGACTTGGTAATTGTAATGGCTTCGAACTATCATTAGTTAATATTTCAAGGTACAGTATATACTTGGGGTAAGGTTCATTGTTAACGGTAGTGAATATAAATCCATGTTTCAAATCATTCCTCTTGTTAATTTAATTTTTTTTTGGTTGATTTCTTGTCAGATCTGAAAATCATTATTGTTTTTACTTCATAATGTGGCTTACAAAGAATTTGTTAAGAAGAATCAGAAAATTGTAAGCTCTGCCATTTTCCTGTTATTGGCTTGTGTTTACATTATTATTATATTATATTATATTATTAATGTAATATACATTACATCATCATTATTATTATCTTATCTTCAATCCTTGCTTTCTTTGCAAGAATATTTTTAAGCCACTTGTCGATTTTGTGAGGGTTAGTTTAGTTAAAACAAGACAATGTAATCTATGAATCCACTTAACTGACCACACATAAACTACAATATTTCACAATACACTGAAAGTGTATGATACAATGAGTGTGTCAAAGTCAACCCTTCCTTTTTGCGTAACTCCCACCTTTTCCTTTTGTTGCTTTTCACACCCTACTTGACAAGAGGCTGTCTGACATATACACTAAATGGGGGTGCCAGTATATCTTGATTTCTTTCTCTTTTTTAGGTAAATAAATATAATTAGAAATTATGGTATTTTCTTTTTGTGCCCTAATGGATTCCCTTGTATATGTCCATTTGGTCCTTCTTTCTTCCTGCTTCCTGCAGATTTGGAATCCGAATCAGAAGGAAATTCAGGCCAATCTATATTGTTTCAGAGTAGAATCTTATAGCAGCTTGGTGATGAAGTGGATAAAGCCCTGGACCTGGACTCAGGAAAACTTGAATTCAGATCTAGCTTCAGACACTAACTAGTCGGTTCATCCTGAGCAATTGACTTAATCTGTCTCATTTTCCTCATCTGTAAATTGGGGTTAGTAATAAATACCTACCTCCTAGGGTTGTTATGAGGATCAAATGAGGTATTTTTTGAATATCTTAACTCATTAATTAATAATTAATAGTGATTCCCAATCTACATGTCTGAATGAAAAAAAAATTTTTAAATTGATGGAGCACCTGTGCCACCCTAACTTACAGCGTCCTCAGAATCGCTATCCTAGGTGTAAGACTGGACTTGCAGCCCTTCCACAATGGGACTCTACTTTGGCTTCGTACAGTTGAGAATTTATCCTAATAGTGAGCCTGGTCCTGAAGAGAATGAGACTCCCTCTCTCTCTTATTCTCTAATTCATTGTTCCTATGCAAGTGGAACTTCACAGAAATCTTGTGGTTCATGTTTAGGGCTGACCCAAATGGAACAAATAAGGTCCTTTTTTGAAAAGGCATTCAGTGTACAATATGAATTATAAGGACAGCTATTTATTTTCTGTGCCATAGAAAATGCTAAAAGCACAAATATCTCAAAAATGGACATTAACAAATAGAAAAAAAAATTTCCCATAACATTCATTATAGTCTCCCAAAAGGTAAAAGCAGTTTGGTAGGACTGTTGAAAAGATTGTTCACATTCAACTCAAATCAAAATTGTCTGAGCAACTCAGAAGGTCAAGACTAACTAGCCAACCTGGACAATGTTCAGTCATTTTCAGTCATATCTGACTCTTCATGACTCCATTTGGTGCTTTCTTGGCAAAGATGCTGGAATGGTTTGCCATTTCCTTCTCCAGCTAATTTTACCGATGAGAAAACTGAGGCAAACAGAGTAAAGTAACTTGCCTAGGATCACACAGCTAAAATCTGAGGCCAAATTTGAAGACACCAAGGTGAGTCTTCTTAATTCCAGACCTGTTACTCTATCCACTGCATCACCTATCTGTCCTAACCTGCGTAAGACTTAAGTTTTATTTAGTTCTTCCACTGCAGATTCCTCCTGGCAATGATGAACTCCTAAAAGTGGCATTGTTGGGGGGATCACAAAATCTCAGAATTTGAGAATTAGACCTCATTGGCCTTCTGGTCCAACTCATACATGAAGAATACCTGACAACAAGTGATCATCTGTTCTTTCTCTGAAGACTTCCATGAAGGAAGAACCCAGTAACTCTCAAGGCAAGCCATCCCACTTTTGTAACAGCTCCACTAATTGTTAACAACTTTTTCCTGCCATAGAACCTAAAATTGACTTCTTTTCACCTTTCACCCATTGCTTCTGGTTCTGCAAATTGAAGATTTTAACAGCATCGTTATTTGAAACCTGACCTAGAATCCCATTTACAATACACCTACCAGGTATGTTTGTTTGAAAACCTCTAATGACTCTAGGAATCCAATACTTCCCAAGTTCATTACACTTTGGATACCTGTAATTATTTGGAGGTATACCTTTATATCAAGATTAAACTTGCCACTTCTATCCATTGCTCAAAGGTTCTGAAAACAGCTCTTCTATGCCCCCTGAGTATTCTATTTCCCAGGCTTCACTTGCCAAATTCCTTTAACTGATTATCATATGCAATGAATTCAAGACCATCTCTCACCCTGATTGCCCTACTCTAGACACTCACCAGTTTATCAATGTCCTTCCTAGACCACAGCACCCAGAACTGAATGTAATACCCCTGGCAAGAGTTGAGTAAAGTGGGACTATCACCTCCCTATTCCTGGAAGATAGACCCCTTCCTTAGGCAGTCTAAAAGGGCATGCACTTTTCTGGTTACCACATTACATTGTTGACTTATATTGAGCAATAAGTCCCCTAGATCCTTTTCAAAACAACTTCTTTCTATACATGCTACCCCATCTTATATTTATGGGGTTGCTTTTTTGGACTAGTGTAAAAATTTACTTTTATCCCTATTGAATTTCATCTGATTAGATTTAGTGCTCCAACTTGTCAAGATACTTTTGGATGCCAACTGCTGGCACAGTGGATAGAGTGTTGGGACTGAAGTCAGGAAGACTCAGCTTCATGAGTTCACCTCTGGCCTCAGACACTTTACTGGGCAAGTGACCCTGGGCAAGTCACTTAACCCTGTCTGTCTTAGTTCCTCATCTGTAAAATGAGCCAGAGAAAGAAATGGCAAATAGCCAGGAAAACCTCAAGTGGAATCAAGAAAGTTGGACATGAACGAAATGATTAAACAAAAAATATCATCTACTATGTTAGTCATCTTTCCCAACTTTGTTTGGTGTTTGATGAGCATACCATTTATGCCTTTATCCACTCCTAGATAAAGATGTTAAAAAGCACAGGGCCAAGCACAGCTCACTGGAGTGTTCTGCTGAATGCAACCTGCCACTTTGGCATTGAACCTTTAAGTGTCCTTTAAGTAACTCTCATTGGGCAGATGGGACCCACCTTCAAAACTCTTGATCTCATGTAGAATTCAACTCACCAACGCTAGAAACATCCATTTCTCAGAATGTTGCTGATGTCTGGCTTGTGCTCAAAGAAGACAGAAAAGAGAAGAAAGTATCCATGAACTCAGGTTCTTGTAGACAATTGCATTTCCATCTGTCATATACTTGTGGTCAACATAACTATTGGGGGCTGAAGGGAGATAGATTCCCCTCACTTTCTCATTGATAGAAATCCATAGGAAAAAGAGCATTGTATGCCCGCCAAAAGAGGTAGGAGCCAAAAGGAACAGATTTTCACCTCTCTCATAGACAACTGTGGAGAGAGTATTCTGTTTCCATCAACAATCATTTTTGTCACAATCTCCCAGTCACAAGGACACACAGGGACCAATCAAGTGCTGCTGTGTCATCCCAAAATGGATGTCTTTCAGTGCTAAGGCACAGGTCATGTCCAGATCTATTGAGGAAATGATCTTTTCTGGCAAAGGTCTATATTTTATCATTTCATAAAGTGGATTGGGGAACTCAGTTTGATCAGCTCCCCTGCCTCCCCCCCTCCCCCCCACACACACTGTCACTGTTCCACACTTATTATTAGAATGATTTACATAAACATTTTTCTTAGCTTCTATTTTATTAAAATGATATTATGAATCTGTTATAATCTTTATAATAATGATCAAATAATTCAATATATCACACATAATAAAAATAATACATAAGATATAGACATTCTACATTGCATTCACCATCATAAGATCTTGGATTTTAAGGCAGAAGGGATTTTCAAGGTCATCTGATCCAAATCCCTCATTGTACAAAGGAAGAAAAAAAAACGAAGGCCCAAAAAGGTTAAGTGACTTGCTCAAAATCATACTGGTAGGTGTCAGAACTGGGCTTTAAACCCAGGACCTCTCACTTTAAATCCACTTGAATTTTCCTTTGCATCAGCTACTTCCCAAAAGTGATGAAGAAAACAAGATGGTGGCAGGAGGTTTCCTAAGTGTTTGAATTTTCATACCACGGAGAATTCTCTAATTTCCTGGTACCTCCCTAGTTTAGCCAGCACCCCTACTCTCCTTTAACACCCATGGGACCAGATTGAAAAGTGAAGAGGAGGAGAGGGACCCAGTCCCACAACCTATGGTCTGACAAATAACACATTCCCCTTTTGTCACCCCCAGCCACCCCCAACCTGTTGGAGTCTGCTTAGCTCGTTAGTTGATACTGATTTTTACCCTTTTTTTTACATCAAGAGAAGTGAATATATTCATATAGAAATTCTACTTAACAATATCCAAACCTTTGTCGACTGCTTCATCCCCTACTATTTGGAAAACTATGCCTTACATTATTCTTGTTGGTAGATCAAGAAAATGCTGTAGATAGAGATGGTATGCTTGTGGATAAGGTGCAGGCATTGGGTTGGAATCAAGGATTCTTGACCTAGAGTTTATAAACTTGTTGGTTGTTTTTTAAAAAAATATGTGTTGACAACGAAGTTGTTCAGTTGTACTTGACTCTTTATGATCTCATTTGGAGTTTTCTTGGCACAGGTACTAGAGAAATTTGCCATTTCCTTCTCCAGCTCATTTTACAGATGAGGAACTGAGGGAAACAGGGTTAAGTGACTTGCATAGCTAGTAAGTTTCTGAGGCCAGATTTGAACTCAAGAAGATGAATCTTCCTGTCTCCAGGCACAGAGCTCTAGCCACTGTGCCACCTCAGTGTCCTTTTAATGACTATATTTCAATATAATTGGTTTGCTTTGTTATCCTATGTATTTTATTTATACATTTAAAGATATTATTCTGAGAAAGGGTCCATAGGGTGCACCAGACTGCCAGAGGGACCATAAGACAAAAAAGGTTAAGCTTCCATGGACTACGTGGTAATACATGCAATTAAGCAGATTTGGAACCAGTAAATGACTCAATACAGAGAGGAATCACAATTTTATGTGAGATTTGAAAGAAGTCTCTAGTCCAGTGTCTCAGGGATCTGTCCTTTTTTTTCAGTGATTTGGTTCAAGGCATTGATGACATGCCTGTCAAATGTTCAAATGATGGGACCAGCTAACACAACAGATGACGGAGTTCAAATTATGAAAATATTCCCATCAAATGAGATGGAATTTAATAGGGACGAAAATAAAATTCTAAGTGAGTTCAAAAACCTCTACTTTCCAGGTAGAGGTGAGAGAGTCAGTGCTGAACAGCAGCTCCTGTGGAAAAAAGGATGTGGGGATTTTAGTGGGCTCCAAGTGCACCACGAGTCCACAGTGTGGCTTAGCAATGCCCCCCAAAACGTTGATGCCATTGTGGACTATATCAGGAAAGGTTTAGTCTCATGAGTTAGATACATAACAGAAATGTTGCCAAGTTGACATCTGACTCACCGCCTTTATTGAGTTTTGACAAAAATGTATCTTGTTTACAGAGTATTTATTGAATCTATTTATGTACTTTTCTCCCCTCTTGGGACTGTTTCCATAGGAATTGTTAGATTATGAACAATAAATTACTCATAAATTTAAAAAAAAAAGAAAAAGAAAGGTATAGTGTTTGGAATGAGAGAAGCAATTTTTTTACTATCATCTGCCATGGGCAGATCCTAATTTGCATTTTAGGCAAGGTATCAAAAAGATGGAGGGCAGATCCAGGAGAAAGAAACCTGGGTAATGAAAGGGGACTGGAGAACATATGCCATGTGCAAGGATCAGCTGAAGACATTGGTGCTGTTCATTCCAGCAAAGAGGAGTTTAGTTGGACAGGATAGCAATCCAGGTATTTGAGGGATGAGCACATGGAAGAGGGATTAGACTCATACTACTTGACTCCAGAGGATGAAACTAGGAGTAATGGATGGAAGCTACACAGGGGTAGATTTGATCTTTTTTTTTTTTTTAATTTATTTATTTAACTTTTAACATTCATTTTCACAAAATTTTGGGTTCCAAATTTTCTCCCCATTTCTCCCCTCCCCCCACCCCAAAACGCTGAGCATTCTAATTGCCCCTATCACCAATCTGCCCTCTCTTTTAACACCCCTCCCTTCCCTTGTCCCCATCTTCTCTTTTGTCCTGTAGGACAAGATAACTTTCTATACCCCATTACTTGTATTTCTTATTTCCTACTAGTAAGAACAATACTTGACAGTTGTTCCTAAAACTTTGACTTCCAACTTCTCTTCATCCCTCCCTCCCCACTCATTCCCTTTGGGAAGCAAGCAATTCAATATAGGCCATATCTCTGTAGTTATGCAAATGACTTCCATAATAGTCATGTTGTGTAAGACCAACTGTATTTCCCTCCATCCTATCCTGCCCCCCATTGCTTCTGTTCTCTCTTTGGATCCTGTCCCTCCCCAAGAGTGTTGACCTCAAATTGCTCCCTCCTCCCACTGCCCTCCCCTCCATCATCCCCCCTACCCCTCCTATCTCCTTCTCCCCCACTTTCCTGTATCATAAGATAGGTTTTCATACCAAAATGAGTGTGCATTTTATTCCTTCCTTTAGTCGAATGTGATGAGAGTAAGCTTCATGTTTTTCTCTCACCTCCCCTCTTTTTCCCTCCACTGAAAAGTCTTTTGCTTGCCTCTTTTATGAGAGATAATTTGCCCCATTTCATTTCTCCCTTTTTCCTCCCAATATATTTCCCTCTCACTGCTTAATTTCATTTTTTTAAGATATGATCCCATCCTATTCAACTCACTCTGTGCTCTGTGTGTGTGTATGTGTGTGTGTGTGTGTGTGTGTATGTGTGTGTGTGTGTGTGTGTGTGATCCAACCAACTACCAAGATACTGAAAAGTTTCAAGAGTTACAAATATTGTCTTTCCATGTAGGCATGTAAACAGTTCAACTTTAGTAAGTCCCTTATGACCTCTCTTTGCTGTTTACCTTTTCATGCTTCTCTTCATTCTTGTGTTTGAAGGTCAAATTTTCCTTTCAGCTCTGGCCTTTTCATCAAGAATGCTTGAAAGTTCTCTATTTCATTGAAAGACCAATTTTTCCCCTGAAGTATTATACTCAGTTTTGCTGGGTAGGTGATTCTTGGTTTTAGTTTCTTTGACTTCTGGAATATCCTATTCCATGCCCTTCTATCCCTTAATGTAGAAGCTGCTAGATCTTGTGTTATCCTGATTGTATTTCCACAATACTTGAATTATTTCTTTCTAGCTGCTTGCAATATTTTCTCCTTGACCTGGGAACTCTGGAATTTGGCCACAATGTTCCTAGGAGTTTCTCTTTTTGGATCTCTTTCAGGTGGTGTTCTGTGGATTCCTTGAATATTTATTTTGCCCTCTGGTTCTAGAATATCAGGGCAGTTTTCCTTGATAATTTCATGAAAGATGATGTCTAGGCTCTTTTTTTGATCATGGCTTTCAGGTAGTCCCATAATTTTTAAATTGTCTCTCCTGGATCTATTTTCCAGGTCAGTTGTTTTTCCAATGAGATATTTCACATTATCTTCCAATTTTTCATTCTTTTGGTTTTGTTTTGTGATTTCTTGGTTTCTCATAAAGTCATTGGCCTCCATCTGTTCCATTCTAATTTTGAAAGAACTATTTTCTTCATTGAGCTTTTGGACCTCCTTTTCTATTTGACTAATTCTGCTTTTGAAAGCATTCTTCTCCTCATTGGCTTTTTGAACCTCTTTTGCCAATTGAGTTAGCCTATTTCTCAAGGTGTTATTTTCTTCAGCACTTTTTTGAGTCTCCTTTAGCAAGGTGTTGACCTGCTTTTCATGCTTTTCTTGCATCTCTCTCATTTCTCTTCCCAGTTTTTCCTCCACCTCTCTAACTTTATTTTCAAAATCCTTTTTGAGCTCTTCCATGGCCTGAGCCCATTGAATATTTATTTTGGATGTTTGGGATACAGAAGCCTTGACTTCTAAGTCTTTCCCTGATGGTAAGTATTGTTCTTCCTCCTCTTAAAGGAGGAACCTTCTATGGTCTTATTTTTTTTTCCTTTTTTTGGGCATTTTCCCAACCAGTTAATTGACTTTTGGGTCCTTTGTCAAGAGTAGGAAATACTATGGGAATCTGTGAGATCTCAGTTCCTCCAAGGTGGCACAATTAAACATGTACTGGTCTGGATGCAGAGAGGGATTTTTGTGCCCAGAATCTTAGCAGATACCTATCCACAGCCACTTGGCCTCCAGTTCCCAAGTCAGCACTAGGGGCTGATTTTCAGATAAGCTGGATGGGCAGGGCTACCATTCAGTTTGAGACAAAGACCAGCTTGGCCAGAGCCTCCACCCAGGGCTGAGATAAGACTCAGCTCTTCAATGCCCCCAGGGGTTTTTACTCTCCAACAATGGAGCTTCCCTATGGCTGCTATGTAGGCTCTGTGGCTCCTGCCTGCTGCCAGAGCTATGGGAAGGTTGGCACCTGTGGGCTGAGGGAATCTGAAGACCCGCTACTGGGACTGGAGGTTCTGCCCCCGAGGTGTCCTCATCCCAGAGTCTCTGCATCCAGAACAACCAATGTTTCCATGGGCCTTTCAGGTCACTGTGGGCTGGATATCTCCTCCACTCTGTTGTTCTCCACTTCTGCTGCTCCAAAATTTATTGAGAGTCCCTCTCTACAGGTATTTTATGGACTGTGGGGAGGACCCTGTGTAAGTGTGTCTTTCTAGTCTGCCATCTTGGCTCTGCCCTGGTAGATTTAATCTTGATGAAGGAAATACTTGCCATCACTTAGGCAGCTAAGTGTCAAAGTGTATAGAGCATAGGACTAGAATCCGGAAGACATGAGGGCAAACCCAACCTAAGACACTTACTAGCTATGTGCCCCTGGGCAAACCTCTGTTTGTCTCCTTTTTGCCATCTGTAAAATGGGTAAAATAATAGCACCTACCTCCCAGGGCTATTGTGAAGATCAGATGAAATAACATTTGTAATACACTTTGTAATTTTTAAAGATCTATATCAGTGTTAGCTATTATTAAATATTTCCAATAACTAGAGTTATCCAAAACTGAAATGACCTTGGTAAGTGCTGAGTTCTTCCTCACCAGAAATCTTTAAGCAAAGGTTGAGCCTACTAGTTATGTGTGTTGTAAATTGCATTCTTGGTCAGATATGATTTGGGCCACTGAGGCCACTTCGGTTCTATGATCCTTTGAATTTCTTCTATTTGTGCAGCACTTTGCATATTATGAAGTGTTTTCGTATGTCTGATCTCATTTTGTGTGAGCTCCTGATTATCTTTTCACCAATGTAATCATCTAGGACCCCTCTGCTCTAACCAATATAGTGTCCTAATAAATCAGCCTCTACACATTGACTCCATAACTACAATGCCCACCCCATCCCTCCATTTAATCAATCAACAAGTATTGAACCTACTATATGCCAGGCATTGTGCTAGCTGCTGAGGATGCAAAGACAAAAAATGAAACAATCCCTACAGTTTGAAATATTTTAGGCCAGTTGATGTCAGACTCAAGTGGAAAGGGATCTGGTTGTATCTTGACTTAGAAAACCACATATTAACATTATCTATGTTCATACTGGATTTTTTAAAATTTTTGTTAACTATTTCCCAATTATATTTTAATCTGACTGGGGTGGCAGTTGACAATCCTGTTGAACACCTCTGCTTTTAGAGTATTGCAAAAATGAAAAAGTCCTTTTCTTTTGTCCCTGCCCTCAGGAAGCTTATAGTCCAGTAGGAAAGATAGAAGATATAAAGAAATAACTATATTCTATAAGGCAGAATTCAGTAAATACCCAAGAATACATAGAAGCAAAACATAGTTGATGATTCTTTGTAAGTACTACTCATCCTTCAAGGCCCACCTCAAGTCCTTCCCAGATTGTCCCAATCTTTGATGATCCCTCCCTTCTCTGAATTCCTCCAACACTTACAGTCTGTACCACCCATTTGGCACTTAAGAGATGCCACCTTTTATTGTTTTTGATCATTACATATCTATCCTGTCTCCTCAATGAGTTGGATGACAAGTCCTTTGAAGACAGATACTTCTACATCGTTCCAGCACATGATTCTGTATCCTACCCCCAGTCAGTGTTTCATCAATGTTTGTTTTTGGATTATGGTGATGTGAGCAGCTCTAGGAGACAATTTGGAATCACAGGCCCATAAACTTCAGAGCTGGACAAGACCGTCAAGATCATTTAGTCCAAGCCTTCATTTTACAGATGAGGAAACAATGACTTGCTGGCTAAAGGACATTGAAATTATTGGATAAAATGAGACTTACATAAATCTATGGATTCCTACAATCCTTACTCCCCCCTCCCACTCTTCTATCCTACCCCTACCTCATGCCCTATAACCACAGATAATTGAGATAATCAATCATCAAGCTAGCTCTATTCACCCTACATTAGCTTTCCTTCTCATTCTTTCTTGTCTGACCCTCAGTGACTCCCATCTCTGAGGCCTTCCATCACCCTTATATTGCCACTGGCTTTTTTCAGAGTTCCTCTTCCATTTCGTTGTTATCCAAAAAGTGTTTCTATTTGGTCAAAGGCTCCTAGTAAAGCCAGAGTTACTTATGATGAGGAGGAAAGTCACTACTGCCTGTGGTGATGAGTCATAGTGGGACTACTGCATAGTACCCTACCACCACCACCATGCTAAAAAGAGGGGGGGAAAGGGGAAGTAGATCAGCACCTTCCAGGGGAACAGTAACCAGTCTCTCTTAAATTCTGATCTTAATTTCATTGGACAAAGATTTATTCTAGGAATGTGCTATATGCTGCAGAAATAAAGACAAAAATGAAATTGTCCCTGCCCTCAAGAAGCTTACATTGTCCTGGGAGAAAACAAGACATGAACATATAAGTAAAAGGTGAAAGATATATCAAAATGAAAAGAAACTTGAGTTTTGAGTTTGTATGTGTGTCTTTGTGTGTGTGTGTGTGTGTGTGTGTATGACAGAGACAGAATGAGAATATTTGTGTATATGTATGTTTGTGAATACATACACACATACACACACATACACACTAATTTCACTAGGAAGAAACTAGAATCTGGGGGAATCAAGAAGGTGGTATTTGAATTAAGCTTTGAGGGAAACTAAGGATTCTAAAGATAGCTAGGTGGCACAGTGGATAGAGTGCTGCCTGTAGTCAGGAAGGCCTAAGTTCAAATTTGGCCTGAGACACTTACAAACTGTGTGACCCTGAGTGGGTCACTTAACCTTGTTTGCCTCAGTTTCCTCATCTGTAAAATGAGCTGGAGAATGAAATGGCAACCATGTCTTTGGCAAGTATCTTTGCCAAGAAAACCCCAAATGGGGTCACAGAGTTGGACATGACTGAAAAACAAGTGAACCCAGTTTACCCTCTGTAGAATAACCCTTATTCCTGCTTCTCAGGAGAGGCTTCTGCTTGTTAGGGCTGTGTTACTCTTCTTTCACCCTGCCACGGAAAACCCTAATGAAGTCTGCTTTCTTGATAGCACTATAAGGATCTGGAATCCCACCCTTCCTGTCCATACTACATCTCTCATTTGTGTGCCAGGCCCTTGCTAAGGACTTTACCAATATTGTCTCATTTGATCCTCAAAACCACCTTGAGCAGTGGATGCTATTGTGGTCTTCATTTTACAGGTTAGGAAATTAAGGCAGATGGTGGCCAAGTGAAAAGTGTTTTTGTATGACTGGAGCTGAAGTTTGGAGCCTGGATGTATGGTGATGAAATGTCTCTTCATTACAGGAAACCATGTAAGGGGAAACTAGGAGGTGTAGTAGATAGTTTCAGACCTGGAGTCAGGAAGGCTCTTCTTCCTGAGTTCAAATCTGGCCTCCAACACTTACTAGCTGTGTGCTCCTGGGCAACTCATGTAATCCTGCTTGCCTCAGTTACCTACCTCATCTGTAAAATGAGCTGGAGAAGGAAATAGCAAACCATTCCAATATCTTTGCCAAGAAAACCCCAATTGGGGTCACCAAGAGTCAGACACAACCGAAAAATGACTGAACAGTAGCAAGAACAAAAATGTGCTATAAGGTAGAATCTCTGATCCACAAGTTGTAGGATCATGAGGTTTTAGAACAGAGAGGTACTGGTGAGGGAGATCATGTCGTCCAACCCCTTCCTTTTATAGATGAGAAAACTGGCAGCAAAATTAGAGAAAGTGACCTGCCCCAGGTCACAGAGTCAAAGATGGAATTCTGACTTAAAATTATGTGCTCTTTCCATTGTGTCACGCAACCTCTCTGGGTTCTACTCCTTCCTCTATAGCTCTGTGACCTCAGTTTCCTATTCTGTAAAATGAAAGGTTTGAGCTGGGTCACCTCTTAAGATCCCTTCTAGTTTGATGTGCTATGAGGTTCTAAAGATAGGTTCCTTCTCTTCCCTGCTTTCTGATAGGTCTTTGCATCTTATACTTTTCTTTCTCCTTCCCAGCTACTTCAACTTCACCTTTATCTTCTTTCCTTTTCCTCCTCTTGTCTCCCAAGTCTTTTTATGGTTCCAATTTCTCTGCATTTGAACACTTTTTGTATCCTTTTTAATTCTTGCCCATGCCATCTACCTCCTTTCTGTGCAAAAGTGACCTAAGGGACACAGAGGTTGAGTGTGGAGTTTGATTCTGCCCACTTCCTTGAATATTTAATTAGCATAGAGCTCCCATTCCCACTCCCTGATTCCCCTTTGGGAACTGTTAAGTAGGAATTTTGGTGCCTGGGGCAAACACAAAACATAATAGGGCAAATACCAGGAAAGGCACCTTCAAATCGACTTTTAAAAACAAAATTAGTTGAGTGAAAGTAAGGAGGCAGCCTTGTTTCTTGTACTTCTTGACACCAAGGGAAAACTCAAGGACAATGTGGCCATCGCTAGGGAGAATTTGGCTATCAAGGGCGCGTGGCAGAGCCTAGTCAGGAAGGTTCAGCCAAAGAAGGTTTGGGGTTCCCATTTGAACTAATTATTCTTGCTAACTAAGTACTAAGTTCAATTGTTTCTGACTGTTAAAGGAGTATAAGTTCTGTCAGTTACCTGGAGCAAACCCCCAATCACTCTGGCCTACTTTCACCTCTGGGAACCCAGCAAACTTTGATTGCTCATTGGATACCCCTGGCTTAGAAGAACTAGCTTTGGACTTTTTTCCCTGTTGTGTTGAAGTTCAATTTGATTCAGATAGTGTTGAGGGCCAGGATGGAGTGCTGTTGGCAAAGTTCAGGATACACCTTCAGGGAAACTGTTCTTTGAGACTGTGCTCATTATCATCCAGAATGGCTCTCTCTCCTCCCCCCTCCCCCCAACATTGCTGTCTTCGTGAGATAAACAAGAGAACTGCAGAATACAAGGGATATGTAAAATAGACACCCTCTAAACTAACAATCTTTAAGACATTAAGACTGGCCAAATTACTAGGACCAAGGTGAGTAGAATGTCATGTAGACTTGCAGTTTCTGTCTATAAATACCCTGACCCTCGGATCAATAAATGGAGTTGCTCTATCTTCTGCCACCTGCCCATGTCTTTCTTCTTCACCACTGTCATGTGGGGATGCAGGCCGTCTGCTATAAGACAGCATCTTTTAAAAATCTACTATGGGCAAAGTGCTTTACTGGGTATTGTACATATTCAGAGATAAGATATTTCTTATTCTCATGGAATAGGATTCCTACCACTGCCTTTTGTATTTTTTTTGTTTTCTTATGCCACCAAATGACATGCCACACTATCAACCACCTGATTGACCGTTTTGTCCAAACCAGAATGAATGATTGGGCATTGGCTCACACCCAAAGCAAACACCAAGTTCTCAGTTAAAGACTCGCTCCTCAACTACCATCTTGATTCAAAGCCCTCCACCCTCCATCTGCTTGTACTTAATGTATACTCTTGATATAATCATTGAATATAAACATTTTGTCCTGAACGCTCTGCCCGTATCTATATTGACTGTCTTCTAAAAAGCAGAAACCATATCTGTGTGACTGTATGCACTACCATGTATATACTGCCATGGGTGGATGCCATTTGTCATTTGTTCAAAGAGGACCAATGACATCACAAGGTGATGTCTTGACTTGCTCAGTGAACTGGATTTAAGTGAGACAAAGTTGCACCAAGTCATCAGCCTCGCTCTTTCCTCCAGAGTCAAATAGGCATTTAATGAAGGTTCCAGATCACTATGATTGATGGCAGCCACTCCTACCCCTTCCTCAGTCCCATCTTTATGTCTCTGCTAGTGAGGTACCATCCCCCAAGAAGCCCAGAACCCTCTTCCTATGGTCTCTGAGTATTCCAGTTAGGAAGCTAAGACAAGGAAACGTCAGACTAACAGAAAAACCTATAAGGTCTATTTTATTCCCCTACCTTCTGTCAAGACAACTCATTTACTCTCTCAGACAAGAATTAAATAGATAAGACTCTCTCCTGTTTTTAAAGATATTCGGGGAAGGAGATTCCATAGTCACTGACCCAAGTGCCCTATTATCCCCTATTATCCTCACCATCAAGAAATTCTTCTGTATATCTAATTTAATTCCCTCTTGTTGCAGTACTAGAAGGCCATTTTCTCATGTTCTATCTTCCTGCTGAGGATGATTTGTCCCAATTTCAGGTTGAGATGAGCAGGTCAGCAACTGAATCAAGAATGAGTAACAGCATTCTGATTTCCCAATCCTGTTCTTTTCATCAGTCAGTCAATATGCATTTCTTAAGCACCATGTGCAGATGCAAAGAGAAAAAAATAGAATTATCCTCTACCTTCTAAGAACTTACAGTCTAGCCAGAGAAGACATACATATATTTTATATGTACATGTATATGTACATATGTATATGTATATGTATTTTATATTATATATATACACACACACATATGTCTGTATGTATACATAATTTGTGTGTATACACATATTTATATATATATATATATATATATATATACATACACACATTTACACAAAATATATACAAGGTAATTTTGGAGGAGGGGAAACACTAACATCTGGAAGGATAACAAATGACTTGAGATATTTAAGCAAAGCCTTAAAGAAAATTGGTGTTCTTCAAGGTGGAGGTAAAGAGGGATTACATGCCAGGCATGGGAAACAGCCAATGTAAAAGCATGGAAATTGGAGCTGGAGCATCATGTATACAAAATAATTTCAGTGGGAGGAGGCTAGCTGGGAGAAATATTAAGAAGACCATAGTGTATATGAAAAGAACACTATGTAATAAGGACAAAAACATAGATTGGGGGCCAGGTTATCAAGGGTTTTAAATGCCAGATGGAAGAGTTTATATTTAATCCTTTAAGTAATAGCAAGCTACTGGAATTTTATTTACTGGGGTATTGACATTATCTAACCTGTGCTTTCATAAAAATCACTTTGGCAGGTTTGTGAAAAATGGATTGGAAGGGGGGGGAAACCTTAAGACAGAAAGGCTAATTAGAAGGCTACTTCCATAATACATACAGTTGAGAGGTAAGAGGCATGAATGAGACCAGTGGTTATATGAATGAAAAGAAGTGTACATATGTTTGTATATATATATATGTATGTATATACATATATATATGTATATACATGTATATATACATACATTAGAAATGCTGTAGAGGGAAAAGGACAAGATTTGACATCTGATATAGATATATGGGATGAGTTAGAATGAGGAGTCCAGGATGACACTAAGTTTTGAATAGAAGGATGGTGATATACTTAACAGAAATAGGGAAATGTGTAAGATGAGTGAATCTGAGGGAAAAGATAATCTGTTTTAGACATGTTATATTTGAGATGCCTACAGAACATCTAATCAGAAATGTACATAAGGCAGTTGGTGACACAGGAAGAGAGCTCAGGAAAAAGACTCCAACCTAGAGATGAGAATTAAATCCATGTGCACTAATGAGGTCACCAAGAGAGTATAAAGGGAGATTTAAAGAAGGCTTAGGACATAGCCATAGCCCAGTTAATGGGCATAACATGGATGAGGCCCCCACAAAGCAAACTTGAAAGGAGTAGTTAGACTGGTAGAAGAACCACAAAAGAACAAGGTCATAAAAATGCAGAGAGAGTGGGATCGGTAGTGCCAGAAGCTTCAGAGGGGTCAAAAAGGATGAAGATTGAGAAGAGGCCATTTGATGTAGCAATTAAGAGATCACTGGTAACTTTGATCACTTCTCTGCTAGTTCCCCCTGCCTTCTCACCCTCCTGTGGTGTGTCCCTGCTTTTTGATGTTGTACTGTGCCAGGGAGCTGTCACAAGACGCTGTATCCTTTGCTCTATTAATCCTCAAATGGATTTTCTCTATCACTTTCCCCTGGTGTTTACTAATTTAGTAATTCCATTCATAGCTAATTACCACAAAATTAAAAAACCATCATATTTCTCTGACAGTAGACAGGTGGTCACACTTCTCAGAATCTATAGAGCTCTGTTAACTCCTAGAGCAGTGGTCTCCAAAGTAGAAGTCCTAACCCTCTGGCATTCTGTGGCGTGATCCCACATGACTCTAACAGGTATATGATCAACCAATGAGAAGGTGGGAAGATGGGTTATACCCCCACATTCTTATAATAGTCAGTCATGAGGTTGGTGAGTCGGTCAAGTAGCATTAATTGTTTGCATTGTACCAGGCTTGCGCTAAATAGTGGAGATAGACCAAAAACAATCTTTTATTTCAAAGAGCTCATGCAATCAACTATGTACATAGTTATGTATGTGTCTGTGGGGGTGTATATGATATATGCAGGGTAAGTAGGAGATAATTTCAGAAGGAAATGTACTAAAAGACTGGGAAAAGCTTCTTGTAGGTGAGACTTGAAGGTGAGGCTTGAAGAAAACCAGGGAAACCAGGAGGCAAAGATGAGGAGGGAATGTTCCAAGCATGGGAGAAATCCACTGAAAACACTCAGAACAGGGGGGTGAGTGCTGTGTGTGAAGAATATAGCAAGGAGGCCATTGTCACTGCATCACAGAATACATGGGGTGAGAGAAACAGTGTATAAGGTATAAGAACACTAGAAATGCTGGAAGAGGTCAGGTTACAAAGGACTTTAAAAGCCAGACAAAAGATTTTATATTTAATACTAGAGGTAATAAGAAGTCAGTGGAGTTGATTGAATAGGGGTCAGTTGGTCAGTCCTGCACTTAGGAAGATTACTTTGACAACTCAGTGGAGAATGGATTGAAGTGGGGAGAGATGATTCAGAATGACCAACCAGCAGGCTACTATAACAGTGTGAGTGTGAGGTGAAAAGGGCCCACATCTGGGTAATGGCAGTGTTAGAGGAGAGAAGGTGGCATATATTAGATATATTAAGAAGGTAGAATCAATAAGACTTGGCAAATGATTAGCTATAGGATGAGAAATTAGAGTAGGGAATCTAGGGTGATACCTAGGTAGAGAGCCTGGGTGAGTAGGAAAATAGTGGTGTCCTCAAGAGTAATAAGGAAGTTAAGAAGAGGAGAAGGTTGGGGATGAAAGAGTTTAGTCCTGGACATGTTGAGTTTAAAATATCTACTAGACATCCAATTTGATACATCCAGAAACCACATTAGTAGCTGCACTTGTGCCATTGGGAATATTCCACTACCTCCTTCCCTTTCCCCTATCACCCTTGGGAGGAGAGACTATGCTCCAGGACAGTGACCTGGAGACCTACTCCTTCCACTTTTTGTTCATGGAACAGAGTGAATGATATCAGGATAAGCCTGGATGGATTGTCATCTGCATCCAAGATCTCATTTTCTTTTAAATCAAACTCAACCCTCTTCCAAATGTCTCTATTTCTCTCATAGGTACTACCATCCAAGATTGCAACTCCAGTGCCATCCTTGATGCCTCACTTTCACTCACATTACATGTTTAAAACAGTTGCCAAAAAAGTTTTATATCTCCACAGCATTTCTTGCATATTCAAATAGCCACACCCCCATTTCAGTCCTTTATCACCTCATTCTTGACCTCATTAAAGGGGCCATGCCCTGGCTACTTCTTAAATAGGCCTGTTCAACGAATGGGCATTGCCTCACCCTAAGTGAGTGCCTGCAAAGACCTTGGCCTAAAGGCCCCAAGGTCTCCCAGTGCATCCTGGGCCATCTCCAGTCATCCTGATGAATATCTGGTCACTGGATTCAGATGGCTCTGGAGGAGAAGTGAGGCTGGTGACCTGCACAGCCCTCCCTCACTCAAAACAAAGTCCAGTGCAAGTCATGTCATCATTTCTCTGATGGCATGGTCTTCTTCAGCAACGAAGGACAAACATGATCCTGGACTATTGCAGTGGGCTCCCTGTCTCAAGACTCTTCCTGCTCTAGTCTATCCTTCACTCAGCTGCCAAAATGATAGCACCAATCTTCACTCCCCTTCTTTTTTTAAAATTAAATTATTTTGTTTGTTTTCAGTGTTCTACAATCACTTCCCTATATCTTAGATTTTTTTTAACTCCCTCCCCCTCCTCCACTCCCTCCCGGAGATGGCATACAATTTTATATAGGTTGTACACTTACATTCCTATTAAATACATTTTCACCTTAGTCATGTTGCATAGAAGAATTAAAATGAATGGGATAAACCACAAAACAAAATAAAACATAATACAAAAAAAAATGGTCTGCTTCATTCTGCGATCGAATTCCATAATTCTTTCTCTGGATGTGGAAGGTATTTTGCCTCCACAGTCCATTTGGAATTTTTTAAGTCCTTGCACTATAATGAAGTTCTAAGTCTACTAGAAAAATTCCTTGCACACTGTGGTTGTTGCTGTGCACAAAGTTCTCCTGGTTCTTCTCCTTTCACTCAGGATCAGTTCATATAAGCCTTTCCAGGTCTCTCTGAAGTCTTCCTGTTCATCATTTCATATAGCACAATAGTATTCCATTACATTCATATACTACAACTTGTTCAGCCATTCCCCAATTGGTGGGCATCCTCTTGATTTCCAGGTTCTGGCCTCCACAAAGAGAGCTGCTATAAATATTTTTGTATGTATGGAACTACTCTCCCCTTCTTACACTCTATAACTCTTGCTGTAACTCTTGCTATTCTAATTCAAAAGCACAGCTCAACTATTCAAACAGGAATGAGAAATTAAGATAGGATACTACCCATTGAGGGCAGCTAAGTGGTACAGTGGATAGAGTGCTGGGCCTGGAGTCAAGAAGACATGAGTTCAAACTTGGCTTCAGACACTTCCTAGCTGTGTGACCCTGAGCAAGTTACTTAACCCTGTTTGCCTCAGTTTCCTCATCTGTAAAATGAGCTGGAGAAGGAAATGGCAAACCCCTCAAGTATCTTTGCCAAGAAAACCCCAAAATGGGGCCACGAAGAGGCAGACACAAGTGAAACAACTCAACAACAGCAACCATCACCTCGTAAGCAGATCCATGGAAAGAAAAGGAATTCACTTTTTTTGAAAACTTTCTGCTGAGTTGAAATGAGATAATTCACTTTTGCTTATTTTTGCATTATATATAGGGAATACACACAGAAAAACATATGTTCACTGAAGAGCCAGAATGTTCACTGACTACTGTGACCTATTATTTGATCATTGTATTATATATCTTTCATAAATAAGAAAACATCTAAAAAATTGATTGATTTACAAATATGTTAATCAAATTAACTAAATACTAACTACTAATAAATAATTACTATTTATAAGAAATTCCAGGACAAACACTGGGATTTTTTTCAAAAAATATGAAGCATATTCAATAATATTGTTCTCACTAAGAAATATAACTAATAATAGTTCTTAGGAAGAAAATGTAATAATATATTTTAAAATATTATATACTTCATTTTTAGCTCATCCTTTCTAATTTCTTTTGGATAAATTTTCCAGTTTATACAGTATGTTAATAGAGTAGTACACGTATATACTTTATAAATAAATATACTACATTGAGGGTATATTATTAAAAAATTTACTGATAAAATTATGCGATTGAACAACTTCAGAGACTACTACCCTAGAGCAGTAATTTCCAAACTTCTTGGAGTTGTGATACCCTGCATTTTTTTCTCTGTAGACTCATGGAAACCACACTTAGACTAAGAGGTTATGTCTATGAACAGATAGTCACTGTGTCATGAGATTTATGTGAAAACCATAAAAGAAATGAATGTGCATGTAGAACCCAAATGGTTATAGAAGTTTGCATTTTTATAAAGCAGGACAAAGAGAGGAAGGGATACAAGGGAGGGGCGTGATATGAGAGGGGGAATGGTGCAGCAAAGATGGGGAAAAGACAAGACATTCCCCATGGGGAGGAGCAAGGTGAAGCCTCATTCTTTTCCCTTGGAAACTGCTAGACTATATAGGAATTATAGGTGGTACAGTGGATAGAGTGCTGGGAATCCTTTTAGGATTCTAAGGAAAACTATGAGGATCTGGGTATTTTTTCTAACATTCATAACCTCCCATCTGATATTTCTTCTCCAATATTAATCAGCAGTTAATCTTTTCCCTAATATTATTTAACAGATTAACATCAATTAACTTCTGTAAAGGGTTACTTACTGAAAATGTATATGAGTAACCTCCCAAACTGGGAACTCATTCCCTCTACTGCCTTTGTCCCTGAGGAAAGTAGATTCACACATAGGATGAATCTATTAAACATCCCCACCACCATAGCCAGTGGGTATCACTCCCTTGTTTATAGAATTTCTTATCTTTGGTGCTGGGTCAATTCACTGCTGGGCTAGGTGAAGTGGGTCATCCCTTTGGGCTGACTTCTCACCAGGCTTAGCTGCTTCTTTAACTCATCAGTCAACTTTGCTATGAACTTCAAATGCTGAACGTCTAGTAGCTTTTCTGACCTTTCAAAGGTCCTACAGTTATAATGGTCTGTTCTACTTCCAGTATTCATTCACCTAAGATCAGGAAAGAATAAACATGTTCCAAAATAATAGAACTAAAACCGTGAATTCAAAGTCATGTGGTACCTATGTGTGAGGAAGGAGGCTGCTGGTAGCACTGCTACTATCTCTCCCTCCACCTGGGGGCTTATATTCTTTCTTCCTTGCCCTCATTCAAAATGTCACCAGGGAGAATTCTATTCCTTTGATCTTTCTGTATGGACACTTGGTTTCAGCTCAGGTGAAACCATTCTATTGACTTGGAGAACAGGTGAGTTCCTATAAAATCCTGTAAAATCTTTGTAGTCACTTAATGGAAAGGCTTAGCATCTGCATATTGTTGTATGCAGTTGTTTAGTCATTCTAGCTGTGTCTGACTTTTCATGTCCCCATTTATGATTTTCTTGGCAGAGATACTGGAATGGTTTTCCATTTCCTTCTCCAGCTCATTTTACAGATGAGGAAACTGAGGCAAGCAGGATTAAGTGACACTTGTCTAGGGTCACACAGTTAATAAGTGTCTGTGGCCAGATTTGAACTCGGGAAGATGAGTCTTCCTGACTTCAGGCCCAGCACTCTATGTACTATACCACCTAGCTGCCCATAGAGCATCATCATACAGTAAACTAATAGGAAATGTCCTGGCAATGCCTGTACATACTTTGAAGTTGGGTGGGGGAAGGATCTTTCCATTATGTTTGCTCCAAAGCAGGCTTACCACAACCTTCCAGGTTAGCACTAGTTCAAAGATGTTTAGAGGACTTTGGCTCTCCTGGACTGTACTCCTTTCCCTGACTGGAAATCCCACTCATCACTCTGTCATTCAGTTTCTTCCTCTGACCTGGTCCTGCTGGTCTCCTAGGCCAGATTTCTCTCAAACCAAAGAGGTTCTGTCCTATAGTCAGTTCTAAGATGGTTTGGTTGTTATTGTTGTCATTTAGTCATTTTCAGTTGTGTCCAACTCTTTCTGACCTCATTTGCGGTTTTCTTGGCAAAGGTACAAGAAGGATTTGCCATTTCCTTCTCCAGCTCATTTTACAGATAAGGCACTGAGGCAAACAGGGTTAAGTAATTTATTTGCCCAGAGTTACACAGCTAGTAAGTGTTTGAGTTCACATTTGAACTCAGGAAGATGAGTCTTCCTGACTTCAGGCCCAGCACTCTATCCACTGTACCACCTAGCTACCCAGTGATTTAGTTATCAAACCACGTGTGGAAAAGCACCTACGTTTTAAGACAAGTCAAGTGACTTCCCAAGTTAAGTCTCCCTTTCTATTGACTTGGAGAACAGGTGGGTTACTAATCCTGTAAAATCTTTGTGTTTGTGTTTGTCCTTCATTCTCGAAGAGGACCATGACATCAAGATGAGACATGACTTGCAATTGGCTTTGATTTGAGTGAGGGAGGGCTGTGAAAGGTTACTAGTCTCACTTTCTTCTCCTGAGCCACCTGGGTCCAAGTGGCCAGATATTCATCAGGATGACTGGAAATGGCCCAAGATGCAAGGTGAGACCCAGGTACTTTCAGACTGAGGTCTTATCACAATCTCACTTTGAGTGAGATAACACTCATTCAATGAATAGCCTTCTTTAAGTTACTCAAGGGATGGCCCCTTTAATCAAAAAAAAAAAAAAAAATTAAACTGGGAGGGGAAGACCCTCAGGGTTCCTGGGTAAAAGAGAAGCAATTACTG
This sequence comes from Notamacropus eugenii, assembly GCF_028372415.1. NCBI lineage: Eukaryota > Metazoa > Chordata > Mammalia > Diprotodontia > Macropodidae > Notamacropus > Notamacropus eugenii. The sequence continues at coordinate 320,883,426 of NC_092873.1, read as the reverse complement.
TTTAGTTATTATATCCGCTCAGTGCTAGGTGGGTGGGGATTTGTTGTCCAGTCTATGAGCTCCAGAGTGAATTGGATTTAAGAGGACATGACTCATATCTGGGACATAGACAAGGATACCATAATCCCAGCAAGTTTCACCTGAAAAGTTATTGAAACTATAATAGTCATCTTTATGTAGCATTTTGAGATTTATATCTTTTCCATTCTTTGGCATAGGTAATTCTAGTTGCCGAAGAGGAAACCAGGGCCTAAAGATAGAAAATGACTGACCCAAGGTCACACAGCTAGTACCTCAGAGTTTGTAAATTCCAAGACCAGTGCTTTTATCACCATACTGGAGCTGCCTCTCCAAAAGTAACTACAAGTAGAAAATAGTCTGGACAATTCTAAGAGAAACTGCTACTCATCTCCTATGTCTCTCCCTTCCGTCCCCAAAGATTTAATAAGATTCTGTTTCCTGATAGTAACTGGGTGGAGATTAACTCTAGAAAACCAAACACTAGTGAAAATAAAGACCTATTTTTCCCATTCAAGTTCACATACTTTCTGAAATCTGTTCATAACCCCAAACAAAGGAAAAGGAAGATTCATGTCCCCTAACACAGACCTTTTGGCTAATCCACTGTACCTAGACCATGTTAAGTAGGTAGACCTTAGACCCATGTTATCATCTCCATTAGGCCTACAAAGCAAGTCAGCTAAAGTGTGACCTTTGCCCAGTTTGACTCATTACCCAGCTGGCCTGTAAGGAACCATGGATGCCAGATTAAAAGCCCCTGGTTTATAGCAAGGAGTTAGTCCTGGGAAATATGGGGATTGATAGATTGGAGCCCCAGGGAACAAGAAAGAATGGAACATTCTCCTTCCTGCTTTTTGCCACCAAGCATACAAATGTTTGTCTGTATTGCCCTCTCCAAATCTTTCCAGTCCCCTTCTTTCTCCTCCTCCTCCTAAGTCCTGGAACTTTATCACCACTACTCCCAATGGCCTCGGTGGCTCCTGCTTTGTATGGATGGCGCCGCATTTTGGGTAATGAAATATTCACAGGTCAGTGATTCCTTGAGAAATGATGGGGACCAGTCAATTCCTTTTCAGGGAGTAATTTTCTTCCCCTTCACAGCCTCTGTTTCATGTTGACAGTCATTAGCATGAGAGAGAGGCTGGATCGAAGGAGAGGTATGGTGCTTGTCAGAGCACTGAGGCGAGATGTGTAGTGGCAAACAGCCCCAGCAGAATGGCAGCCATGTGGTGGAGCACAGGAAAAAGTACATCATCTAAGAAGGCACCCACATTTGCTCACCTAAAAGTATCTGTCTTTCCTAGGACATCAGTACTGATTGCTCAGCATATTAGAAGCCCTTACATTTTTCAGTCAGAAAGGGAGATTAGATAAATACATTCAAGTGTCTGACCCTGCCCTGAGCTAGAGAAGCATATCTCTTGGGGATGAGGTCGTCCCTAGTCCTCAGTGAGATAAACACCCTAAGGTCTATGGGAGAAGTCAGTGAGCAGGCACTGTGCTAGGTTCAAAACAGTATCTCTCAAGAAGTTCATGCTCTAATGTTGGAAACAAAAGGTTTATTGCAGAAGCAGGTTTTTAAATGAGTTTTGAAGGAAGTAAAGATGAGGAGGAAGAGCCTTCCAAGCATGGGGGACAGCAAGTTGAAAAGACATGGATTTGGGAAATGGATTATCTTATTGAGCAGTAACAAGGAGACCACTGTCACTGGATTATCAAGTACATGGTAGGAAGGGTCAGGTCATGAAGGACTTTGAAAGCCAAACATAGGATTTTGTGGTTGATCTTGTTAGAGCTAGGGAGTGACTGGAGTTTATTGAATGTAGGATGACATGGTCAGACCCATGCTTTAGGAAGATCACTTTGGCAGTTGAGTGGAGGATAGATTGGAGTGGTGCTGGGAATTAAGGCAGGGAGACCAACCAGAAGGTCTAGGTATGAGGTGATGGGGGTCTGTACCAGTGTGATAGTCAGAGGAGAGAAGAAGGCATATATGAGAGGTATTTTGAAGGTAGACTCACCAGCCCTAACAACAGATTGTATATGGGAGGTGAAAGAGAAAGAAGAGAATGACACCTAAATTATGAGACTGAGTGGCTGGGATGATCGTGGTGCCCTGGACAGTAATAGGGAATTAGGAAGAGAGGAAGGTTTGGAGAGAAAGATAATTAATTCTATTTTAGATATGTTGAGTTTAAGATATCTACAGGATATCCAATTGTTTGCACCTTGCTAGGGGGAAGAGGGAGTTAAGGAACAGCCAGAGACTCTGGGACCATTTCACCTTTGATCAAGTCCAAGGCTCCAATTAGATGGTATCTATCAATATCTGATCTAGTTACTCCTTTACTGTATTGCAGAGAATTAGATTATTCTTTCCTCTCCTCACCCACTTTATCATCAGAGGTGAACTTTTAGCCCAAGGGGAACCTTTTTATCTGGCAGTGGAATTAGAATGGTCCCCACCATAAAGTCCTAAGTCATCTTTGCACCCCAGGCCAACCCCATGTACTCAGCTGGCCCACAGCCTCTACTGCTTTGGGTATCTGAATTTCAAGCAAAGGAAAGGAAAGAGCCTTTTTCTGAAGCTGTTGGATCATTTCACCTGCCACAAACCTTTTGGCTAATCCATCCCAAAAGAGATAGAAGGATACAGTGCCCAGATCCTGTTAAGTGGGTAGGCCTTAGACCCATGTTACCATCTCTACTGGGTCCACAAAGCAGGCCAGCTAAAGTGTGATCTCTGCCCAGTTTGACTCATTTCCCAACTGGCCTTTTGATTCTGCAAATTCTGGATGCAGATGCCTTGTGGATTCTTTCTTTTTTGTCTCTGAGAACAAAAAAATGAATGAGAAAAGCAGAGGAAAAACACCCAGGTACTTTGGAGTGAGGAGGTCAATTGCAGTGCTATCTAGGTATTAAACTAGGTATCTGACTCCTTTTTAGGAGTCAGAATGCACAGTTTCTATTCCTATATTTGACATGGCTCTATGAAACCAACCCCTTTTTGCATATCCAATTGCAGAGTGGGGGCAGGTGGAGAGGATCCTGGAAAATGTTGACCAAGATAATAATTTTTCTGTCCTGGTTGGGCCTCTTGGAGAAGATGATTAGCCATACATCTGCTAGTGTGGGGAAAGGGTGGCAGGCAACTAAGCAATTGGTACTTTTCTAGGGGAAAGAGAAACCTCTACCCCTGGGATCTCTGACTAGTGCTTTGGCATCACAGAGTGTTATGCAGGATGTTTTGGGGAGGCCATCCCACCTTCAAAGAGCTATAATGAGTACCTGAGAGAGAATGTCTGTTTAACTTTTCAGTATGAGGGGTGTAGTGCCTCAATGTTTCTCTAATTCCACACACAAGATAGAGCTACCAACATCATCAAGAGCATCTGATCAATCCCCACAAGGGCCAGCAGGTGGCATAGCAAGAACCCTCTTGCACAGGTTTTGCTTTTCAAGATCCTTTCCTTTCCTTTCCTTTCCTTTCCTTTCCTTTCCTTTCCTTTCCTTTCCTTTCCTTTCCTTTCCGTCCCTTCCCTTCCCTTCCCTTCCCTTCCCTTCCCTTTCCTTTCCTTTCCTTTCCTTTCCATTCCTTCCCTTCCCTTCCTTTCCTTTTCCTTTCCTTTCCTTTCCTTTCCCCTTTCCTTTCCTTTTCCTTCCCTTCCTTTCCTTTCCTTTCCTTTCCTTTCCATTCCTTCCCTTCCTTTCCTTTTTCCTTTCCTTTCCTTTCCTTTCCCCTTTCCTTTCCTTTTCCTTCCCTTCCTTTCCTTTCCTTTCCTTTTCCTTCCTTCCCTTCATTTCCTTTTTCCTTTCCTTTCCTTTCCTTTCCCCTTCCCTTCCCTTCCCTTCCCTTCCCTTCCCTTCCCTTCCCTTCCCTTTCCTTTCCTTTCCTTTCCTTTCCTTTCCTTTCCTTTCCTTTCCTTTCCTTTCCTTTCCTTTCCTTTCCATTCCTTCCCTCCCCTTCCTTTCCTTTTTCCTTTCCTTTCCTTTCCTTTCCCCTTTCCTTTCCTTTTCCTTCCCTTCCTTTCCTTTCCTTTCCTTTCCTTTCCTTTCCTTTCCTTTCCTTTCCTTTCCTTTCCATTCCTTCCCTTCCCTTCCTTTCCTTTTTCCTTTCCTTTCCTTTCCTTTCCTTTCCCCTTTCCTTTCCTTTTCCTTCCCTTCCTTTCCTTTCCTTTCCTTTTCCTTCCTTCCCTTCATTTCCTTTTTCCTTTCCTTTCCTTTCCTTTCCCCTTCCCTTCCCTTCCCTTCCCTTCCCTTCCCTTCCCTTCCCTTCCCTTCCCTTCCCTTTCCTTTCCCTTCCCTTAAATTTACAGCACTCTGAAGATGGAATGCCAATGGGCCCCTGGCCAAGGGCTCCTCTGGACCCTCCTACCTTTACAGTGATTATCAATAGTAACTGTTGCTTTTGCCTCCCAGCCTGATGTCTTTCTTTTTCTTGGCCTCACTAAAGGGGCCATGCCCTGGCTACTTCTTAAACAGTCCTATTCAATTAATGGGCGTTACCTCACCCTGAGTACCTGCAAAGACCTTGGCCTAAAGAGCCCAAGGTCTCCCAGTTCATCCTGGGTCACCTCCAGTCATCCTGAGGAATGGTCACTGGATTCAGATGCCTCTGGAGGAGAGGTGAGACTGGAGACCTGCACAGCCCTCCCTCACTCAAAGCAAAGTCAAGTGGAAGTCATGTCATCATTTCTCTGATGGCATGGTCTTCTTCAGCAATGAAGGATGAACACAAACTTTTCAAGACAAGAGTTAGACAGACCTTGATCTGCCTGTGATCTTAAAGGGTCTGCATATATTCACTTGTATAAACTAGGTGCAGCTGAAGTGGAGTCCAAGTTTGCATTATGAATAATAGCTCACATTTATATAATTACAACCCTGTGAGGTTAGTAGCACCACTGTTATTATCCCCTTTTACAGATGAGGAAGCTGAAGCTTGGACAGATAAAGTAATTTATAAGTGCACTGCTTTTCCTTCCTAACCTCAGCTTTCCTGTGTTTGGTGATATGTAAACTCCCTCCTTTCCTTAATCCAACAAAAAGGTCTGTCAGATTAAAATTTTACTAGATAACTAGGGACAGGAGATACCAAGCCAAAGACAGTACATAAGGTTACAATGGTCAAATTTGCACAATTTTAGATTCATTCTTCTAATCTGTTCTGAGTTCCTGCTGGATGAGACAAAACCTCCGCCACCCCTCAAGCCCTTAAAATCTGCATTCTTATCCCTCCCAAACCAATCAAATTGGTGGAAAGGGAAAGAATATCAGAAAAAGTCATTGAGACAGCCACCTAGATATCACTTAGGATGAAAGATTTGAAGTGGCATTGACATTAGAGATAATTTCATCCAGGAGTCCTTAACCTTTTTGTATCGTGGACTCTTTCGGCAGTCTATTAAAGCTAGTAGATTTCTTCACAGAATAATTTTTTTAGATGAATAAAATAAAATACATAGGATTCAAAAAGAAACCAATTATACTGATGTATAGTTATCAGACTATTTTTTTAAGTCCACAGGCCCCAGGTTAAGAACATTTCTAGTCCAATCTCCTCATTTTACTTCATCTGAGACTCAGAGAAGAGAAGTACAACCTAGAGTGGGAACTTGAACCCAGATCTTTTGATTCCGACTCCATTGTTTTTTCTGGTCACAAGGGGGCTAGTCACAAACTAGGAAAGTTTCCATTCACCTTTCTCTAAGGTTTCTCTACATAGCAAATTGTCAGAGACAATTCCCTCTTTTATATTGAGCACCCAAAAGAACAAATGAAAAAGCAGAAAACAGAGCAGAATAGCCATTTCTTCATAGATGTCACAGAGAGAACATGGAAAACTGAAAGTCATAGATAACAATTACAATTGTTCACATTTGTATAACACTTTCAGGTTTACTAAGCATGTTACAGTTTCCTTACAACTCTATAAAGGGGACAGGGCAAATATCATAAACACCATCTTACATAATAGAGGCTCTGAGGGGATAAAATGACTTTCCCAGGATCACACAATCCTGCTAGAGCCAGAATTCAAAGGCAGCTCTCCTGAGTCTATCTTGTGTTAACTGTATCACCTCTATGCCAAAAGTTTAATTTTTGCAAGAGAGCTCACAAATAATATGTGTATCTTGGGTATTTTCTGAGCCCAAGGTAGACATATTCCTTAACCCTCAACCAGTAACACTGAGACCCCTAGGAAGAAGTTAATCTTTTCCTTATCCTACCTAGGCTCTGCTCAGAGGGAATAAAACTTAATGGTTTGAGTTTGGTTATTCCCCATAAGCAGACAAGAAAAGCAATGGGCAGGAGTCAAGTTGCAAGGGAAGGAAGATAAAGAACTAGAGAAATCAAAGTCATAGCCTGTACTGGAATCCCAAAACATCTGGAGCCCATACCTCCACCCACACATTTTTTATCAGCGTTCAGATAGTAGTCAGCTTCTTGCATCCTCAGGATTTCCTTTTCATTTGTATTAGTTCTCCATATTTTCTCAAGAGCTATCTGGGTATGAATTTGGAGACAGAAGGTAAGAAACTACTCCCATTCCTGTCCACTACCTTTGGAATGGTGGTGTTGCTGTCCATAACCAGCCACACATTCCCCATCCCACCCCCACTGGATAGTCCCTATTTCCTAGCCTCTCCCCTCAACTCCCTCACTACAGATTGTTTTCTTTCCATTTGTTTAGGAAGAAGGAAAGAGTAAGTGAAACAATGTGACCCAACAGTGCAGCGGTTTTTCAGATTGGAAAAAGATACCATGACTCATTTTTTAGCCTGGAGAAAAGGTGGAAAAAAACAAATCTAGTTTAGTTCTGTCTTTTGAGTTTATCCAAAATCAATAAATCAAAACCATAAGATTCTCTTTCATTTTTATCTCAGAGCTAGGACAGATTTAAAAAGAACAATAACATTTTAGATAGAGGGTTCAGACCTCTCTCTTACTCTGTGTATCAACACTATTCCTCTTTTTATTACAGCCCTCTTGTTCACAATCAAGAATCTGCATTAATACAAAACCAGTTATTTTTATATAGAGTAAGCTTGTTTTGAGTTACTAATTAAATCATGAATTATGAACAAACAGACATAAATTTTGGAGTAAACCTACTATCTTGAATAGAGGAAGGGAGGAGGTAGAGGAGGAGATAAAGCATTCTCCTGCCTTTTCTTGGTCTCATCAAAGATAAATACTTTAGCTAGTGTCTCTAGTTCATTCCAGACACATTCTTCATTACTGATCCAGAGAAGAAAAGGTAATAGCCAATGGCCCAGTCTCTTATCTCTGGACTTGCATTACAAAATGCCTGCTGGAGTCACCCTCTGCCCCCGCTCTACATTCACATTGCATGTGTCTCCTGTTGCAAGCATAATCAAAAACTGAACTCTCTGTGTCCAACTTCTCTTTCTACCCTGTGGATCCTATTGTACATTCTCTGGGGATGTACAGGCAAGGTTCCCTTCTGACTATAGAACCTTAGCTCCCTTCTTACCATTTCTTCTCATCAGAGATGAAGAACCCCTTATCCCAAGGCATGGAATTCTGTGATCCTTTGCAAAATCAATGAGATCTGGAATTATACATCAGAACATCAATATAAATCCCACTCTTAGCAGAAACAGGGTGATTAGTTTACCTTAGGGTACCATTTACAGGAAATATAAATTGACAGTACATACAACAGACATAACAGTATAAAGCATCTCTTGGCAGGCTATTTCAGTGGCTATAAGTCTAAGTTACACACTAAACATAATATATTCATGTCACAGTAATACTTGCATATCCATAAAACACAATCAAATATGCATCATACCAGACAAGAATAAAACATTGGCAATATCAGTAGACCTACAAAAGACCAAAATATGCTAAAACAGCAATATATGCAGAAAAACGAACTACGCATAGTTAGTGGACTAATTTAGTTACCATATGTGCATGCCACAAACATTAAAGCAAGTAAACATGATGTGAAAATAACAAAGCAGAAGCATACTCAATACATGTGTATCAGTGAACATATTCAGTTACATGCAAAGTATCCCTTGTATGGGTAAATATTGAGCATCACTGACCAGCCTCATATGTAAACACTTCTCCAGGTTCCCCTGTAACTGTAAATCAGTATGACCATATCCAAGGTGACATGCTGACTTCCTTGCTCCTCTATCTGATCCAACTGATGGTATGGACTGATCTTCAGTTCTGCCTTTCTAAACCTGACTTGTCTAGCTTAGGTAACAGAGTTGATACATGCTGTGAAGCATGTAATTCTACACAAAAAAGGTATTTTCTCTAGGTTTAGTCTTCTTTCTCTCTTTAAATTGATTGTTGGGTTGCCAGTATACAAAATCTTCTTTACTTGAAATGTCTATTTCTGAGATATTATCTGAATTTGACAGTTTTTGAATAGCTGAAAGGGTATCTCTTTTGCTTAACTTCTTTGCAATGAGGCAAATGCCCAGTGTTGTTGTTGTTCAGTTTTCAATTGTGTCTGACTCTTTATGATCCCTTTTGGGGTTTTCTTGCAAAAATACTAGAGTGGTTTGCCATTTTCTTCTCCAGCCCATTCTTCAGATGAGAAAATTGAGGCAAACAAGATTAAGTGACTTGCCCAGGGTCACACAGCTAGTAGGTGCCTGATGCTAGATTTAAACTCAGATCTTCCTGACTCTGGACCTGGCCCTCTATCTACTGTGGCACCTTACTACCCCAGCTAGTAACTCAATAATAGGCAATAAATGATCACATTGGATTCTTTTTGCAGAACCTCTACCAGTCTTTGGGACTGTTTCGTAAATTAGTGAGTTGGCCCTTCTCTCTACAACTAGATATGTAGTCACTTTCCATCAATTTGCTAACTTGTCAGTCTCCAGGAACACCAAGATTTCTCAACAAAACTCTTATCTTGCTGAAGATCTTGACAATGTACTTGGTCACCATTCTATCAGTGTTCTCCTGGGTCATAGTTATAGCTAAAACATCCTTTATCTTCTCTCTTGACTGAAAGATGTTCTGATTGTGTCTGAAGTCTTTCCATCCTCAGAGACTCCAAAACACAGCATTAAGTAGGTATGGCTAACATTCAAACAGTAGCTAGTATTGTCATTCATGGTGTAGTTGTTTGTTTGCACTAGGAAAGCTATGTGCTGGCTCCACTGAGATTTTTGTTCAGTTCTCAGTATAGAGTTGAGACATTCAGGTGGTGAGTCCACTTGGAAATGGCAAGGTGGAGTTCTAGATTTCTTTTTTTTAATTTTTTTAAAATTAATTTATTAGTTTTCAGTACTCACTCCCATAAGTCTTAAATTTCTAGATTTCTTGATATCAGACAGAGCTAACGTTGCCTTAATTCTCTGCCCTGCTCGGAGTAGATCCTGGCAGGAAATCTGAACACTGAGAAGTACTTCTCTCACAACACTTTGTTAATCGTTAATTGCCTTCTGATTCTGGATTTGGTATGCCTCAGCATAACTTGTAAAGTAGTCAGCTATCACCAATATATGGCCTGTTTTATGATTTTGTTATCATTTTCCAGAGATAGGAAGTCAATAAAAACAGGTTCCAAAGGTTTATCAGTGCTTATACTCTTCAAATCTGCAACACAAGTTGGCAGCACTTTTCTTAGCACACAACGAACATAAGTCATACTCTTAGTGACCTCTGTTGCAATTCTGGGACAGTAAAATCTGTTTATTAGCTTGAGGGTTCTTTTTTGACCCATGGACTCAACATCATCATGTAAATCTTTCATAGCCATAGGGAAATATGTGCTGGGCATCACCAGCTGCTTCTGAATACCTTATGGTAGTGACAGGACAGTATACAGCACAACTCTAACTTTTGCCATTGTTTCAACAGTAAGTGCCTTCAAAAGACTGGCACTTGACTCCCTCAGCTTCTTGGCTCACCACCCCACTCGGCTGAGCCATCTCAAGGTGGCTCACTACCTTGCTTCTTGGCTGATCACATCTCACGGTCCTTCACCAGCTATTTTGCTGTTTTGGTCAATGATATATAGACAACCAAAGTAAAGAAGAATTGCTCTGATTACTTGAGGTTTGTGTACAGCGTTGACATGTTGTTTGTTAGAAGTTCCAGACTTTCAGCTGTAATGACATCTGTTTAGAATCCAGTTTATTGGGTATCACAAGCAGCTTTCCCTCCTTCCTACAGGTGTCACTGTGGCTTCAGTCTTATGTGGCCTTTGGGACCACATCTACATTATTATCCTGTGTGTGGTCGTATATGCTGAATTTGTAGTTGACTGTGCTGTTGTTAATCTCTGACAAGAAGTATTCAACTTAATACTAATCAAAATAATGCTGGTGGTTCATACTTGTAACTTCACTCCATTCAAATAGTTTTTGAACTTCTCAGTAATAGCCTACTTCAAAGCCAAGAACTTCAGTTTGTATATGGAGTAATGAATCTCCCTGAAGCTCAGGACTTTGTTAGCAAATGTACCTGGTTTCTGGTAACCACCACTCTCTTGCTATAGAACTATCCCTAAGCCCTCTAAACAAGACGAGCCCATCTGTACATGATGTGAATGACTTGTTTGGGTCCACATAGGCCAACATGTGTGAAGCAACTGATCAATTTTTTCTTTTCTTCTTATTTTTAAAAATTATTTTATTTATTTTTAGTTTTCAACATTCACATCTTTAAGGTTATGAGTTCTAAATTTCTCCCCCTCCCCAAGATGGTGTGCAATCTGATATAGGCTCTACAAATACATTCATATTAAACATATTTTCACATTATTCATGTTGTAAAGAAGAATCAGAACCAATGAGAGGAACCACAAGAAAAAAGAAACAAAGCAAAAAAGACAGAGAGCAAATACTATGCTTGGATGTGCATTTAGATTCCAGACTTCTTTTTCTGGATGTGAGTAGCATTTTCCATCATGAGTCTTTGGAGTTGGCTTAGATCCTTGCATTGCTGAGAAGAGCTAAGTCTATCAAAGTTAGTCATCCCACAATGTTGCTGTTACTGTGAACTGATCAATTTTTTTAAAGCTTGATCATATCTCCCTGTCCATGAGTCTCCAAAGGACTTTGTGTATTTTAAGTCAGTGTTGCATTTCTTGCCTTTAGGCTTTTGAATGAAAAACAAAAATATATTATGTTCTCACCATGTGTTGGACACGGTAACTAAGCACTCAGGATACAACTAGAAAAAGTGAGAAAGTCATACTTTAATTGGGGGAGACAATACACAAAAGGAAGTTCAGCTGTAGGGAGGACAGAAAGACCCAAAAGTTCTAAGGGTACGGTAGTGGGACAGATGGTAAGTCTCAGAGATGCTTAGGCTATCATTAGATTATACGATAGTACCAGGCATCTGAAAGCTATAAAGTCTGGGTAGATGGCAGTGCCTGGTGATCCTTCATCTCAACAGGACAAATAGAGTTAGGGACACTCATCTCATTTAAGTTGTAGAAAGTGATGGATTCTGTAAAACCCTGGCCTGGGGAGAAAATGAAGGATAAAAGGAAGGAGATAAGATCTTGCTGGGAGTAGTGGGTTTTCCCAAGGCCAGTTATCTGGGTTGGATTCTGGTTGAGTCTAGGTTCAGAGGAAGCAGAGTGAGAGAGAAAGGCAAGGGAGAAAGAATACATAATCACATATGTGTGAGTGAGATCATTTGGTAGCTTAGCAGTAGTAGCATTGATCCTAACAAATGTGCAATAATGACCTCCAAATCCTAAGAAAGTCATTAGATCATGAAGGTTCTTTAGTTTCAGCCAAATCAGGAGTATTTTTAAAGCCACATAACTAACAGAGGCTCTGCAAAATGGGCATTTGTTGATTAAAAACCTTAAGTGATATTCTTTTAGCTAATCCAACACTCATCTGTCTTTATGTTCTTCCAGAGTTTTCCAAAAACAATCAAAGTGTACCAACACCTTCAGGTAGTTCATGTCTCCAACTACTTTTTTCCAGCTACATTTTTCATCAGTCTTTGGGAGAGTGGCAGATGCCCCTGGATGCCTTGAGACATATGTTCAAACTAATAAAATCCAGCTGATGAAATCTATCCTCTCCTTGTCTTCCACTGCCATAAAAATCTAATAGTAACCACTGCACAAGTCCAAAATGGAGAACCACTAGATACCAGTAGATAACCCAGAAAACATAACTCTTATACAGTACTAATCCACATTGGTTCTTCTATTCAAAGTCCAGTAGTGTACACATGTGGGCAGCTAGGTAGTGCAGTGGATAGAGCCAGTCCTAGAGTCAGGAAGACCAGAGTTCAAATATAGCTTCAGACACTTACTAGCAGCATGACCCTGGGCAAGTCACTTAGCTATTTGCCTCAATTTCTTCATTTGTAAAATAAGTTAGAGAAGGAAATGGCAAACCACTGTAGTTTGCCATGAAAACCCCAAAAGGGGGCACAAAGAGTCAGTCACATGGAAATGATTGAACAACAACGCAGTGTAGTTAGATAGACATATAGATTTCCATTTTTCCCCAGTATCACCACTAGAGGCTGTGCATATGGATTGTTGAAATCTATAGTAATGCTATTAACCAATAGGTTCTTGAAATGGTCCCCAAAGTCAACGGTCACAGACTGTTGGATTTTCTTAGATCTTTACTGGAATGGTTAGGGGTTGGTAAGCTATATCCTGGATTACTCTTTGGGGATGTTTCATATCCCATTCATTCAGTGGCAACATGGGCCTGTTTTCTTAATAAACTTCTGCCTCAACTGTTCCATTTTTGTGATGCAGAGGAATCCCCAAAGTCAAATTTCTTTATATCTACTTCAGAGGATGCAAAAGCCAGTGCTTTTATGATGTTCACTGGTACCACTTGATTCTTTCCTCCTGTATGCCTGTCCAGGTCATGTGGATGGTCAAAGTGTTCAGGTATTGGCTACCAGATTGTTATTTGAAGTATTATGCTAATGTCTTGGATAGCCTGGAATTGGTCCTAATCAGAGCTGACAGTATGTTGACACATGGTGGATCTGAATACACCAGAGCCAGAGTGTCCACTGCCTTATTGACAACAGCAATTTCTTTGGGAAATTTCAGTTACTTTAATTTATCCCAGGAATTAATAGATTTTGTCACTCAGTCCTCCAAGGCCAAATTTTTCTAGAAACTGTAAGGATATTTTCTTCAAATTTTTCTCATAAAATACCTAGAATATTGGGTCACTTTTGCTTCACTCTCCAGGCAGCAATACAGTCTTCATCCTAAATGTCACTGTGATATCCTTATAAAGTCCTATGACCTGAGTTCAAATCTGATCTCAGACACTTACTAGCAGTGTGACCCTGAGCAAGTCACGTAACCCTGATTGCTTCCCTCCCCAAAAAAGGTCATCTGAATCTAAGTGGAAAAGTTCATTAGGAATTGCTACTATGACCATGCTCAATACTTGTGGCTACAGGGGCAGCCTCCTTCGTTGGCCCCTAAGCTGGTCCTATAGCTCTGAGCTTCTGCAGCACCAGATATACATTTTCTTCAGAAGTGTAGGTTACTTGTAGTATAACCATCTTCACAAATGTAACAGAAAAAAAAATTCTGCTGTTCTTCATTCATTCAATCATGTCCTATTCTTTCTGACTCCATGGACCATACTGTCCATTGGATTATCTTAATAAAGATACTGGAGTGGTTTGCCATTTTCTTCTCTAGTAAATAAAGTGACTTGTCCGGGATCAACACAACTAGTGAGTTTCTGAGTCTAGATTTGAATTCAGGTCTTCCTGACTCCAGAAGCATCATTCTATCTGCTGAACTATCTAACTGCCTCTAAGGAAATTCTGCCTCTCTAATTTCTCTCTTGCTGATAGTGTTCATGCGTCAGTCTACCCTTGTCTCCTTTCCCATGTCATATTACCTTTTCAGGTGGAATGTGTTTATGGGATGACTTCTCATTAAACTTATCTGAGTCTCCTTGGATACCCTTTCTTCAGACCATACATGAACCAGCATCCTCATGGGGCTTGAGACTGAATCCTTGCAGTACTAACTGTCTCAAGAGCAACTTACCTAGTGTTTAAATGCAGACCATTAAAGTGCTACTGTTCACTGTTTATTTTAATGACATAACATCTCTCAGGATATCCTTAAGTCAAGCTACCCCTGCAGCTTATTGACAACTTAGATCTTCTGGTCGTGTTTGCATCTTCAAAGGTTATAACCTCTCTGCTACCAGTCTGGTTAGTTTGCATGGCAGGATGCCAATTCTCCTTTGTCCTGAACAATGTTGCCAAATTCAAGCTATCACCATAGCAGTTTCTCTACCGTAGCTGAAAAGTAACTTGAGTCTTTGTATACATTCCACATATATGAGTCCAGTGTTTCCATCTCCTTGGACTCCACATGACTTCAAATAAAAGGTTTTTGATGCTTTCCATCACACAATTCATCTTGTGTCTGTCAGAAGCAGCCCTGTGAAGATAACCTGATCCTAGACTCTACAGAGTCTTCCTTGAGAAGGGCAAGAGAAAGTTAGTGTTCGGGGCTTGACTTTCCTATTTACATTCAGATGTTTTACCTGGGCAACATGTACAGGTGAGACTTCTCTGCACAACACAAGGGACCTAGCTTTCACCCGATGTACATACAGGTGATTTCTCTGGGGGATTTGACTATGTGAGTTATGTCCTGCCATAAGAGACCCAGCTTCAGCCTGGCCTACAGGGCTACTGGCTTTTTTTTTTTTTTTTTTGGCAAAACAGTCAGTGTTAAGTGATTTGCCCAGGGTCACGCAGCTAGGAACTGACTCTTCCTGACATAGCAGACTTAGCTTTGGCTCTTTTACTCTGGTGAACTGTGCTTTTCTGTCCCAATCAGTCTTTTCAGACTCCTTGCTGTCTGTCCAGCCTCCTTGCTCATTAAGGCTTCTATTTTCCTGATCAATTTCTTTTCTTCAACAGTAGGTATGAAGATCAGTCCCTGGTCACCATCTTCTGTCATTGTGTCTGGTACATCAACTTGGGTTGGACCAAGCATTTCTGGGACTCCCTGGACCCTGACATAACTTGTGATTTCCTAATTGTTAGGAAATTCTGTTAATTCTGTTGGTGTAAGGAATTCCTGGTGAGGAAATTTCTTCTATCGATACCAATTGGCAACTATTCTCTAGCTTATAAACTTAGGGAGTTCACACTGAGTGAAAAAGTGACTTGCCCAGGATTAAACTCTTGAAGTGAGATTTTGCTGACTCTGAGACTGTTCCTAGCCACTCTTTAATAATATTAATTGTTATTATTATTACATATAAATGATCATAATCATTTATATTAAAATAAGCTTTGAGGTTTACAAAGCATTTTACATTTGGCATCTCTTTGGATATTTCCTCACAGCCCTGTGATGTATGTACCATTAATATGCCTATTTTGCGTATGAAGCAATTAAGTCTCAGAGAGCTGCAATGAGTTGCGCAAAGTCGTTTGCCCAAGTGTGTGAGGCATTGGAAGCACAGCACAGTGTAGTGGACTGAAGCCTGGTCTTCAGTCAAGAAAGCCTGGATTCAGGTGCAGCCTCTGACATGTCTGTCAACTGTATAATTAGGAACAAGTTAATTCACCTTTTAGTGCTCCTAGGCTAATCTCTAAAACTATAAATTAGTGGTGGGTTACAATCTACATTGGTGGAGTTTCCATAGTAGAAATACTACAGTTATGAAATCACAGGTCTGAACCATAAATTTCAGATATTACTTGCATTATAATGAACACACAACACTAGTTCTTTACTTTCTATGCTCTGAGCTCTGAGACTGAGTCATTTTCTTGGCTCAGTGAGTTAGATAAGATGGTCTCAAGAAATGTTTTGCACTGAGATCCGTTTTCATATATAGGAGGCTGGCATATTTGGAGACCTTTCTTCCTGTCTACCTTGTGCTCTGAGCAGTCTTCTGCCTCTTTTCAAAAGGAAAGCCCCTGGCCTGAAGCTGGAGGAAAAGCCCAAAGGGGATTCAGAAGACAGGTGGAAATGTCCAAAAGAAAGAGAAATCTCCATCTGTCACTAGCAATAGTTGCCACCCACAGCCTCTCTTGAGGCTTTGAAAAGAGTGGGGGCTGAGGGTTGTTAGTAGAAAGATTTTCCAGTATAGTTTCCATTTTAGTGCATCAGATGTTGGCATGTGTGTCTATGGTGTTTTGGGGGTTTTTTTGGAGAAAGTGGGAGTGGGGAAGGGGTAGGTAATAACTGAAGGCCTAGCCTGGGAACTAATCTGATTCCCTAGGTGTTTGACTTGAATAAAGTAGGAGGGCCCAAAGAATAAATATACCTCCAGGTCAGGGCATCTTGGAGGAAGTGAGGATGAGGACATCCCTCAGTATTTCCTAAGTCCTAAATGCCTCACCATTCTTTGTTCACCCTTCTATCCCACCCCCTCAACACTCACATATACACTGTGAAAGCCACACTTCCCCAAAGCAAGCTCTCATCCTTGACTCCTGAAGAGATCCACAACCTTTTTCCTTTCCAGAAGACAGACTTTCAACCTAGCCTAAGTAGATTGAGTTGAGAGAATTTAGACATCCCACTTTAATGCTCTCCTTGCCTTGATTGGAGAAAGTATCAGATCACCCTTCCCCTTGTCACCCGTCCTTCACCCTAGAAGGAGAGTCACAGCCTCAAATGTAAGCAGCACAGGAAAATAAAGTTCATTTTCCAACATAAAGCTTGAGCCAAGAAGTTCTAGGGTGGCACTGGACATTCTTGCTTTGGTCAGTGCTATAGCAAAAGGAGTGTCAAATGAGGGAAAGTGAGGAAATTGGGAATGGAAATCCCATAATGGTGGATAGCAGGACATGTTCAAAGGATACATTCAATTAAAAATTGATTTTTTTTTCAGTTTAGCCTCAGTCATAACATATTGTGTGCAGACCTCTTTTCTCTAACTAGTGTCTTTCCCCCTTGCTTGCCCCTCCTCCTCTGTGATGGGTCCCTTTTCTATTCTTCACTGAGAAAGCTGACAGGAAGAGAGGAAAGAGGAGAGGATAGGCATTTGGTGATATAGTGACAGAGGCAGGGAGGATGGAGGAGGGACAGGTTGCCCATCCTTCATTATGTGTAGAAATAATTACAAATAAGGTGTGATATGGGTTTTTTTGATAAATGAAAGTGTCACAGTGGTAAATCATATTTTTATTTACTTCAAAGTTGTGTTTTCATTGATGCTCCAGTTACATGCTGTGATATTTAATTTCCTGGATCCAGACAGTATTTCAAAATCATCATAAAATTAATACTACACGAATTTTTATCCTCATCTTTTTTTTTCAAGCTCAAAAACTTTTATGAGAAGCCAAGGACCATGCTGCCTTAATTGGCTTTAAGTTCATAACTAACTTCTGTGAGGTCTTCTTTAGCTCTTCTCTCCTTCTGTCTACCCACTTTCTTCCCTCTGTGGATTCTCTCTGTATCTCTGTCTCTCTCCTTCTCTGTTTCTGTCTCCTATGTTTCTCTCTCTCTCCTTCTCTCTCTCTCCATCTCCCTTTCTCTTCTCTCCCCCTCCCTGTCTCTTGCTCTGTCTCCCTCCCCTCCTTCTTCCATCTTTCCTTCTCTCCTTCCCTTCTTTCCTGACAGGGAGGAGATCAGAAGCAGAAAAGCAAGCTCACTTCTCTGAAACTGCCTTGAGTTTTGGAGCAGGGGAGCAGTCATGCCCCCAAGACTTTGGAACCCTGCAAAAAATACCGTGGCTTCGGTCTGTTCAGTTTTTACTTACTTTGTGATCCAAATCCATCATGGATTACCTCTAAGGCTTAAATTTTACCCAACTATAAAATAGGCGGAACTATCTCAGATTCTTGGAGCTCATAGAATTAGAGTCAGATGGCCCCCAGAAGCCAATCCTCTCTTATCCAACTCTTTTATTTTACAAATAAGGAAACTGAGGTCCAGGTTAATTGACTTGCCCAACATTATACAATTTTCCATTCCACATCATGAGGGGCTTGTGGAGTAGCCCACATTTTTCTTAGGCAGAACAGGAGCCACAGGAATTATCAGTAGGTTATATCTTCACACCACCCCTTTACCCAGTCCCAGATATCCCTTCTCATAAATTTCCTCCTGGGAAGCCAAGAATTAATACACCTCTGAAGCACAGAGGTTCCCTATGTTGTGTCTATGTCTACTTCTGCCCCTCTCCTATACCTGTGAACTATTTCAAGATCAGTTCTAGAGGGGTAGGAACCTTTTCTTCAGTTATAGAGCACAGGGGGACATGCTCTAGATGAGAAAACTCCCTGTTCTAGGTGTGTAGGACTAATAGCAAAAGTTAGAGAGGTAATTAGGTTCTCCTACCAATTCCCTAATATTTATCAGCTAATACTTTCTTTTAAAAAAAAACTATTTTATTTTTAAATGTTGTTTTTTATTTTGAGTACTCCAAATTCTTTCCCTTCCATCAGCCTTTCGCCCTACCCACTGAGAAGACAAGCATTATGATATCTGTTATATATATATATGAAGTCATGTAAAATATATTTACAATATTGCCAAAACATATTAACTATATTCCCAAAAATACTATATTGCCAAAATATATTAACTATATTGCCAAAAAAGGCAAGAAAAATAAGGAAAGTGAAAAATATGCTTTAGTCAGCACTCAGAATTCATTAGCTCTCTCTCTAGAGGTAGAGAGCATTTTTCATCATGAGTCCTTTGGAAATGTCATAGACGGGGCAGTGTCGCAGTGGATAGAGCACCAGCCCAGGAGTCAGGAGGATTTGAGTTTAAATCTGACCTCAGACACTTGACACTTACTAGCTGTGTGACCCTGGACAAGTCACTTAACCCCAATTGCCTCATAAAAAAAAAAAAAGGAAATGTCATAGATCATTGTGTTGATCAGAGTAGCTAAGTCTTTTACTTTATTGATCATCATACAGTATTGCTGTTACTGTGTATGATGTCCTCCTGGTTTTGCTCACTTCACTTTGTATCAGGTCATATAAATCTTCTTGAATTTTTCTGAACCCATCCCCATTGTCATTTCTTATAGCACAATGGTATTCCATTACAATTAAATACAACTAGTTTAGCCATTCACCATCTGTTGGACTTCCTCAATTTCTGGTTCCTTGTACCATAAAAAGAGCCACTACAATTTATATACATATATATACGTGCTCTTTCCCATTCTCTTTGATCACCTTGGGATACAGACCTAATGGTAGTATTGCTAGGTCAAAGGATATGCAGTTTTATAGCCCTTCAGGCGTAGTTCCAAATTGCTCTCCAGAATGGTTAGACCAATTCACAACTCCACCAACAGTACATTAGTGTCGCTATTTTTCCACATGCCCTCCGATATTTGACATTTTCCTTTTCCATCATATTAGTCAATCTGATAGGTACCTTGGAGTTGTTTTCATTTGAATTTCTCTAATTATTAGTGATTCTAGAGCATTTTTCATAGATATCCCTTGACTATCAATTGGGGAATGACTTATTTTTTATAAATTTGTCTCAATTCCCTACATATTTGAGAAATGAGGGCTTTGTCAAAGAAATTTGCTATAAAATTTTTTTCTGAGTTTCCTACTTTCTTTTTAATTTTGACTACATTGGTTTTGTTTGTGCAAAAACTTTTTAATTTTGTGTAATCATAATTATCCTTTTTACCTCCCATGAACTTTTCTATCTCTTGTTTGGTCATAAATTTCCCTTATTCATAGATCTGAGATGTAATTTTGTCTATGTTCCACTAATTTGCTTATGCTATCACCCTTTATGTCTAAGTCATATACACATTTTGACCTTATCTTGGTATATAATAAGAGATGTTGCTCTATGCTTAGTTTCTTCCAAAATGCTTTCTAGCTTTCCCAGTAATTTTTTTCTAGTAGAGAGTTCTTGCCCCCAGTGCTTAGATCTTTGGGTTTCTCAAACACTAGATTTTTGTGGTCATTTACAGTGCTACTGCATATTCTATACCCAATCTATTCCACTCATAAATCATTCTATTTCTTAACCAATATCAGATTGCTTTGATGATCACTACTTTGTAATATAATTTGAAATCTGGTACTGCAAGGCTCCCTTCCTTCACATTTTTTTTATATTCCTGATATTTCATTCTTCCAGATGAATTTTGTTATTTTTTTCTAACTCTATAAAATAATTCTCTAGTTGTTTGATTGAGATGGCACTGAATAAGTAAATTAAATTGAGTAAGATTGTCATTTTTATTATATTGGCTTGGCCTACCCATGAGCAATTAATATTGCTCCAATTATGAGAAATATCTTTATTTGTGTGAAAAGCGTTTTGTAATTGTGTTTCTACAGTTCCTGGATAGGTGGATGATAATCATTACTTCTGCATCACTGAGAGATGAAAGTAATATCCAAAACACAAGTCACATATATTCCAGTGAGATTTGTTAAAAATATATCCGTTTCTACAGAGACAAATTACAGCTGGCGAAATCTTGGATGTAAAGCAAGTTATGGAAATACAGATGTTGCCTGTGGCCCTCTCTGGTACTTCAGATGAAGTAAACACTCCTCCAGGCCTCACAAGTTTCCTCTAGCTTTACAGCAACTGTCTCCAAGGCAATAGAAGTTCCAGTATCTGTGTGAGGGTCACAGGATGAGGCTTGGGCAGCAATGCAGTTTGAGACTGGATTGGTCCAGCTTACATAGTAAGAAAGTTCTACTTCTGGCATCAGCCCTTGTCAGTAAAGTCCCTATTCAGATGTTTTTTTCAGAGTTCTTAAATACATAACAGCACTTATTGGACAAGTGGGTCATGCCTAAATCTCATTAATAATTTTTTTTTCTGAGTGCTAATTTTCCAGGGTGCTCCCAGATAGTCTTTTTCATGTTCATGATGCATCTTTAATCTTAGTATATAATCAAGAGTCTCTACAGCCTTAAGTTCCTAATGTCTGAGTGAAAGCTATGATAGATTGGTTCTCATATTTAACACAAAGGTGATATACATTTGTAGATGTTGAGATTATCTCAGGATAAGTCATCTGCTCAGCTTGGGTTCAAATAAATATCCTAAGTATGATCTTGACAGAAGCTTCTGTTAACTTTGAGTAGAGGAGGAAGAGGGGAAAACATTTTTCATAAATTAGAAGAAAAGAAAAAAAAACACATTGTACTTTTGGCAAGCATATTTACAAGGCCTCCAGCAAGCTGTGCTTCAGAGGTCTATTAATTCTTAGCATGCAAGTTAAAAATGAATATAATAAACCATGTGTAATACAAAAATTTCTTCTCCTTAGGAAAGTAGTTTCCCAAAATGGAGGTTATACTTGTGAGGCCAGTAGTCAATCAATAGTAGGAGGAGGAGGAAGATGAAAAGAAAGACTGGCTCCATTTTTGTTGTTGCTACGGTCATTGCAGTAATGTCTGACTTTTCATGGCCCCATTTGAAGTTTTCTTGGCAAAGATACTGGAGTGGTTTGCCATTTCCTTCTCCAGTTCATTTTACAGATGAAGAAACTGAGGCAAACAGGGTTAAGTGACATGCTCAGTGTCTGATGCTGGATTTAAACTCAGCTTTTCCTGACTCCAGGCTCAGTGCTCTATCCATTGCACCACCTATATTCAAATGGATTTGTGACCTCACGATTTTGGAGCACCCTCCACTAATTCAGGTCAGATCCATTTTGAGCAGCTTTCATCTATGTCTTCTCAAGAGTTTACCATCAGGAGTCCATCGCATTGGATCACCTTCTTAACTTTCTCCCAACATCACAAGGGTACCAATAGAACACTCTTGCCTGTCCATTTATCCTCCCTTGCCCTTGCCATGTGACCAGCCAGGCTTCCTTTCTGCCACATGGTTTTTTGATGGCATCCTTTATTTGTTTGTTTGTTTGAGTTCCTTTGTTGGTTATATCTTGTAGCCAGCTCACACTCACTTTGCCCTCTGAGTTATCCTCATCTTTAGTTCTTTGGAAGCAGCAACATTTCAAGTCTCACTATATTATAGCAATTCTGGTAAAATGTTTGTATTGGAAAGATTGATCTTTGCTATTAGAGAAAGCTTGATCAGTAAAAGTCCTTTGCAATTTCCGGAAAATAAGTCAAGCTGCTTTTCTCATTTCAACTCTTAGCCCAGCTCAATGTCCATCTGGATTGTCTGTTCCAGACATAGCTGCTATTAGGCAAGCTATATAGAGTTTCCATTCAGATATACGCTGAATTTCAAGCACTCGACTTTGTTCATCCATTTGGTCTTTCCTGTGTAGATGGATAGGCTATACTCCTTTGAGGGATCGCAAATCTCTTCCAAGAAGCTCTTCAATGTTCTGAAGCCTAATGCTATCAAAGAGAACTATCTAGAAGACCTTGTCATCCATAGGGAATTCCTCAACTTCTACTCTATCCCCATAGCAAATAATTTTAGCAAGCATTCATCTCCCTGTCTTATGCTTTGCCTGCTATTTATTACCAGAAGTCATTGCAGAAGATTATTTCTCTTATTATATCTTCCAAGGAATCTTGAACGTCTTTGACATAAGGACAAGAGATACTTTGTTATAAAAGAACCTTCAAGGCTGTGTTTTGTTCCGCTGAGTCAAATGCTTAAAAAATAATAATACTAGTAACAACTTTCAGTAAGTTATAAAATGGTAAACATGTGGCCCACTGCTGAATATCATTTCTAAAAGCTTGCTTGTTCTCTACTAAAACCCTCACCAAAGATTCCCTCAATTCATGCATAAATGACCCTCAAACGATTCTGTATAGGTGGGAGAGCAGACATAGAAGTCAATAGTTATTGACGTTTTCTTCGTCATTTTTTTATATTAAATCATTAAGGTCTGACAGATATCATAGGATCATGGATTTCAAGTTCCAGAGGACTTTAGAGAGTGATACCAGCCTCTGCTGTGGTTGGCATTTCTCAGATTTTCCATAGGGGTTGGGGAGAGGAGAGGGAATATGAGCAGGACTCCACTTAAAAATCATCACAATTACAAAATAACGGAGATGTGGCAATGTGACTCAAAAAAATTATGGGGATTTTGGTGGAGTGCAAGGTCAGTATGAGTCAATATTGTGATAAAGCAGCCCCCCAAAAAGTGAAGGCTATCTTAGGTCACGCCAACAGAGACACTGTATTAATAGATCCCCTGTGCTCCTCTGTGCTGATCAGAACACAGCCAGAGTATTGATGGTTGCTACTTCCATATTTTAGAAAGGACATTGATAAGCTGGAGAGCATCCAAAGGAGGGCGAACAAGGTAGAGAAAAGCCTCAAGGTCATGCCATGTGGGGATTCATTGAAGGAATTAAGGCAGTTTAGCCTTGAGAAAAGAAAACTCAGGAGGGACATGATAGTGTCTTAAAGTGTTTGAAAGGCTGTCACATGGAAGAGAGATTAAGAATTGTCCTGATTGGCCCCAAAAGACAAAACTAGGAGTAACAGATGAAAGTTAAAATGAGGTCAATTTAGGCTTGTCATAAATTAAAACTTTCTAATAACTAGAGCTATTCAAAAGTAGTACCGGCTGCTTTGGGAGATAGCGGGGTCTGTCTCACTATAGCTCTTAAAGCAAATGCTGGAATACCGTTATGTTGTAGGAGGGATTGTTTTGGTACATGTTGGGCAAGATAAGATGGTGTCTGAAATCCTTGCCAGCTCTGAAATTCTTTGATTATCCCCATTTTACAGATAAGAAAATTGAGACCTGGAGAGCTTAAGTGACTTTACCATACCTAATGAGCATCAGAGCTGGGATGTGAACTCATATGTATCTTCTGGCTCTAGTTCTTATGCTCTCTCTTCTATACCACACATAACTCTCTACTATTACATGAGACACTGTGCCTAAGTGCTGAGAATACAAAAATGAACACTGGCATAGTCCTCAAGGAGTTTGAAATCTAGAGAAGTGGTATTGTGGATCGAGTGACAGAAGATCTAGGTTGGACCCAAACGTATATTTATGAAACCCCTACTATGTGCAAAGGCACTGGTCATACCAATACAAAAAATAGAGCAATTCCTACTTTTAAGAAGTTGACATTTTAATGGGGAAAATAGGTACATAGTATATACAGAATAAATATGAAACAAACAAATAAAAGGTAGTTAGGGAGGGAGGACATTAGTAGTTGGGGGAATCAAGGAAAGGTTTAATGTAGAAGGTGATAAAATCACACCTTGAGAGAAAAGAGATGCTATGACATTCAGATGAGAAGAGAATGCATGCCAAGCATGAGAGAGAGCCAGTGCAAAGGCATGATGATGGGAGGTAGTGTATCATGTGAAGGGAACAGAAAGTAGATCAGTGTAGTTGGATCATAGAGTGCAAGAGGGGAGGTAATGTACAGTAAGACTGAAAGGGCTTTAAAAGCTAATTAGAGGAGTCTGTCTTTTATCTAGAAGCTATAAGGAACCACTGAAATTGACAAAGTAGGGGAGTGATATGGTCAGATCTGTGCTTAAAGCTCTGTGTAGGCTAGATTGGAATGGGGTCAAACCTGAGTCAGGGAAGCCAGTTAGGAGGCTCTCTAGGTGAGGGGTAATCAGGACCTAATATAAATTGGTAGCCTTGCAAATAGAGAGAAGTGTTGGAAATGTTGAGATATGATTTGGAGTGAGAAATAGCAAGATTTAGCCACAGTTAGAAATTGAAGGCTAAGGGGAGAATGAGACAAAGTGATGGATCAAGTATAATGCCAAGGTTACTAACCTAGGAGACTGGAAAAATGATAGTGGTGCCTTCTACAGAAACAGGGAAATTCAAAAGAAGGCTAAATTTGGGAGAAAAGAGGAGCTATGTTTTAAAATACTGATTTTGAGAGGATACCAGAACATCCAGTTTGAAATGTCCAATAGGCAGTTAGACTTGTGGGATAGCCTGGATATATAGATCTGTGACTCATCTGCATAGAGATGATAATTAAACTCATGAAAACTGATGAGGTCACAAAGAGAGGGTTTATAGAAAGAAGAGAGCCTAGGACAGAACCTTTGGGAACCTAGGGGATGTGATACAGATGATCAAGCAAAAGAAATAAAAAAGGAGTGATCAGAAAGATAGGAAATCCAAGAGAGAGTGTAGCCAAGAAAACTAGAAAGGAGAGAATATCCAGGAGGACAAGGTGATTAACAGTGTTTAATCCTGTAGAGAGGTCAAGAAGAAGGAGGACTGAGATAAGACCATTCTATCAATTAAGAAACCAGTCGTAACTTTGGAGAGAGCAGTAGCAAGTAGAGAAAGCAGAAGCAATGAGTTCAGAAAACTTTTTCCTAGACTTTAGATGAGAGAGGAAAGATCTAATTTTAGTGGATGATAGGGTACAGCAAAGGGTTTTGTTTTGTTTTTGTTTTTAGAATAGGGGAGACATGGACATTTTTTAAAACACTAGGGAAGATGCCAGAAGATAGGAAGAGCTGAAGATTAGAAAGAGAGAAGGGAGATGATTGAGGTGGCAATATGCTGGAGAAAGTGAGAAGGGTAAGGATTAAATGTACACATGGAAGTGTTGGCCATTCCCAAGAGAAGGGCCATCTAACCAACAGAGCCTCCGATAAAGGGAGAGAATGGAGGATGAGGTCAAGGGGTTAGAGAAAAGGTGAGAAGAGAGAGATTTGGGGTAAATGAACCAGAAAGAGGGGAGCAAATTAGCTGTTCCACACATGGCCCTTTTTCCTTTTATGGCCTGAATCTTGAGGCTAGTCAAAGCATAGTAGAGAGGATGATGTAGACAAAAGACCGAATTATATTTGCCAAAGACGGATTTGGTCCTGATGTGTGGTTAACTGTCTTCTGGTCTGAAATTTCCTAAATAATTCCTATTCTTTGCCTGTCCTCTGGAAAATTACTTTTTCTGTATCGTCTGGTGTGTTTTTTCCTTTGGAGTAAGGATGTCTGTATACATATGTGTGCAATTCATGTTCCTGTAGCACTCAATTGTGAGCGTATATTATGTAAATGTCTGTCTGAGTATGTATACATGAATGCTCAGGAACAAAAGTATGTATCAATTGTGCCAATGCCTTGTGTGTGAATGTGAATATGCCTACACAAGAATATTCATTGTTATGTCTCTATGGTGAGCTTGTGTTTGTGTGTGCACATGCGCATGTGTGTGCATGATTTTTAAAGAAGAAAATGTTTTAAAATGGAGTTGTCAGCCGGGAGTTGACAGGCACAGTCAGCAAAGTGCAACGTCGGCAGGAACTGCCCGGCTCACTCAATTACTCCAGAGGAAATGGCCCCCGATTTGTGCTGAGGAGGCAGAGTGTGGCTGGAATAAAGCAAGTGGAGCAAACCAAAAAACTTCATTAATTAAAGAAACTCATTAATGAGAGACATTTAATCAACTAAAGATTATATCCATGTTCACATCTGAAATGAAGTAGGCATGGAAAGAGGAGTGAGATATCATCCCTTTCCCCCACCATTCCATGGTTTCCAATAGAGTCAGATGAGGGACTGGGGTAGGTGAGGTGAACCTTGAACTTAGCTAATGGGATCACTAGATCATAGATTTAAACATGGGAGGGACCTTAAAGAAAGTCTTATCCAGCCCTCTTGTTTTATGGTTAACAGCTTCTCTGGGAATTACTCCACCCAACTTGACATTTACGGGTTCTCAGAGAATCCTCAGAGGGGGTGCTTCCTCTAACTTAGGGTTCAAGGCTATTCTTTTGGTTATGACTTCCAAAACTATTAAATCACAGGCTCCCACTAGTGTATCTATCTTTAATTGTTGGCCAATAGACACAAATAGCTTAAAGCAGAAACAATTACTAAGATGGCATAAGAACAGTAATTATACAACATTCCCCACCCCCAACCTGAAGTACACTGTCCTACAAATACACAGTGCAGTGGGGAAGGTGGGCACAAACTTAGAGGATAAACCTCAGTCTTTTACTCAATCAGTACTCCTACCATCTGTAGCTATTCACATGGTACTGAACAGAACTAGAGAAAATTTTAAAAGCTGTGCTCACTAGATCCATTAAAATCATGTTATATAATCTGCAGCAAGATAATCCTTTTACATATCCTTAATCAATTGTATATCCCACTCACTAGGCTATTCCAAACTTTTTCATCCTCTCTCAAATCTGCCTCTCATGGCACCCTTTCCTCCCACATTCTCAGTTGAGATCTTGACTCATACTTCCCCCCCCAAAAAAGTGAGGCCATTCACTCAGAGGTTCTGCTTCTCCACTCCTCTTCATCTCACTACACCCCAGTATATAATCTTTCAACAGTATTTCCTCCTTCACCCTGGTCTTGCATAGAGGCAGTCCTCACCTTCATTTACCCTTGATCTCTTGTCCTACCTCATCTTCTCCAAAAGATTGCCCCCATTCTCACCTCCACCCTCTAAACCTCATTCTCTTTCTATTTACTTTCTCCATTCCTGTTACTTTTCAAACATCCTTAAAAAACTCACTTGATCCAATCATGTTATCATTCAATATCTCTCCTCCTCTTCTCAACTAAATTCCATGAGAAAGCTTTATACACAGGATATCTCAACTTCCTCTACTTTCAGTTGCTTCTAAACTTTCTGTAATCTGGCTTCCAGCTTTATCGTTCAACTGAAACTCTCCAGAATGGCCAAGTCCAGTGACTCTTTTCTCAGTTCTTACCCTTCTAGACCTCTCTTCAACATTTGACAGTGTTGATCTTCTCCTCTTGGGTGCCATCTTCTTTCTAGTCTCTGATGACACTACTGTCTTCTGGTTCTCCTCCTACTTATCTGACTTCCCCTTCTCAGTCACCTTTGCTTCTTCATCCAACTCATGTCCACTAATTGTGGATATTTATTAAGCCTCTGTTTGTGCCTCTTCCCTTTTCCCTCTATACTATCTCATTCATCTAATTGGTCCATTTGAGTTCAGTTATATCGGTATATCCTTCCCTAATCAGTATATCCTTCCTGAGCTCCAATCCTGCATCACTATCTTTTGGACATCTCAGATCAGATGTCCCTAGGTATCTCAAATGCCATTTATTCAAAACAGAACTCATTGTATTCCCCTCCCCCCCACAAAAACAAAAATCTTTTCTCTTCCCATCTTTGACATAACTATTGAGGGCTTTGTCACCCAGGCTCAAAACTTTGTTATCAACCTCAATTCCACATTTAACACACATAGCTAATCTGTTGTCAAATCTTATCCTTTCTACCTTTACAAATCTCTCACATGCACATCCCCTTTTCTTCTCTAACATAGCTGTCACCCTGGTGCAGATCCTCATCACCTCTCACCTGGATTATTGCAGTAACCTTCTGGTCGATTTCCCTGCTTCAAGTCTCTCCCTACACTCCCATCTTACACTCAGCTGCCAACATGATTTTCCTAAAGTATAGATCTGACCATGTTACCCTCCCTCAATCAACTAACTCCATTGGCTCCCTGTTGCCTCTACAAACAAATATAAAGTCCTCTCTCTGGCATTTAAAGCCTCTCACAATGTGTCTCCTTCCTGCATATTTTCTTATTTATTCCTTATTGATTAATTTATTCCTACTTACTTTCTTATATTTTATTCCCCTCCATACACTTATGTATGATTGAACTACACTGACTTGCTGTCCTTCTCAAAATTCACTCCATGAGATTATAAGTTCTTTGAGAGCAAGAACTGTCTTTGCCCATTCTGTGTCCTCCAAGCTCAGTGCCTAGCACATAAGAGGCACTTAGTAAATGCTTGTTGACTGACTGTGACACTCCACCTTCTGTTTCTGCTCCTGCTCCCATGTCTGCAATGCCCCATTCACTTCCATCTCATAGCTCACCTGACTTCCTTCAAGACACAACTCAAGACCCATCTCTTCAAGAGCCATTGCTAGTATCTGTAGCTGCTAGTCCCTTCCCTTTCTGAATATCTTTTATTTATACTGCATGTGTCTTGAAAATGCATAATTATTGTAAGCACCTAATAAATGTTTGTGGTTTAATAGACTGACTGGTAGTGAGGTGACTCACGCAGCCAAGGCAATTCATGCCTTTAGCACGGCAGAGCCCTCACGACTTTGTTGCTTCTTGTGACGTCCTCACAATGCTCACCATAGGATGTAGTATCTCTCTTATCCCGCTCCCTTATCTGGTGCCAGTGCTAACTCTTCATGGCTCTCTTCCCTGCTTTCAGGTCACACTACTTGGAGCTACCTCCACCAACTAACTCTATTATACTTCCAGCTTCATGCAGACTCCTCCACTTCTGCACTTGCAGTTCAGCTATAAGATGACATGACCAATGGAAGAGAATGAGTTAAAAAAAACCAAAAACTCCACCCCCATCCTAGCTTTCTCCTCTTGGTATAGGAGCAGGGGTCACACTCAACAAAGCTATCTCTGTCTCCAAAACTGTCCAACTTCATTTTGGGGCAGGGGTTTAGCCAATGTTGACCAGCTAGTAACAAGCATCTTCTCTCATTCCAACATGGAGGACTCCTTCATACTTCATAAAGGGATAACAGTGCACAGATTCATCTTTGCGTTTCCATTTAATCTGATGATACCTCATCTTCTCTGTTATTGCCCCCTGCTTTCTGTGATGTCATCAACTTGGGGGAAAGGCGTGGAGGAACAAATGCTCTCTGCTACACCTAGGTGAGAAAAGTGATACCTGGGAAGGTGAAACTGACTTAAAGTCACACAGGTTATATGTCGCAGAGCCAGAATTCAAATCTGGGTCCTCTGTCTCCAACTTTGCCTAGCTGTGAAGCTTTTATTAGTTGCTTGGGGATTCTTGGAAAGAGGTGAGGTTGATTGGGCAAGGGTCAGGACTTAGCCCAGAATCTGGGGGCTGTGGTAAGCTGTGGTAGGCATGTCTGTAAGTATAGGTGGGTACGTTTGTTTCTGCTCATTTTTGGTCAGGGACTTCAAAAATGGAAGGAGTTCCTAGAAAGGGGTACAAATGAAAAACAAGAAAAGTTTGTGGGGTACACAGAATTAGGTATGTTGTGTGGTCAAGACAGAACTCTAGGGGCACAAGAAGTTGTGATATCCATCCTTTTCTATCTTTGTTTAATGGATTGTACTTTAAATATCTGCTCTGTTTTTAAGGCATTAAAAATCACTTGTAGTCTAGAAAGGGAAGGTAGTCAGTACATCATGGAATCCGTGATCTAGATTGCTTGTATCTCTCAAATGACCCTTTATTTTCTTTTCCATGAGAAATGTAAAGTTTGGTTCTGTAGGCTTCTAAGTTCCCAGCTACAGATTTTGCTCTCCTTCCATTCCCAAACCCTATCCCATTTTCTTCTGGCCTAAAGAAAGAAGGGAGAAGAGGAGACTGGAAGTTCCTGCCATCTTCTTTGAAAGTCTGCCAGAAATAGAAGCTAGCTACTCAGAGTTCCATGGGAACCTCTAGAGCTTTTTCCCACCCACAGTAAGGATATGGGCAAGGAAGGTGATTGCTGCCCATTCTGGGGCTAGAGACTCTAACTGTAGCCTCAAGGGTTCTAAGAAGGACTAGTTGGATTTGGTGTCAAAGGACCTGGGTTCAGATTACAGCTTTAGCTATGTGGCCTTGGGCAAGTAATAGCCACTATGTGTCTCCATTTCTGCATCTGAAAAATTAGGAAATCAGACTCGAGGATTCTTAAGGATCCTCCAGCTCTAATCTAAGTCAGTCACTTAGTGCTTTAGAGCTGCCTTGAAATTCATCTATTAAAAACCTTTCATTCCACAGTAGAGGAAAGACCAGAGACAAGTTTGCTTAAGATCACATAGATTAGAATTAGAACCCAGGTCCTCTGACTCGAAACCAGAGTTCTCACCAAACTACCAAGGGACAAATTAATTTTGTCCTATTCAGTCCACAGACTCCTAACAGGGCAGAGTCTCACCTACAACCACTGAAAGGAGAGAGACAAGGCAAAATGTCCCCATAGAATAATAGTCAGGTAATCTATACAAAAAAAAAATTATAAGCATGTACTATATACAAAGCACTGTGTGGGACACTGAGGGAGAGAACAAAGGCTGAATATGTCATATGAACTCAGTTTTATGAATAACCTATAATATGATAATCATAGGTCACACTTATCTAGAACTTAGAATTTTACAGAACACTTTCCTTACCAACCCCATAAGACAAATATTTCCTTGACTTTTTCAGATAAAGAAACTGAGGCACAGAGAGATTAAAGGAATTATCCATATTCACATTAATTTGAGATCAAAATCTGAAGCTAGGTCTCCTGATTCCAGGTTCTATATATTTTTCCTTCTGTAGCACTTTTCCTCAGTACTTTCAGAGTTGAGTTTGGGGAAGAGGAGAGAAAATGCAAGAATTGTGGTCTACAATATTGCATCCAGAGAATCTATCTTACCTTCCTTGTGCAGGTCCTCCACCTTAAACCAAGAGTTACGGTAGTTTCTGGGCTTCTCTGTTAAGTATAGTGCTGTCTTTTGGGTACCATTTTCCCCATCTCTCCTCACCTCTCCCCACTATGCTAATCTCCCTGACCCTTTCCAGTCACAAGGGTACCAGACACATCTGTCATTTCTAACAGTTCAGGTTCTCCAGGACTCAAAACCTCATTCAAAGCTCCCAGCTATCTCCCAGCACAGAGATGGTGGGCTGGTGTGTGAGACTGTCCTTTGCACTCTCTCAGGTTCTGACTCCGAGAAGCCTTGGAGAGGCATGTTCAAGTGAGACATAGAAGGAAAAGATGATAATATCTTTGGAAACAAGACTTTTCTCAGGAGCATGCTGGGTTCTGGAATTTGGATGTTGGTAATGATGGTGGTAGAAGAGGTGTGAAAAGTGGTAGGAGGAAAGAGACAGAAGATGGAGCTTAGGAAGACTTAGGTGAGATCAGTCTCTGGGGACTGACTGGTAGTCTATTGGAACTTCATTGTCCCTTTTCTCTTAGAGTGAATCTGCTACAGCTCTCTCTTAGGATTCTAGGGTACCATGAGGGGTTTACAGGGTTTCTTTTTTCTACTGCAATTGACTTAAGCCCTCACCAGCTGTTTCCCCGCTACTGTTAGGTGATGTTGGGGACACGTTAGTGACTTGTTCCCCAGTTCACATAACCACTTAACATCAGTTAAATTTTACAAAAGGATATTTACTTCAAAAATATAGCAAAAGCAAAAGTCTTGGATATTCACTCTCTACCTAAAACAGAAAAAAAACACCAAATGAGAGATCAAGGACAATAGATCATTTTAGAACATTTTAGGTGTCATAGTATGATGTTATAATCCTATGTAATTACTGTGGTAATCTATATAATCTATCTATATTGTTGTTTAGTCATTTTTCAGTCATATTTAACTCTTTGTGACCCCATTTAGCATTTTCTTGGCAAAGATACTAGGGAGTAGTTTGCCATTTCCTTCTCTAGCTCATTTTACATATGAGGCAACTGAGGCAAACAGGGTTAAGCGACTTGCCCAGGGTCATGCAGCTCATAAGCGTCTGAGGTCAGATTTGAACTTAGGAGGGTGAGTTTTCTTGACTCCAGGCTCCAGGCTATATATACTGCACCACCTAGCTACCCCTATGTACAACTTTAGGAGGCATTAATGATCTCATTCATTTCATAGGGTTACATATCATCATGATGCTCTTAAGAGAATTCTCTTAGGAGAATGACCCAGCATTCTGTATGGAGAAAGACGTCATCAGAGATTTCCCTTTGCGTATGCCAGTCCCTGTTTCACTAGGAATTGACAGTAAGTCATATTAGGAATGTATGTGGACTCAGGTGCACAGGACCAGAGAGAGGGGCTCTGTAGGATCTATTAAAAGAACACTCCTTGGAAGAATCTTTGAAAGTCAGGCAATTTGCATTAGTTGGGCACCTACTATGTGACAGACACTATGCCACACCATGCTTTTTCCACTAAGAATCAAGGAAAGCAAGAGAAACTGAGTTGCTCCTGACTTTTAATGTTAAACATTCAAAGGAATTCTCCTTCAGATCTGTGCAAGCTTTGGAGTCTCTGGAGGAAATATGAATGTCTTTAAAACAGAGTCTTATTTTTCATGGGTTGCTTAGATGCAGCTTTACCTAGAGGCAGGGGAATGGACTAAATGGCCCTTCAAGGTCGCTTCTAACCCTATAGGAATCTGCCCTTAGTCATATCCTCCATACTTTAACAACAGTAAGAACACAGGTGAAAACCCAGGAGTCTAGACTTTTAAAATAACTTTTAAGGGCTCAAAACACTACAGTTTTTCACCCTAAAAGAAAAGTCCAGGGAGTAACTCCACTGGGGTCCATTTTCTTGTAAGGGAATATATAAATATACATATAAATATATATTTATATAAATTAGCC
Organism: Notamacropus eugenii; assembly: GCF_028372415.1. NCBI lineage: Eukaryota > Metazoa > Chordata > Mammalia > Diprotodontia > Macropodidae > Notamacropus > Notamacropus eugenii. The sequence goes on along the minus strand of NC_092873.1, from coordinate 320,850,150 downwards.
ATATAGTGTCTTTAGTGTCCTTGGTAGCTCCTGGGACATGATGACAGTGAAAGGTAAACTTTGACATTTCACGAGAACTTTAGGACTCCTTCCTAGACTGCATGTGTAGATAAAACCATGGGTTTAAACCCTATATAGGTCAGTTAGTTTTGCCTTTTTCCCCCAACCACACAGAAATTAATTTATCAATTACTAAATTAAACATTTATTAAGTGTCTATTCTGTCCCAGGCACTGTGCTAAGTGCTGGGGATACCAAAAAAAAAAAAAAAAGGCAAAAGACAGACCCTGCCCCCAAGAAACTTATAATCTAATGGGAGAGACAACATGTAGATAGATAGATAGACAGACAGACAGACAGATAGAAAGAAAAATAGATGAGTGTGCATATACACATGCATATATGTATAAAGCAAGCCATAGACAGGATAAATAAGAATTAACAAACTCATAAGGGGAGTTTGGCAAGAGAGTGGGGTTAGATCTATACTCAGCCATCCCTGTTACTGAAAAAATCATTCAAAGCACAGAAAGATCAACTTGCCATTCAAATGCCACCACATTTTGTGAGGCACCATCCCCCTAGAGACATGCGTGCCGTAAAGCAGTGTTATAAATGAGCCATTCTCTCTGCCCGGGAATGCCCTCCTGAGTTTCCTGAAGAGCCTTTCCCAGTTGTCCTTCCTTTAAGACCTCCCTCATCCGTGGAAACTTCCTTAAAAAGCTCACAGGCCCTCACAGGTCTCTTCATTTTCTAAACTTCCTAGAGCACTTATTGGCTATATCATTCATTCTGGCATCTAATTACATGCCTGTTTCATGTGCACAAGACTTGTTTCCCCAACGCAATTGCTCGGTTCCTGGAAGAACCACAGTTTATATTTTCTTTGTATCTTCCTCAGAGCTGGACGCATAGTAGGAAAATATTCAAAAAATACTTGTCGAATGAATGAACAGATGTTGCCCATATATAATGTGTCCTGCTGCATGCAAAGCTTGCTGTCATATGATCCGAGGTGTGGCTTAGTCTCCAGGACAGCTATTTTTGTGCTGTGCATACCAGTCAGGCCCAACCACATTAAAGGGTATTACTGAAGAAAGTGGGAATATTGTTCTACCTAGTCCCTACTCCCCAAAGGCACTTTACTAGCCAACTTTCAAATACCCAGAGTAACAGAAGAAACCAGTTACACAGGCAACCCACAAACAACAGGCAACTCTAGAACATTTTAGGAGTCATAGTATCATAGTATGTCACAGTAATTACATAGTATAATCCTATGTAACTTTGTTGTTGTTTAATCATCTTTCATTTGGGTCTGATTCTTTGTGACCCCATTTGGGCTTTTCTTGGCACAGATATTGCAGCTCATTTTACCGATGAGGAAACTAAGGCAAACAGGGTTATGTGACTTACCCAGGGTGACACAGTTAGTAAGTGTCTGAGGCCAGATTTGAACTTAGAAAAATGAGTCTTCCAGACTCCAGAATCAGGGCTCTATGCTCTATGGCGCCTCCTAGAAAGCCCCCCAGTGCTATTACTTCCCGTTTTATAAATGAAAAAAACTGAGGCAAACAGAAGTTAAGTGATATGCCCAGGTTCACATAGGTAGTAAATCCAATACAGCAGGAAGAAAAGAACAGTTAGGCCCAGAGAGATGAAATGACTTCTCCAACTTCACATAGCTAAGACTAGTATTAAATGTCATTGTTCTCAGGTCTAGGTCCTTTCCAGATTAATTTTCCTAATTATGTTCTGTTAATTTTCAAATTGAGATTGAGATTGCCCACTCAAAAGGGTAATGGAGGCCTAAGAATTCCATGGACAGTAGGAGGAAGCCAACCCAGAATTCAAATCTGTTGATGGTATTTGGAACTACTCCTGGTCCACAGCCTTATTCACTACTTAAGTTAATCTCTTATTGGATTTTCAGGGTATACAGTCCCTGCTGCAGACAGTCTCATTCCACCCTCCTTCCAGATCTTTTCCTGCCCTACCCTGGGATACTGTGCCTTAATATCCTGTTCCATTTGCTATAAAGACTATGGGTCATTAATAATGCTAATAGCTTTTAATGAAAATGTGGGAAACAAATATCTCAGATCTCTTGGTGGCCTCTGGAGAGGGGGACATTTTGGTTCTGGTTATGGAAAAAAGGCACAAAGGCTACTTACTCATTTTAATGGTAATTACATGTAATAAACCTGGGGGTATAGGGGTATCCCATGGGAAGAGGAGCCCATAGAGTGCATGTGCCAGCACTCTAGTTCCACAAAGACTAACAGCTGCAGTAGAAAGCCTCTACCAATTCTACAGTTGGGATATCCCAGGCTAACGTGGCAGAGTCCCCGTAATTTCAGCCATTCTTACAGCCTACTAGGACAAGATTACTTGCCCAAGTCCAGAATCAGATTTTATTAAAGATGCTTCCCCCTCATAATTTGACTTGTCTTCAAGTAACTCCCTAAAAGATTATGAAAATAGTGCTCTCTCTCTCTCTCTCTCTCTCTCTCTTTCTCTCTCCCCCACCCCCACTCCCCCACTTGCCAGGCTCTGACTCTCTCCCTTTATCTCTCTGGCTCTCTCTTCTCTTTCTCCTTCCATGTTTTTCTCTGTCCCTTGACCCCTCACTCCCTCTCTGCCCTTTCTCTTTCCTCTCCATTCTCTCTCTTCTCCTTCAACCCTCCAGATTGAGCTAAGGAGAAAACAATATCCTATCTCTTAAGGAATGGAATTCCTCTCCCTCTTATTCTTTCTGCATGATTCAAAAACTAAGCTGGCTAAGGTTTGACAGCCACGGAGGTTTCCTAACAGTCTAAGCAGCATAGAACTGGAAATAAACTTTTAGGAGAGGGGTTATTAACCAGAGGTCTGTAAACTTTTAAAAAATATTTTATGCAATTTCTTTTTTTTAATGTATATTTTATTCCCCCTCCAATTGCATGTTAAAAAAAAATCCAGATGTTAAAAAAATTGTTTTAAGTTTCAAGTTCCAAATTCTGTCCTGCCCTCCTTCCCCTCCCTTCCTTCCTAAGCAATCAGATATAGGTTATATATGTGCAGTCATGTTAAAACAATGAGTATTTCAATATAATTGGATCCCTTTGTAACTCTTTATGTCTTTAAAAAACCTCATTCTGAGAAGTTCATGATCTTTACCAGACTGCCAAAGGAGTCTATCACATACCACACAAATGTACAAACAGACACACACACACACACACACACACACACACACACAAATGGTTAAGCAGCCCTCCTTTAGGAAAGCAGAGCTTCCAAACCTGGTCCCTAGAAGGGAAAACCAGCTCATTTTCCTGTTCCTGCATCCAGGCCAAAGGGAAACAAAAAGTGAATTGAGAAGTCAGGCAGGAAATGCAAAGGATCTTATTAAATCCATTAAATTATTTATTTTTTTATAATAATATATATGTACATAAATAATGTAAAAAATAAATTTATTAAAACCATTAAATCTCCCACCAGTGGACAAGAAAGGAAAGAAAGAAATTGTGACATGTCTTGGTGTGCCACACAGGTCACACAGCCTGCTGCTTTCACTCTGTTGGACTTGTATTGCCCTTCACAAGTACTTGACTTCCATCCATCTGTCATAGATCCTTTCCTATCATTAACAAAGTCCTAATTTACTTTGACCCCATCACTATCACATTGTCTCCACATCCATCAATGGACAAGTATTAAGTGCCTATTGTGTGACTGGAGAAGGTTAGATAATAGGGATACAGTCAATGACAAGATGGCTCCAATACTGCTATCTCTTTCACATCATGACTTTCCCCATCATGGTTTTGAAATATAGCAGGTCAGCATAAGAAATTAAATGGGAATTTTAGGGGAATTTTGCAGAAGCCACAAACAACATACAAAGTCCCGCAGATGACACAAAGCCTATAACCAAATACTTAACCCAGATTTTACAATAAGGTACTGTAAACACCCCATAAAAGATAAAGAAAAATTCAGACCCTCTCTAGTTTGAAGGGAGGGCCAAAAAATCTTACTCAGATTTTCTAGATTGCAGTGCATTGTACTCCTAATCCCCACAATGTGGAAGGGATAATTGTGCATTCTGGAAGTACTGACTTCTTCCCGATGTCCCAAGTGTTTGGGAAATCTAGGTAAAAAACTCTCTGCTTGCTCCCAGCAGTCACTTCCTGCTTCCTAAGTTTCCATAGCAATGGCTACGGACAGGACAAAAGTAGGTCACATAAACTACCCAGAATCCTATAAATATCAGAAAATCTGAGATGGAAGGGACCTAAAGGTCATCCCGACCCACCCTTACCTGAACATAATAAATCCCTTCTACACCAGACTTGACAGGTGAAGTCTCTGCTCATTGGGGAAATTTGTCACCTCTGAAGGTAGCCCATTCCATTTTTGAAGACCTAGAAAAGTCATCCTTCTTTGAAAACCATAATGTGCATTCCTGTAACTTCTACCCATTGCCTCTAGTTTTGCCCTCAGGGGCCAAGGAGATCAAAACTAAGCCCTCTGCCCCAGGGTAAGTTTTCACATTCTTAAAGACAGCTATCATGTCTTCAACTTTTTAGAACACTAGTTTCCTTGACCCAGGGGACAGTCCCCTTTCAGCTCGAAATCTCTGATTCTATAACCTGTCCTGAGACTTCTTCTCTTCAAGTTATACCTCCCCAGTTTTCCACCCGGACTTCATACTACATTCTTGAGCCTTCTCCCCATCCTGTTCCACCATCCTCCTTTGGATGTTTTCCAGTTTGTCATTCTTCTTCTTGTGAGTGGAAAAAAACTGAACCTAGTACTTTTTATATGACCTGACCAGGGCAGAAGACTAAATCTCCTCCCTCTTTCTGACCACTAGTCTTAACTAAATTAAAGGGCTTTGTTCCTAACGGATTCAATTAAACTCAACATACGTGAGAGCACAAGCAAAGAAAAATCCAGGTTGCCGTAGTCTTGGCCTCTTTTCTGCAAAATAATAGGATCTGATTTGATAATGAGACATCCTTTCAGCTCAAGATACTTTGGTCCAGTCTGGGACATGTCTTTATACAAATAACTGAAACTTTTGAAAACAGGAGGTAAAGACAGCTGAGACTGCTGTGACATGGGATAAAGAGGGTAGAGCCAAAACCTGGAACAGATAGGATGAAGAAATGCTGGGCACCAGGCCATGTTCTATGAGGATTTTTTTTTAGTCATCAGTAGACCTCAAAAACACGTGAGAACTGGAAGGGAGCTTAGACTCTAACATTTTACAAATAAGAAAACTGAGGCCCAGAGGAAAAGTGATTTTTTTTGAACCCAAATCCTCATCCTCTAAGACCAACGTTTTTCCCAGTATACTACATATAGTAGCCCTTTGGTCACTGTTGCCATCAGTCCCTGCCTAGCCCAGGTACCTGGATTTCTCCACATTTCCTGGCATCAAATCTAGGCTTGGGAAGACAAACCCTCTTTCCTTAATTAAAAATAGATAAGAGAAAAATAAAGTACACTGTGACACTTATGTAAACCTAGTATTGATTTCTTTGCTTTGCTTTGGGATCCTGGTTAGTAAAAGCTGAATAAATCAAAAAGTGAAAAGGGAAGAAGACCCCAGGGTTGGACCAGGATACAGCTGCAAGAATTAGTTGCCTTCCTTCTTGGGGCTTCTTTTTTCACAAATGGGGTTACCAGTGGTTACCATTATAAATTTTTTCTCAAGCTAAGTCATTCCAGGTCCTTGAGATATCTGCCCTCAGTCATGGCTATTTCTTGTTGTTTTTGATTTGTATTAGAAACTAGAAATCAAGGTACAAAGATTACAGTAGATTGGGTGGCGACAAGGAAAGCAGATCATTAGGGGAAGGAGTAAGGCAAAGGTTAGGGGATTTTGGATGGATGGCAACAAGGGAATTAGAGTATGAAAGAGGGTAGAAGGCAATGGGGTATAGAAATCTATCTTGGCTTACAAGAAAGTGAGGGGGAGGAGAACAGGAAGGGGTGAAGGAGGGTAGACTAAGGGAAGAGATAATCAGAATGCATGGGGGAGGGGAGAGATGGGGAGAAAATTTGAAACTCAAAATCTTGTGGAAATGAATGTTGAAGACTAAAATAAATAAACTGAAAATACTAAAAACAAAAATGTTTAAAAGAGGGTAGAGACCCTACCTGTATTTCCCTCTAAAGAGAGGAGAATATCACTTTCCCTTCTTCTCTCCCATGAATGTGCTCTCTTCCTAACTTTCCTATTGCTGTCAAGTATACCATCATCCTCCCAGTAACCCGGTCTTATAACCTCGGTGTCATCTTTGATTCCTTACTCTTGCCCATTTGTCAAGTTCTGTTGGTTCTACCTCTGTAACATCTCTTGTCACACACTCCCCACTTCAGGTGACCATCAGTTCATCCCTATGCTATTACAGTAGCCTTCTGGTTGACCTCCCTGCCTCAAGTCTCTCCCCATTTCAGTCCATCCTCCATTCAGCTATCAAATTGATCTGACCATGTCATGGACCATGTCATTCAATAAATTCTAGTGGCTCTCTAATACTTCTAATGTCAAATACAAAATTTTCTGTTTGTTTTTAAAAGATTTTTATAACTTAGTCACCTCCTGCTTTTGCAGTCTTCTTATACTTTACTTCCTCCCAACACACTCTGTGAACCAATGACACTGACCTTCCTCCTCTCCCTCAAACAAAACCTTCCATCTCCAAACTCCGGGTAATTCCACTGGCTCATACCTAAAATTCTGTGCCTCCCCATCTCTGTCTCCTGGCCTCCCTGGCTTCCTTCAAGTCCTAGCTAAAATTTCACTTTCTACAAAAAAAAAAAAAAAAGAAAGAAAAGAAATTCCCAACCAATCCATTGATTATCTCCAATTTATCCTATTTACATCTTGCTTGTGTGTAGTTATTTTACATATTCTCTCCCCCATTAGAATGTGAGATCCTAGAAAGCAGTGTTTTGCTTTTCTTTGTGACTTTGCACAACACCTGCCTCACTTAAATCCAGTTTACTTACAAGTCAAGACATCACCTTCCTCATGTCATCAGTCTTCTTTGAAAATGAAGGACCAGTGATAACAATAACAGTCCATAGCACTGAGCACTATTCCTGGTACATAGTAGGTGCTTAATAAAGGCTTGTTACCTGACTATTGATTGACCTTTAACCCTTCTAGGAAGACAAAAGGTCACATGACAATCTCTCAAAGCAACATGAGAGGAGGTCACTACAAGGTAAATCCTAGTTCAAAGATGAGAATGGAATCATAGTTTTAGAACTGGAATAAATCTTAGAGCTCATTAGTTGAACCTCCCTCATGTAACTGATATGGTAACTAAGGATCGAAGAGGTGAATTGAGGTATCCAAGGTCACAGTGGTGATAATATGGTAATATGACAGAGCCAGTATAGAAATCTAGGTCACTTTTATCAGACTTGGGAGTGAGTATTCTAGTTTTCTGGAATGAAGGTCAAGGAAAATAAAGCTGAAAAGAAATGTTGGAGCTAGATTGTGAAGAGTCTTAAATACCAGGTTAATGAAAGTGGACTTTATTCTGTGGACACTGGGGAACCATCAAAGGCTTTTGAGCCATGGAGCAATATAGTTTATTGTGCAAAGATTAATCTGGCAGCAATGTGTAGGATGGATTGAAGGGAAGGGGCCTCTGATTCCTCTCCATCCAACACTACTTTCCTTCATGTTCGCCACTGTGACCATGGACAACTCAATTTACCTCTTTGATCCTTAGTTACCATATTTGCTAAATGAGGGAGGTTGAACTAATGAAGAATGGGCCCTACCACAGTTACTGAAAAGACTCAAAGAAAAGGAACAAGGACTAAGGGGTCATAGTGACTTATGTTTTCTTCTTGTGTAATTGAAGAACAAAGAAGAAACCTCTGTAATTCTTCCTTTCTAGCCACCACCTGCCTGGCTTGGACTGCTTGCTGAAAACTTTCCTACTGATTTCCCCATATCTGAAAGGGTTGACAAGGGTGAAGGTCAAGATGAAAAAAACAAGAGGGATTTATGGAGCCAAATTATTTATGATTTATAAACTGAGCTTGGAAGTGAATTACAGCATAGTTATATGAAAATCTGTTTCTTAGTCTAATGCTTTTCTGCTGAGATATCCCTACATCTGCAGGAAGGTTGGGAAGAACCGTAACTAACAGTTCTGCCTCCCCACCCCAGAACAATGCAGCAAATGCTCACCTAATTTGGTAATTGGGAGAGACCTTGGAACATCATCCCAGAAAATGAAGAGACAGAGATCATGAGCTTTTACAGATGAGGCCACCATTGTAGACAAAATGGCACTATTTTGGGTTGGGCTAAGGAAGATCTCACCATCTGCTAGTTTCGTATCTTACCTCATTGTTCTTACTAACTAGTTGCTAAGTTCATTTGTTTCTACCTGTTAAAGGAGTTCAAATGCACCCTCCATTTTGGTGTTTCATGGCAAAGCCCTGGTCTTTTCACTCTGGTTAGAACTCTGATGGGAGGTGAGGGAGCCAAAATACCCGAGTGACTGAGCCTGGAAACCTAGGTGAAATCCCTACAGATCATTCAGGCAGGCATCCATCAGACAGTTGATAATGCTGGACTGGAGTCCAAGAGAAAGATAATAGATATAGACAGACAGACAGACAGATAGATAGACGGACTCATACAAATATATGTGTAATAGATATACATACATAGATACACACAAAAGTGTGTGTGAAAGAGAGAGATAAGTGCACACATAATATATGTGAGACACATAGCCATTTTGGAGTTCTCTGTAATTGAATACAGAGAAGCTGATGACATCACAGAGAGAGAGAGAGAGAGAGAAAGAGAGAGAGAGAGAGAGAATATATATGTAAAGCCCAAAGCAAACCATTGGGGGACAGCCATGGTTAGGAGACAGGACTGCAGAAAAGGGACCTGAGAAGGAGTAAGGAGACAGATAGAAGGAATTCTGTGTCAGGAAAACAAAGAGAGGAGAAAATGTCCAGAAAGCAGGGTTGGTCAGCAGCATCAAAAGCTGCAGAAAAGTCAAGAAGGAAGAACAAGAAAAGACCATAGAATTTAGCAGCTGAGAGAAGCTTAGCAACCTCACAGAAAGCCATTGCATCATTATAGTGAGTAACAAGGGAAGGAAATTGAAGAAGTTTGCCTGTGAAAGGGACTGGAGGGAGATCTCTATTCTAAACAATAGCTTGAGAGCATTACAGGATCAGGTATGAGTTTGTTTTTTTTTTTTAAAGATGGCAGAAAGCTGGTCATGTTTGCAAGGAGCCAGGAAATAAACAATTAGATGAAGATAGGAACCTCTTTTATCTAAGTTTTACCACTTTCTTTTCTAAGCTATTTATTCTCCTAATTCTTTCCTCCAGAGCTTTTTTTTCATTTATCTCTTTCTTCATTTCTTCTAGTTATTCACATAGTCCTTGTGGAAAAATCTATTTTTCCCTTTGAATCTCTGCTTGCAGTTGTCATAGAGATACTGGCTCCTTCTTTTAGGGAACAGCTAGACCTGCACTAGTTTTTCATACTAGCCAGCATTTTCTCAGATGTATTCATCTCTCCAGTTTTAGTCCCCAAATTGGGGGCTTTATGTTAGGCCCATGTTCTTCTATCATCTCTGATTTTGGGGGAATTGGTCAGCCCTGCTTGATCTCATTCTGGGTCACCTGGGCTTCTGCCCTGACTTCTGTCTCCTCTGGGGTTTACCATTCATCTGGGATCTTAAGAAGTTCAGTTTGCTCAATCTTCAGAGCTCTCTCTGGTGTCTCAGAATAGAGTGTTATGGAACTCAGAACCCCTGAGCCTGGACCAACCCAGTTTAAATGCTGTAGCACCACCATTGCCTTCTGTCACTTTCCTGGATTTCCAGAATCCCCACCCTGGGACTTTCTCAGAGAAGCCCTACACTCTTGCTTTCTCCAGATACAGAACCTCTAAAGGCTGCATTTGTCCCTTGTTTATCTTTGTTTGCACTAAGGAGACATAGCTTTACTGTGGGCCTCTTCCTATTACCTTCTAGCTTCTAGCTGACCTTGTATAGTTTTGTGGTGGAAGATACTTATTGTAGCTTTTCATTGAATTTCTTGATCATTATTTGGTCTAGTGCACACTTCAAGGTTTTGCTGGAATAGGTATGGGGAAGTTGGGTATGTTCAGACAGTTCTTATAGCTGGAAGTCTGTAGAAAGCTATAAGATTTACAAAGTACTTTCCATGAGTATTATTATCCCCATTTTACAGAAGAGGAAACCAAACTTAAAGAGATGAAGGAATTTGCTTAAGGTCATGCAGCAACATAATGGAGTAAGGGATTTCTGTCCAATTTCTATCTGTCTTCAGGATGTTGATGGCAATGACAAACTTTGGCATAGAGGAAGAGATGCTGGGCATTTCTGACCCCATGCTACCTTCCCCAGTTATGACTGCATTAAAGAATACTTCTGGGGCAGCTAGGTGACACAGAGGATAGAGCACCAGACCTGGAGTCAGGAGTTCAAATCTGGCCTCAGACATTTACTAACTCTGTGACCCTAGACCCTCAATTGCCTCAAAAAAAAAAAAAAAGGTCAAAAATCAAGCCTTTGGACAGCATTCCCAAGGACTGATGCCTGCCATTGCTTCCTCCTATCTCCGGCCAAGAAATGATTGACCACAGATGCTTATGTCCATGAGTACAAATGTGTGTGTTAAGTGCCAATAAAACAAGAGAACAGTTTACCCAATGACTACAACAATGAAAATTAAAAGATCCCCAAGAGGAAGGGAAAACCAATCTAGGTATCGAGTAAGAAATAACAAAATATAGCTCCTAACTCACAGAAAAAGGGTGAGGTACTGAGACAGAATATTATATACATTGTCAGAGAAGATTTCTGTATCAGATGTGTTTGCTTAATTGTCCTTTGTAGCAAGGACAACATTCAGTATAGGGAAAGAAATAGAAGAGGGTCGGGGGTGGTGTCAAGAATAATCATGTCAGGACAAGAGGTATCAATGAAACTTTTTTTTTAAGCTGTTACTCCAGATCTATCCTCAGCCATGGAATATTTATTGCTGCTTCTGACTAGTATTAGAAACTAGAAAATCAAAAACCAAAAACAACCCTGTCAGCCCCCTAAAGGAGAAACTTCTATTCCCCTGATAGATTGGTGTAGGAAATGGGGAGGCATAAAGGGAGGACTGTCTCCTAATTCATCTTGAAGCTCCTAGCTGGCTGAGAACATGACCATGGACTGGGGGTTAGATCTCTCAGATTAAGGAGTAAGCAGAGAGAAAGGGAAAGGAAAGAGAGGAGTGGCCTACCAGAGCAGGGTGGCAGCGGAACAAGAGAACCTAATGGTCCCTGAATGAAATAATATTCAGTGTGACAGGCCATCTGACAGCCCTAATTAATAAAAGAAATTAAACCAGCTGTCAAGGGACAAAATGAATTAGATGGGGCAGGAGGAGCAAATCACTCAGGTGAATACTCTCCCCCAAGTCTCTCAGCCCTCCCTTTCTCTCCCTCTCCTCTTCATCTCCTTCCATATTTCATTTCCCTTTCCTTCCTGGGTTCTCCTCATCCTCCTCTTTCTCATTCCCAATGTGCCCTTAGCCTCTGTCCTCACCCTATCTTCACTCTTTCTCCAGTCCCCTGTTCTCCTGGACCTTGTGCTTGCCTAGTCAGAAGGGAGCAAGGCTTAGGTTTCTGTAGCATGGTAACCAGTGGTCATCTTGGCTGCTTCCAGCTCCAAGAAATCTAAGGTACATACAGAATCATAGAATTTGAGATTTGGAAGAGACATTAGCAGCTATCTAGTCCAACTCTTATGGGAAAGGAATCCTTACTCTTAAGATACTCCAAAAAGTAGCCATCTGGCCGCTCTTTGAAGATCACCACCTAGCAAGGCAGCTTTTTCCTGACACAAAACCTAAATTTGCCTCTTTGTAACTTCTACTCAGTGCTCCAGATTCTGTCCTCTGGGATCAAATAGAAAAAGTCTAACCACTTCTCCACATACTTGAACTCAGTTATCATGTCTCCTCCTGAGTCTCCCCTTTACCAGAGTAGATATGCCCATTTTCTTCAGCTGAGTCAAGGCCCTTCACCATCTCAACATTCTTTAGCTTATCTATCCTTCTTAAACCTTGGATCTCAGAACTGAATGTTCCAGATGAAGTCTAATGAAAGCAGAATATCATATCCCTGTTCCTGGAAACTAAACCCCTCTCAAAGCAGTCCAAGATGACATTGAGTATTTTTAGCTGCCACATCACACTGCTGACTCATATATGAACTGATAATCCATTTTTAAAAAAAAACCAGATTGTTTTCAGAAGAACGTCATGCCCATCTTACATATATGGAGTTGCTTTTTGGATCCAAGTGCAAGATTTTACATTTATCCCTATTGGACTAGACTCAACTCAGTGCTCTAATCTCTCAAGATCCCTTCTGGATCATTTCTCTTGTCATCCACTGTGTCGCTCCATTTTGTGTCATCTACAAATTTAATGAGCACATAATCTGTGCCTTTTTCTAAGTCACTGATAAAAATGTTAAACAGTATGGGGTCAAGAATAGATTTCTGTTCTACTCCACTGAAGATCTCTTACTATTTTGACACTGAATCATTTCCAATCCAAAAAAATTTATTAAGTACCTACTATGTGCCAGGTTTTCAGAGGAGAAAGTGAGGCTGGTGACTCTGCCCAGCGCTCCCTCACTTAAATTCAATTCATTTACATGTCATGGCATTACCTTCCTGATGTCATGGTTCTGAGAATGAAGAACAAACAATTATATGCCAAGCACTGTGCTAAGTGCTAGGGATATAATTAATAAAAAGATAGTCTCTACCCTTAGCACACAGGAAAATGGGGGTACCCCTCACAGGAATACTTTGTTCTATAAAAGTAGAGTGGACTGAGAGTTCAGTTTCTACACTCTGTAAAGGAAGTTTGGGAAGAGTTTAAGATTCCACCCTCTAGCCCTCCAATTAGAGGGGAGAGGAGGCCTGAGGAAGGTGGGGGTCAGTCAAGGCTTGAGTTAAAGGCATGGTGGATTGGAGGTGATAACTCAACCCGAGAGGCACATCTTGTTCCCAGCAAGTTTAAATCAGGCAGAGGCAGCAGGTGCAAAGTAGAAATTTCCACATATTCATTCATTCAATCTACCCATCCAAACAGTTCTTTTTATTGTTATTTAATTTATTAATGGTGTAAAACCTTTTTGCTCTCACTAAAATATTTTCATATTAACAATATTATTAATCAACCAGTTCAGAATCCATTATATTGTATTAATTTAATCTCCATAAAAACAGTATGAGATTTTGTCAGAAATTTTGTTAAATTTGGAACAATGCCCCAAAACTTACTAAACTGAGCATAGTCTTTGAGCCAACTCTACCACTACTAGGCCTATATACTCCAAAAGAGATCAAAGAAATGGGAAAGGGTTCCATATGTACAAAAAGATATAGCAGCCCTTTTCATAGTAGTCTACAACTGAAAACTGAAAGTATACTCACCTATTGAGGAATGGCTGAAAAAAAATTGTGATAGGTGAATGTAATAGAATGTACTTCTGAAAGGCTTTAGAATTCTGTGATTAGTGTAATCGTAAGCCATGAGTCCAGAGAACTGAAGATGAATCACACCATCCACCTCCAGCCAGAAATGTGATGGACTTAAAGTCTTAGAATGATGCATGCAGTTTGGGGGCATTCCCAACCTGGGGATTTGTTTTACTGGACTCCACATATTTATTGAAAGGTTTTTGTTTTGTTTTGTTTTTATGGTTCAGCTGGAGGTGGGAGCACTGATAGAGAGAAAATAAATGTTTCTGAAAAAATAATGAATAAAGGTGGAAAAAGCTTTGTTAAAATCTGGATAAACTGTATTCATATCATACCCCTCATCTACCAGTTTAGTAATCCTATCAAAAAAGGAAGTGAAGTTAGTCTATTCTTGATGAAGACAGGCTAGCTTTTTGTAATAACTACTCCCCTTTCTAGATGTTTGCCCACTATCTCTTTTATGATTCATTCTAGAGTTTTCCCAAAAAGTGAATCATTGCCTTGTACCTTTTCAGATTCTCTTTCCTGTATTGAAAATCTGCCATCCTACTATTCTTATTTCCTTTGTCTTTCAATTATTACTCACAGTGGCTCAGTAATCGCACCTGCTAATTCTATCAGCAAATAAAGATGTAATTCTTCAGGGCCAGATGATTTGAATTCATCAAGAATAGCTAACTGTTCTTTTACTATCTCTTTACTTATCAGCTGGGCAGCTAGGTAGTACAGTAGATAGAGCACTGGGTTTGGAATCAAGAAAACTCACCTTCCTAAATTCAAATCCACCCTCAGATACTTACTAGCTGTGTGATCTTGGGCAAGTCACTTAACCCTATTTGCCTCCGTTCTCCTTCTGTAAAACAAGCTGGAGAAGGGAATGGTAAACCACACTAGTATATTTACCAAGAAAACCCCAAGTGGGGTCACAGAGAGTCAGAACAGACTTAACAACAACAAACTTACCAACCCCCTAACTTCCCTCTGGTGCCAGTTACCATCCCATCCACCCCAAACAAAGACCTCCTACTTTAATCTTCTTTTTCTCTCATATCTTATTTTTAAAATAATTTTTGTCATTCTTACCAAGAAAACCCCAAATGAGGTCATGAAAAGTCAGACACAACCGAACAATGAAATACCACACTCATATTCACCTTACGATAACTGAACTTGCTTGCATTCTCTGTAATTTATTTTTTAAATCCAAGTCAGTTGGTAAGTTTCCTTGGCATCCACACTGGTATTTTCAGACAATTCTCTTTTTCCTGCTCATTGAAGTTGTATCCCTTTGCATCTTTAGAATTAAATATCTCCCCTTCCTCCAGGGATGACTTCTGAAGCATTTCACTCCCTGGCCCCTACCTATCTCCTGTGAACTCTTTAAACAGTTCATGTCTCTGGGTGAATCAGTTCAACTCTATATACTCTAGAACCTCTTACCCTTAGATTACTTCCACCAACATTTTTATTCACATGATATTGAATGGAGCTGGAGAAAATCACAAAACAGTATCAATTAGATCTGTTACAAATTTATGTCACATACTGTCAGCTGGGACCTCATTGCATCAAAGTGGTCCTTTCATGCTTTCCTGATTCTCTCTATTCCATTCACCATGATGCCATTTCTTCTCTCTTGAAGACATTTTCTTATGACTTCCTCTTCTACCCTTCTTTTCATATCATATCAGAAAGACCTCTTTCGCTATTTCTTCCTTCACTCTTGTCTCTTCTCTCTGCCAAGACAACCCTCTTGATTACATGCCTTCCTCCACCTTCTCTAGAAGATTGCCCCCATTATCATCCCTACCCTCTTTGTATTCTTTGAAATCTCCTTGGTTCCTTTTCAGTTGCCTACAAACACTTCTCATGTTGCTTACATCCTTAAAAAAACAAAACCCTGCTTGATCTGACCATCCCTACTAATAAGTGTCCAATATCTCTACTCTCCTCAGCTAAACTCCTTGAGAAAGTTGTCTACACTAGGTATTTCTCCTCTTCTCTTACTTCCTTCTAAACCTTCTGCAATCTGGCTTTTGGCCTCATCATTCAAATGAAATGGTTCTCTCCACAGTTACCAATGATCTCTTAATTCCCAAAATCCTATAGTTTTTTCTCAGTTCTCACCCTTCTCAACTTTGCAGCATCCAATGCTACTGATCTATCCTCTCTAAACTTTTGTGACATTGCTGTCTCCTGTTTCTTCTAGCAATGTGACTGCTCCTCAGACTCCTTTGCAGGATCTAAATCCAGGTAATTCCCCTAACAGTGGCTGGCCCCCAGAACTCTACTCTGGACTTGCTTTTTTTCTGTGCTATCTCATTGGGTGATCTTATTAGCTTGTGTTCAATTATCATCTCTCTGAAGGTGATTCCCAGATATCTATTCCAAATCTCTTTCTTGAGCTCCACTTTTAGATATCTTGAATCAAATGTCCCATAAGTGTCTCAAATTCAACATATTCAAAACGGAATTCATTATCTTTCTTGTCCAAAAAAACCTCCTATCTTCCCATCTTTTCTATTACTATTGAGAGCACCACCATCCTCCTAGTCACCTAAGCTCAAAATCTTGGACTCCTCAATCATTCTCAATCCACTATCCAATATGCTGTCAAATCTTGTCATTTCTACCTTCATAATAGCTCTCATATATGTTTAGAAGGGCAAAATAGTGTGAGAGCAGGATAACATGACCCCAAGGATCCAGATTCTGTGACTCACCCTCTAACTGACTAGAGTTTCAATTTCCAAGGTGGCCTGTACTGGCCTGGGCATCTTTATCTCCTTCTGGCTATAGCTTTATGAGCAGCAGCTACCAGAAATGAAGGAACTGGCAGTATGGTCCACAGCCCAGGGAGCAACTGAGTCAAAAGTAAAAGAGGCCTGTCTGGACAAGTCCCCTACCTGGTTTTATTTGTAGTGGAGGCATCTCCCTGACCTTCTACTAACAGTGCTATCCCACCCACAAATGCACCAAGGTCTTCATATCTTAGGACCTTTTAGTACTTGAAAAAACAAACCCAAAGCCCTCTCACCTCTCAGGTCTCCATTAATCCTCACAGATTTTTTTTTTTTAATTTTCAGAGAATATATACAGAAATACAGGGTCCCAAAAGTTTTAGTACAGTTTGAAGCTACTAAAGCATAAATTATTGAACTCCAAAGACAACTAAGACTTTTGGGATACCCTGCATAGTTAGTTACCTCTCAGTTAATCATAAGAGTTATGTACTCTATAGATTATCTCTTTAAACCTAAACTCCCCCTTTCTACCCCATATATTTCTGGATCATGTCTCATGCTGTTTAAACTCATTTGACTATCAAGCCAAATGATTTTATAAAGGATGGAAAGGAAAAATCTCATCGTGAAACTCAGATTAAGATAGGACTTCTGTATTATTCACTGACTTGGATCATTCATGTCATCACTCTCCTCCGTTAAATAACTATATAAAGAAAGGTTAATAGGTGAGGGGTTAGGAGATCAGGACGACTGGCCCTGTGACCTTGGGTAAGTCACTTCCTCATGTGGATTATGGGTTCCTCCTCTGTAAAATAAGGACTTATTACATTAGGTGATCTCTGAGACCCCTTTGAGCTACAGCAGGCTTTTATAATTCTATTTGTTGCAGCTAATATCTTAGCTAGGAAGTAACGCAAACAGGATTTCAGGAATTCAAACACGCATTCATTTATTCATGGACAATAATACTTTCCATCAAAGCAAAATGAATTATGTAAAAAAAAAAAAAAGTAATTTGTCTTGACAATAGAACTATAAACTGTTCTGACTCATGAACTCACTATGAACAATAGTAGATGTTTGGGCTTTAGTCTTGATATAAAAATATGTCATTATCATGCTTTTTTTTTAAAATCTTCATTCTTCTAAAATAATCTAGCTTTTCCTCCCTTCTTCTCCTCCCCCAAACTTCATTTTCCTGTGGTTAGTAGATAAAATAAAATTTGAATGCTCTCTGGAACCAGAGACTTTTTAGTTTCTTCCAGTCTTTGTATGTCATAAACATAAGTGTGCATGGGTTTGGTCTGGATATGCCTGCCTGGCCCATGCTCCATGCAGGTCTGTAACATAGATAATGGCCCTTCCCCTCATTTTGCAGATAGAATTAAGACCCAGAGAGATGGTGGCTACCCAGTTAGTAAGAGGAACAGCTTGGAGTTCTGGGTTTAGGCCCAGCTCTGCTATTTACTATTGACTTCTAAAAAGGAGAAAAGTTCCTTCATACCTTTGGGCTTCCAGTTCTTCATTTGTAAAAATGGTGGATAAGAGAACTCTCTAAGGACTCCTCCACTTCAGATCCTAAGAGGTACAGCTGAGACTAGAACCCTGGGTCAGCGTTCCCATATGCTACCCTGCCTGTGGGGAGCTATGGAAGGGTATGTTCTGGGCACTAGAATTCAGTCTCATCTCCCACTTATGTCCCTGCACACACTCTTCACAGCTATCACCTTCCCAGACATAACTGCCACTTTGAGTTTCTGACTTTTTTACCTGGAAGTCAGATTTACTCAAAGTAGATAGGAAAAAAGGCCTGAACTTACTTGCCTGTCCCTCACTTCTCAATCCTCCTCAGCCTTGAGTGGGAACTCAGAACTGTATCTGGTACCTTCCTAGGAACCAGGGGGCCTGAAATGCAATTAACCTAATTGTCTGGGCAGATTGGGAAAACCAGAGGGAGACAGGAACTTAGACACTGAAATCAGGGAGAGTGTCTAGGACAACCCCAGCTTCAAGATGGTGATGTTAGACACAGTGGTGCAAGCCTATAATCCCTACTACCTGTGCAATCTGAGGCTGTAAGATTGCTTGAGCTCGGGAGTACAATGGGGTTATCCCCACTAAGTCCAGTACCAATATGGTGAGTCTCTGAGAATACCAGGCTGCCTAAAGAAGAGGGTAGCTTGTCCAGATCAGAAATGGAGCAAGTCAGAGGTTCTGTGACTATCAGGTAGTGAGACTGGGTCCATGAGTGGTCATTGTACTTCTATTCTAGCAAGATAGGGAGACCTACTCTTAAAGAAGGGAAGAAAAGAAGGGAGAGGGTTAGGAAATCAGAGTGACTTCTAGTGGTCAGGGTGACATTAAGAAAAAGAATTCTTCTCCTGCCCCCTTCTCTGGATCCATATTATAGACATAGAATATTGGAGTTGGAAGGGATCTTAGAAATCAGACAGTCCAGCTTCTCATTTTGCAAATTAAGAAACTGAGGCTCAGAGAGGAGAAACAAAGTGTTATCATTAGTGGTTTGATGTCAGCTTTTAAGTGTCTCTGGTGGAATGCGTATGGGATCTGTTCTTGGTTCTACGTGGTTTAACATGTCTGCTAATTCCAGACTCTAAGGTACTCTAGAATTCATAAGCAGTTATCAGCATGCTTCTCTTTAACATAATTAATTTTTTCTTCTTATTTTAAAAATAAGTTTATATTGATATCAATTTAGTTTTTATACTGTCCATATACTCCTCCCCTTTTTTCAAAATAAGAAAAGAGAGGAAAATATTGGCAAAACAAGTCAACCCTTCAAAAAAACCTGAAAATTATGTGTTATTCCAAATGCTTGGATGACCCCTCCCCACCTCTGCAAAGTAATTGGGAAAGATGTCTTCTCATGTCTCTTCCCCAAATGATGAGGATGTATTTTGTTTCCAGTTCTATGCTACCACCAAAGTGATGCTATAAATATTTTGATATATATGGAGGCTTTCTATTTATCAGTGACTTCCTTGGCCCTAGCGGTAGAATCTCTAGGTCAAAGAGCATTGGTATTTTTAGCCACTTTATTTACATAATCACAAGCTGCTTTCCAAAAATTAACTCAGCCAAGGCACTTACTAAGATGGAATAGTAAGAAAAGTAGCTACAAAAAAATTCCTACCCAACTCCCTCATAAACCTGAAACACATACATACTTACAAACATACTTAGTCTCCATGTGCAGAGATCACAAACTTGGAGTACAATGGTAGACACACATGTAGGGAACACATATTGTCAAGGCATCTCATAACTTCAGAACTATCAGGTCTCAAATCCTTTCTCTCCTTGTGCAATTCTCTCTGTCAACTCTCCCTTGTCAAGCTAGCTCCTTAAATCCATAGCTAACTATTTTCTCTGCTGCAAGAGATACCACTCTTTGAAACTGCTTCTAGACATGAGCAACTGTGGAGTGTATGTGCACGCACATGTCTTTCTGTTCCCTTAACTGAGTCTCATAATCCCTGAAACTGAGTCTTTAACTCCTAGGCAAGTAGCTCCATTTCTAGACACTATAACCACTGGGATTCAAGGGAAAGAAAAGCCTCTTCCTTCCCCTCAAGAAATGAAGAGCTCGACGCCTTATTAACATATTAATTTTCACCATCTGTGATTGTGCCCTGAGACTACATCAGCTGAGTTGAGGATGGAGAACAAAATCCACTGACACACCCATGCACACATTTAAACTTACCAAATTTGTAGATAGCACAAGGGAAGAAACATTTATAAGTACCTACTGTGTGCCAGCTACATTATCTCATTTGATCCTTGCACCAACCCTGTGCAGTGGGTGCTAGTATCCCTATTTTATGGTCAAGGAAACAGAGACAAACAGAAGTTGTGATCTACCCAAGATCACACAGCCAATTAAGTGTGTGAGGTCAGATTTGAATTCAGGTCTTCTCAACTCTAGTCCCAGAGATCTATCCACTATACCATCTAGTTGCTGATAATTTATGGAATAACTAGAGAAGGACACTCAGAATACAGAAATACCTTGCAAATGTGTCTGCTTCCCTGTTTTGGTACTGCTATCACCCTGATTTAGGCCCTCATCTCCTCATGCCTAGACTACAGCAATGGGTCTGCCTGCCTCAAGTCTCTCCCCACTCCAATCCATCCTCTATTCAGATAAAATGGTTTTCCTAAAACACAGTCAATCCATGTCACCCTCCTCCTCCATAAATTCCAGTGGTTCCCTATCACATCCAGGATCAAATACAAAATCCTCTGTTTGGTGCGTAAAGCCCTTCATAGCCTATCCCTCCTCCACATTTCCAATCACTTTGCACCTCCCTCCCACCATACTTTTTCACCAAGTGACATTGGCCTTTTTGCTGTTTCTCCATAACTCAGCTCTGGGAATTTCCTCTGGCTGCCTTCCATACCTGGAATGCTCTCTCCCACCTCATCTTCACATCCTGGCTTCTTTCTAGCCCCAGCTAAAATCCCACCTTCTTTTTTTTTTCTTTTTTTATTTATTTATTTAATTTTTAACATTCATTTTCACAAAATTTTGGGTTACAAATTTTCTCCCCTTTTATCCCCTCCCCCCCCCAAACCCAAGCATTCTAATTGCCCCTGTGACCAATCTACTCTTTCTTCTGTCATCCCTCTCTGCCCTTGTCTCTGTCTTCTCTTTTGTCCTGTAGGGCCAGATAGCTTTCTTTACCCCTTTACCTGTATTTCTTATTTCCTAGTGGTAAGAACATTACAGTTGATCCTAACACTTTGAGTTCCAACTTCTTTACCTCCCTCCCTCTCCACCCCTTCCCTTTGGAAGGCAAGCAATTCAATATAGGCCAAATCTGTGTAGTTTTGCAAATGACTTCCATAATAGTTGTGTTGTATAGGACTAACTATATTTCCCTCCATCCTATCCTGTCCCCCATTACTTCTATTCTCTTTTGATCCTATCCCTCCCCATGAGTGTCGACCTCAAATTGCATTCTCCTCCCCATGCCCTCCCTTCTATCATCCCCCCCACTCTGCTTGTCCCCTTGTCCTCCACTTTCCTGTATTGTGAGATAGGTTTTCCTACCAAAATGAGTGTGCATTTTATTCTTTCCTTTAGTGGAATGTGATGAGAGTAGACTTCATGTTTTTATCTCACCTCCCCTCTTTATCCCTCCACTAATGAGTCTTTTGCTTGCCTCTTTTATGAGAGATAATTTGCCCCATTCCATTTCTCCCTTTCTCCTCCCAATATATTTCTCTCTCACTGCTTGATTTCATTTTTTTTTTAAGATATGATCCCATCCTCTTCAATTCACTCTGTGCACTCTGTCTCTATGTATGTGTGCGTGTGTGCATGTGTATGTGTGTACTCCCACCCAGTTCCCAGATACTGAAATGTTTCAAGAGTTACAAATATTGTCTTTCCATGTAGGAATGTAAACAGTTCAACTTTAGTAAGTCCCTTATGACTTCTCTTTGCTGTTCACCTTTTCCTGGTTCTCTTCATTCTTGTGTTTGAAAGTCAAATTTTCTTTTCAGCTCTGGTCTTTTCATCAAGAAAATTTGAAAATCCTCTATTTCATTGAAAGAACATTTTTCCTCCTGAAGTATTATACTCAGTTTTGCTGGGTAGGTGATTCTTGGTTTTAGTCCTAGTTCCTTTGACTTCTGGAATATCCTATTCCATTCCCTTCGATCCCTTAATGTAGAGGGTGCTAGATCTTGTGTTATCCTGATTGTATTTCCACAAGACTTGAATTGTTTCTTTCTAGCTGCTTGCAATATTTTCTCCTTGACCTGGGAACTCTGGAATTTGGCCACAATGTTCCTAGGAGTTTCTCTTTTTGGATCTCTTTCAGGAGGTGTTCTGTGGATTCCTTTTGCCCTCTGGTTCTAGAATCTCAGGGCAGTTTTCCTTGATAATTTCATGGAAGATGATGTCTAGGCTCTTCTTTTGATCATGGCTTTCAGGTAGTCCCAAAATTTTTAAATTGTCTCTCCTGAATCTATTTTCCAGGTCAGTTGTTTTTCCAATGAGATATTTCACATTATCTTCCATTTTTCCATTCTTCTCTCTTTGTTCTGTGATATCATACTTTCTCGCAAAGTCCTTAGCCTCCATCTGTGCCATTCTAGTTTTGAAAGAACTATTTTCTTCAGTGAGCTTTTGAACCTCCTTTTCCATTTGGCTAATTCTGCTTTTGAAAGCATTCTTCTCCTCATTGGCTTTTTGAACCTCTTTTGCCAATTGAGTTAGGCTAGTTTTCAAGGTGTTAATTTCTTCAACATTTTTTTGGTTCTCCTTTAGCAGGGAGCTGATCTGCTTTTCATGCTTTTCTTTCATCTCTCTCATTTCTCTTCCCAGTTTTTCCTCCACCTCTCTAACTTGATTTTCAAAATTCCTTTTGAGCTCTTCCATGGCCTGAGCCCATTGGGTGGGCTGGGACACAGAAGCCTTGATTTCTGTGTCTTTGCCTGATGGTAAGCATTGTTCTTCCTCATCAGAAAGGAAGGGAGGAAATGTCTGTTCTCCAAGAAAGTAGCCTTCAATAGTCTTATTTCTTTTCCCTTTTCTGGGCATTTTTCCAGCCAGTGACTTGACCTCTGAATATTCTCCTCACACCCACCTCGCCTCCTGGTCCTCCCAGCCAGTGTTTGGGGTCTGAGATTCAAATGCTGCTTCTAGCCTTAGGGCTTTTGGCAGGGGCAGGGCTGCTATTCAGTGTGAGAATTAAGTTCAGATGGTCAGGTCTATGCACAGGCCTTCAACAATGGATCCAGGCTCCTGCCTGCTTAGGAAGCCCCTGTCTGCAGCCGCCTCTCAGCTTCTACCTCCCGGGGGGGCCCGAATCATGGGGGCACCCCACTCCCCTCTCGACCCGCCAAAGAGACTCTCTCACCGACCCCCGTCACCTGTGGGAGGAGGGACTTGTGCGGCCGCTGGAGATCCTGTCCCTGAAGCCTGCTCGGGTCTGTTTCTCTTGGTGCCGTGGCCGCAGCAGGTCTGGGCTGGGCTGGGCTCCGCATCTGCAGCACGACGGACCTTTTGCGAGAGGTTTGCAGGTCCCTCTGTGGGTGGAGGGACCTGCGTGGACGCTGGAGATCCCGTCCCCGAAGCCCGCTCGGATCTTTTCCTCTCGGAGCCGCGGCCACTGCAGGGCTGCCCTCAGCTCCCAGTCCCAGTGTGAAGGACCCCCCGCGAGAGGTTTGCAGGTCCCTCCGGAACAGAAATCTCCCTCGCTCCAATATTCCGTGGCCTCTGGGTGCAGAATTCGCTGTGAGTTACTCCCTTGTAACCATTTTTTGGGTTGTGGGTTCGGAGCTATGTGTATGTGCGTCTTTCTACTCCGCCATCTTGGCTCCGCCCCCCTAAAATCCCACCTTCTACAGGAAGTATTTCTCAATCTCCATTAATTCTCATGCCCTCTCTCTTTTGTTATTTTTTACTTTATTCTATATGTTCCTTGTTTGTACATAATTGTTTATATGTTGTCTCTCCTATTAGGTTGTGAGTTTCCTGAGGACAGGGATTTGCCTTTTTTGTGTGTTCCCAATGCTTAGCACAGTGATTGGCACATAGTTTGTGCTTAATAAAAGACTAACTGATAGTCATGCCACATGAGAATTCATTGAAGGAACTACAAGTTTAATCTGCAGAAGAAATGACTCAGAGGAAACATGATGACTGTCTTCAAGTTTTTGAAAAGCTATCTTGTGAAAAAAAACTTTTTGAAATGCTCTATCTGACCCCACAGAGCAGTACTAGGAGCACTGAGTGGCAATGATAGAGGGACAAATTTAGGCTAGAGGTAATCAAAATAGTCTACAGTTAAGGCTATCTCAAAGTAGAATGGGCTATCTCAGGAGGTAGCGGAATCCCTCCCTCACTGAAGGTCT
The DNA here is from genome assembly GCF_028372415.1 of Notamacropus eugenii. NCBI lineage: Eukaryota > Metazoa > Chordata > Mammalia > Diprotodontia > Macropodidae > Notamacropus > Notamacropus eugenii. The sequence goes on along the minus strand of NC_092873.1, from coordinate 320,825,942 downwards.
TCAAGCAAAATCTTGATGACCACTCATCAGGAATATCCCTTATGATCTAAAATTGTGTTATTCTTATATCTCATCAACTCTATTCTAACCAGATCAATAGGCTCATCTTCTTTGAAGCCTCACAGCCTCCAACTTTGAGCTAGCCTTAGGCAAAACTGTGAAACAGACAAACTTTGTCTCATTTCCTCATCAGGACTGAATTCCATCATTCCTTTAGCTTAAGCATCCCTCCCCAATTCCTCTCTGGCTAACCTTGTATTCAATTCCCATGGGGTGAACCCAAGGGGTAACTAATAAGGAAGGGATTGTACCATAAGACTTAGCATTCATTATCTAGGGCATTTTTTTTTTTTCATTTTAATGGGTTACTCTTAAGGACCTCAGACCTTCCAAACCCAAAGGAAAAAAGCTAAGGGTGAAAGAAGAGATCACCTAATCCCATTTCTGATTTCTTGCAGGAAACCTTTATACAATATCTCCTTTATAAGTCTCTACTTGTACAAATAGATGAGTTTGGAAAAGTAGGGAAGGGAGGTCAATTGGTAGAGAAAGACATGTCAGGCTTCTCTCCGAAAGCCTACTAGAAGGAACCATGACTACACTTTGCAGAATCTAATCCCAGTACCGGAAATTAACCAAGCCACAACCTGAGGATGGAGCCCTGGATACCTGAAACTGTCTCTCATTGAGCACATTGAGAATCCTGTCTCTTCCTCCAAATCCTTAATTGATTCTTTTCCATAACCTCTTCTCCCTCCACTGCCCCCTTCCCCTCCTACTCACAATCGCTGATGCCTTCCTGCCCTGTTGACTTGTCAGATATCTCAAAGGCCTTGATTGGCAGGTGGTGGCATTGGACTCAGGCATTCCAACCAAGCCAGTGAACATCTGCATCCCAAAAGATGGACAGGTGTCACTCACCTTCACCTCCCTAACCCCAATGGGATAGAGTAGCCAAGAAGTCCTCAGGGTAAGGAGAGATATGTATGTTTGGGGCTACTGTGGGGATTGTGTTTGTCCTTTGTTGCCGAAGAAGACCATGCCATCAGAGAAATGATGACATGACTTGTACTTGACTTTGTTTTGAGTGAGGGAGAGCATCTGAATCCAGTGACCTGATATTCCTCAGGATGACTGGAGATGATCCAGGATGCAGTGGTAACTCAACTCCTCCTCTCCTGTCTGCCTCCCCCTCTCCTCCCTTTTCCTCTCCAAAGGAAGGTAAATTTGGATGGCCAAAAGACACCCAGTTGACTTGGGTTTTACTGGCTCCTGTCCTGTCCTGTCCTGTCCTAAAACCTACTGCAGTCTGAAACTGGGATGCCAATGGGCCCCTGCCCAAGGTCTCTTCTGGACTCTCCTAGCTTTAGAGTGATTGTCAATAGTAACTGTTGCAGTTTCCCTCCAAGCCCGCTGTCTTTCTTTTTCTTGGCCTCATTAAAGGGGGCATGCCCTGGCTACTTCTTAAACAGGCCTGTTCAATGAGTGGGTGTTGCCTCACCCTAAGTGAGTACCTGCAAACACCTTGTGGGGATAGGATAGAAAAGGGAGAAGATGAGAGAAATCAAGCAGGGAAAACAGTTTAAGGGGGTTTGGAAGCAGAAAGGGGTGGGAGTTGGTGGGGAGAAAAAGGAGGAACTGGAAAAATTCTGTAAGCTGAAGCTAAGGTTCCAATCAAATATTTATCAGTGAATTGATCTCTCCTGTGTCTGCCAAAAGGCCCATTTGACAGCTCCATCTCCCATGGTCTCTGTCTTTCCCTGTTCTCATTTGCCTTCTCCCTTTGCTCCTTGCTTTTCTCTTCATTACACTGCCTACTGCCTCTGCTTTCATAACTCCTTCTGTGGTCTCCCTTTGTGATTCCCTCTCCCTTAACTGCATCCTTCTGACCATTCTCTCTTCTTTCATCCTCTATCCTTTCCTTTTCCTCACTGCACCCCAACCTCCCCTTCTCTCTCTGCCCAGCTCTCCTCTATTGGTTGGGAGCTGTGGGCCTGACACGTTCTCTAACATGTTTGTTAATAATGGGCAATGCAGCCCACTTTGAAACAAGGATGCTGAAGTCTCCAGTGGAAGTGTGTATGTGTGTGTGTGTGTGTGTGTGTGTGTGTGTCTTTTGTTGTTCTTGAAGTTAAATGTTGCCCCAGTTTCTCAGTCTCTGACGATAGAGGGAAGGGATCTGCCAGCTGCACCAAAGCAAAGGGACCTGAGAGTTAGCTCATTAGGCATACAGCTCCAGAGCTCAGAGTATCCCAGAGGTGGCCAGAGCAGAACCCTTGAGATGCCAATTTTGGAGGATAGCACAAGAAGGGCTAGAGACTCTGGCAACCCTTGAACAATGAATAAGGTACTGCTTCTCTCATACTGCTCATGGATAGCTCTGTGGTAATCCTACCCTATTTCATTTACCATGGCATCCCCCTAGAGTAGGCTCAAACCCACTCAAAAGAGCCTTAGACTTAGATGACCCTAGGATATGTTTCATGTTACTACTTCCCAAAATGCATTTGTAATGAGAATCAGAAATGTTGACTCTGGAAATATAGAGCCTCCCATGGTCCCTAAACTCCCCCTCAAAATCACCTAGAAGTGATATCTAATAGAAATAATTTGGCTGAGTCATCTCCATCCTCTCCTGATCTTGGAAACCAAACCCATTCTTCTGAGGTTGAATGGTTTTGGAGCAGGACTAGTCTGATGTTCCCAAATCTATGATCCAAAGGCCAAATTTCTTAGCTGCCTCATGCATCTCCGGACTCCTTGGGTAGTCCTTGGGGTTCAGCAAAGTGAGCAACTGAAGGGAGCTCACCCATCCCACCTTTCCCTCACCTTAAACTATAAGGCTCTTGCCATCAGGCACCATGACAGACTTAGCCTTCAGAAATGCCTCTTAGTAATAATGATAAATCTAGATTGTTAACTCTTTAAGGGGAGAGGATATATACCTAACATTCATACTATAGCTCCTTGTACAAGGCCATGTAGTAATTGTCACTCATGATTGGAATGAGGTCTAGGGAAGAGCTAACTTGGATGAAAGATTAGAGAATGGGCCCCAGGACTTGATCAATCCCTGCCTTGACTATCAGGGATTGCCTGCTCTTCTCCCCTTCCTGTTATATACTGGCCACCAATCTAGGATCAAAGATCTTCCTGGGACCACCACTATCCCTATTCCTTCCCCCTAACTCCATACCACATTCTTGAAGGAATAAACTTGACATTAGAAAAGATCTGGTTGAGGATTTGGGGTTAATGAGTCCATACCTTAAATATGCCTCACTTACCACCAACCCCATAAGAAGCCAAGCTCCAGGACTACCTGTTTTGACCATCGGTTAGGACCCAGGACATCACTGATGTATGAATATCACAAATACACTCTCTTCCAACCTTCCTCAGCATTACCATTGCAATTGTGAAGATGTGGCAGTCCATTACCTTATGGTTTTATTCAGAGATCCTGAGTCATAGGCTGCCTATCTTGGAGCCCCCTTCTATGACTACTTTTTCTGTGTCCTCCTACCCATTCCCATTCTCCCCATCCTTTTCATTCCTCAATCTCACTCTACCTTATCTTTCCAATGGAATCTATTGTTAGCAAACATATTAGTCATGTGCCCTCCCTCCAGAAATCTCATTGCATATTTTTTTATTTAATTTTCTATGTACACATTCCTTCCTTCCAATAGAACATAATCTCCCTGAGGACAGGGCCTGTTTCATTTTTGCCTTTGTATCCCCAGTGCCAAGCACAACGCCTGGAACATAGTAGATAATTAATAAGTGCTTGTTAAATTCAATTAATAAATGCTTCCTGATAGTCATAGTCTGGAAGGGATCTTAGAAGTCCTCTAAGCTTTCATTTCACAGATAAGAAAAGTAAGGTGCAAGGAGGCTAAGTGACTTGCTTACAGGTAGTGAGTGGCAGGTTAAAGACAATGATATATTCTGAAACACATACACACACACACACACAAACACACACACACACACACACACACACACACACACACACACACACACACACACACACACACACACACACACACACACACTGGATGCCTCTATGGCCTTGGAAACTCTACCAAGAGAGGACATCATCATGTAATGGAAAGCATAATGGGTTTACATCCTGCCTAAACACTTTAGTTTATAACTGAGTGATCTTGACCAAGTCTTTCCTGAATTTCAGTTTCATAATCTATAAAATGGGGTTAATAATATTAGAACTACCTACCACACAGGGTTATTTTGAGGCCAGATTAGACAGTATATTTTAAAGTGCTTTGTAGCAGCAAAGGGCTAGAACTGTCATTACTACTCCTTAGTATAATAATTTATCCATTGCAGTAATAGTAGCAAAAGTGATGCCTCAGGACTGCTGTGCCTCTGGGCAATGTCCCACTGAACTTGAAGGACTTTTTATAGAACTGTGGAAGGGGGCACTGTCTGCACCCAATGTGCCACCAAGATTCTAACCAGACCCCTCCTGTTGGTTTTCTCTTTTTCTTTCTCTCTCCCCCCAGGGTAATCAGGACACCACGGCTCCTCCTGAAGCGATGGCTCAGCCCTATCCCCAGGCCCAGTACCCCCCACCACCACAGAACAGCATCCCCACTGAGTATGTGCCACCCCACCCTCACCCCACACAGGACTACTCGGGCCAGACCACAGTACCAGAACATGCCATGACCCTCTACACACCAGCACAGACCCATCCAGAGCAGCCAGGCACCGATGCCAGCACACAACCCATCACTGGGACACAGACAGTACCGGTAAGAAGCCCCTGCCAGCCAGCCTCATCCCTTAGAAGGCCCTCAGAACTGTCTTCCAAGGCCCCCATCACTAAGGCCCTTCTAGACCTTTTCTTTAGGACTTGCAGGAACCGGAGGCCCCCTGGGGCATTGAAGTGGCCCTGGCCTATGAAAGGACTCAAGGCAAGGTCCATCAAAGGAAAACTGGTTGGTTGGTTACAAAGTAAAGCATGAGGGTGATGCTGGGAAACCAAGCGCTAAGCCAAGAAAGGTATGGCTCCTTGAGGGGAAAGGAGTTAGGTGAGGAGGTATGATAACAGTGGAGTATAGACCTCCCTGGGGAGTGGAAGGAGGTTTCAGTAATAAGGACGAGTTCTTTTTATAGAATTTAGTGATTCCCTCCTCTCACTCCCTCAGGCCTATACACACAGAAACTCAAGATCCCTCTGGCATGTCCTCCCACCTAAGGGTTTGGCTCTATGGGTTCCTCATCAGAATGACAATAGAACTCAATAAATTGTTTCTGAAGGGAGTAGCTAAAGACGGCCAAGAAAGCATGTGGTCTAGGCCACCCACCCATTGGTTCCCTAAGCTGTTGGTTCTGGCAGTTCTAAAAGGAAACCAAATCACTTTATTTGAGAGATGAACAGTGTCTTCAGCTGCCAGTAACCTGTTAATAGAAAGTAAGAAAAATCAGCAAACCCAGACCCCCTGAGCAGCTGCTGTGACCCTGCTGACGGGGCCCTCTCTCTGAGCTGTCTCAGGTTACTGGCTCTCCTATCATTTCTAATCACTTGTAATCTACCTGCTTGGCTGCCCTCCAATCAGATAGCTTCAATTACGTGGTTGTAATGCAGTTCCAAAAGGGAAAGTGCTGAGCCATGCACTTCTGTAGAGATTCCAGATAATAAAGGGAGAGCTTGTTAAGGAATAACCATCATATTGGACCAGCCCCTGGTCCGTCTCCTCCACGGGGTGAGCCCCTGTCCTCCCTCGTTCCTCTTATTCTGAGACAGCAGCTCTACCCTCTCCATCTCCTTACTCTTTCTTTATTTAATTCTCCTTGGGTTTTTTTTTTTTTCCTTCATTTTTTTACCCTCTTTCAAACCTTGGGGAGAATTCTGTACTTGAAGCCAGGAAGACTTGGGTTTAAATTCTGCTTCTGACAGTAACTGTGCTCTCTACGATCAGTCTCCTCATCTATAAAATGTCGAGCTTTAACTTGATGTCCTCAAAGACTCCCAGATCTAAATCTCTGCTGCTATGATCCTTTCCTCTCCCTTACCACCTTCTGATTCCAATCTCCAGTCCCTCCTGAGGCCTATGCTGGCTTTGTAGTCAATAATGTACCTGGGGTTGGGAAGTAGAGATGGAGACTAGGAAAGTAGGTTATTATGCTCAGCATTTCCTAGCAGTGGCAACATCCTGACTTATTAGCCTGCCCTGTCTGCATCACTCAGTCATCTGCTGCCCTGTTTACTGGGTTTGTCTATCAAGTTTCTATAGGATTAAGAGGCTGCCCTCTCCCTAGCCCTTGTGTAATGCAAAAAAAAAAAAAAATGCACCTGGAGACAAAGGGCCAGGACACGCTATCACACTCTCTCTATGAGGCTTTTCTTTCTTTTTATAGGCTCAAATCCCAGTTTTAGGGGATAGGAGCCCTTTGATCATAATGGCCAGCAGTATCCTAATGGCTCTGAATTTCTCCAGTCCTTTGGAGTGAGGTTAGGGGGGAATAAAAAAACCTCATCTTCCCCCAAACTGACTGAGACATAATAGAGTTAAATCAAATCTGTACGAAGTGGTTGCCCTGCTGCTAAATGAATGTCACAAATACACTCTCGTCAGATCTTTCTCAGCATTACCATTGCAGCTGTGAAGGTGTGACACTCTATTGCCTTGTAGTTTGCTACTTTACTGAGTAGTAAAGCTAGAAAGTTTTGAATAAAAGTAGATGTCAGATTTTGATGGTCTAGTGTAAGAAACGTATAGAGTTGCTGGATTCTTTGACCCTATTACCCTGACTCTCTGTGTCTGGCAAAACTCTCCTTAACTTCTTTCAGTCTTTTCCCCTTCCCAGTCTGATAGAAGAAGAGAGGAAAGGGGATTGGAATAAGTAGTATTTGTCAGATAGGGACAAGGGCCTGATTAATTAACCTCGGTATCAGGGGTTCTAACACCTCTAGCCAAGGGACTATTACATATAAAACATGTAGCAAAAATCCAGGCATCCCCTTTATGCACTTATAATGAGGGATGAAGAGAAATATGTATACACTGGGAGAAGGCAGTGTGTGGTAATGGATAGATTTGGCATTGGGAGACCAAGGTACAAATCCTACCTAATATATTTCTTTGCTGTGTGATCAGAGCTTCAGTTTTCTTATATATAATATGGTGGTATTAATGCTTGCATTACCTACCTCACAGAGTTGTGGTAAGGAAAGTGCTCTGTAAACCTTAAAATGTTATATAAAATATGAGTTATTATTATTACAGGCAATATTTCCTGTCATAACGTCTGCAGAAAAATACCCTACCCAAAGCTTTCCTGTGGCTTTCTTGTCCTAGAGCACAAATATTTGACCTTTTTTTTCCATCTAAGCTCTACCTGACTCCAGATCGACAACTCTTGCATGTTTTCTGTTCCTCTCTATCCTCCTGGGACTCTTCTTCCTTTGGTCTCTGAAGGCCCAAATGAATGTCTCCTTTGGCTGCACAGGAACTCTTATCATCTCTAAGCTATAGGTGGGGAAACCAAAGTCCCAGACGCTAAAGAACCAAGAGCAAAAGTCATTTGTCTTCCACTTCCAACAAGTAGAAAAAAAAAAATCTTTGTCAACAGGACTGCCACGGATTCGATGAGAGATTATGAAAGATCTGGTTTGTGAAACCTCATCAAGTAAGGAAATAATCACTAGGAGCCAGCACTGGTTCCCTAAGAACAAATCAGGCCAAGCTTACTTCATGTCTCTGTTGATGGGTTTATCATTCTAGTAGATCAGGAAAATGGTATATCTATTTGTTGTTCAGCCGTTTCACTTGGGTCTGACCCTTTGTGACCCTATTTGGAGTTTTCTTGGCAAAAATACTGGAGTGGTTTGTTATTTCCTTCTTTAGCTTATTTTACAGATGAGGAAACTGAGGCAAACTGGGTTAAGTAATTAACTCAGGGCCACACAGCTAGTAGCTGAGGCCGGATCTGAACTCAGGTCTCCCTGACGCCAGTCTGAGCACTATCCACTGTACCATCTAGCTGCCAGTATGTCTCTTGGGTTTCTTCATTTAACACTGGTACCCCCATAGAAAATATAAGACAGTTCAAGATGAGTGATAGTAAAGTTAGGTGGATATCAAACAGAAAATCTTCAGTAGTATCCTGTGGATCGTATCCTACTGTTCAACAATTTTCTCAGCAACTTAGAGAAATAAGAATGTTTGTTGAATGCATGAATGGAGGCCTGGGCAGCTGTGACTTCATTTCCTTTTGGAAATCCACTTTTTTTTTTTGGTTTCATTTATTTATTTATGACAGAGACAAACAAATACACATGTATATATGTACATCGTGTAACTATTCTTTAGAAATTATCAGATTTTTTCATTGATCCACAGTCAAGAGAAATGACAAAATCAGGTTTCAGCATAATCCTAACAGGTCAGAATAATGATGAAATTGAACAAGAACAATTTGAAAGTCTTGCATTTCGGATCAGAACCAACACATAGTTACAAGATTGAGAGTACATGCTTGAGTCACAATTCAGGTAGAAAAGACCTGTGAGTTTTAGGGGATCACAAGCTCAACATGACAAAGCAATGTGGCTACTTTAAAAAAAAGCAAATAGGCTAGATAGTGAGTCATCTGGAAATCATATCATTTTAGGAACAGCTGGAGAGACTGGAGATGTTAAGCCAGAAGAAGAGAAGATTTAGATGGAAAATTGCTATTTTCAACATATGAAAGGCTGTTTGGAACAAGGAATGAGAATTCTCTGGGGCTCCAAAGAGTTGAACTGGATAGAAGGAAGAACTCTGTACCAACTTAAACTGTATAACAGTGAAATGGGCTTCTGGGTTCGGTGGGGAGTTAGCTCCCCATCACAAACTGAGGATGGATAATCTTTTATTTGACATACTGCAGAGATTACTGCCCTGGGTAAGAAACTGGACTAGATTAACTTTAAGGGGTCCCTCCAGCTCTAAGATTCACTTATTCCCTGATCTAGGATGATTCCAGGATGGAATCAGTAGAGAACTGAATGTGCTCTGACTCCTAACTCTGTGTCAGATTCCCACAATTTCTGGTCCTGGACCTCAGTAGCAATTACAGATCACTTAAAATTACTCCAAATCCCATCCCTCAGTGCTTCCTCTGAGGGCTCTGGTCATCTCCCAACTCAGAAACACAAGTTGGCCAAGAATAACATTTAGACTGGAAAGTAGAGATTTAATGGGCATTAGAAGCCATTTCTCCTCCCCTTGAGTTAGTGGACCTCTCTTTTTGAGAAGTTCATGGAAACTTAAAAAATGCTCTCCAATCCATAAATCCTCCAAAGGACTTGAGTCATCTTTCTTTTATCATGGTTGGAATTATCATGGCTTAAAGTCAAGGAAAGAAACCAGGAGCAGGCTAAAGAGCCAGTCACGTCTTTCTGGCTCATGCCAGGGGGCAAGAAAAGGTTTTTCTCACTACCTACAACCCCTACCCACAGCACTCTTAATTCGTTGGCTGGTGTTGGCATTGAGAGAGAAATATGGAAGGATGGGAGGAGAAGAGGAAGTGATTTTTCTGCAGAGCATTGCAGATTGAACACTGAGATTGGAAGAACTAGATTTGAATCCTAGGTCCACTACTCACTAGTTATTAAGCCTTGAGTAAGTCATTTAACTTCTCTGACCCTCAGCTTCCTCATCTGTAAAATGGGGATAATAATACCTGTACTTCTTATCTTCCAGAGCTATAGGGGAAAGCATTTTAAAAACCCTGAAGTACTGTGTAAATGTGAGCTACAATTATTCAGGATCAGCCTTCTCAGTTTCCTTTCATTTCTCCCAATCCCTCCTTCTACATCCTAGTCTTCTTTCAGGGAAGGTTGTTGAGTGCTACCTTTGGCTCCGCTAGGATCTCTTCCTTTCCTCTATCATTCCAGGTGTGTTTCTAGGCCTGAGATTCAGAAAGGAAACTATTCTTTTGGAATGACCTCTGAAATACCCTCAAGAACTTAGATGTTGACTATCTGCACTGACATTTTACATAACATGACTATGTAAAGCAATCCCTTTGGTTCCTACCTGTTGCACAGAAACCTTGGACACTTTAGCCATGGAACCTTAAAACTGTGTCCGTAGCAGAGTCCTGCTATGCCCTATCCTGCCATACCTAAGCACCTAAGACTTGGCTTCTTGGATCTTAGGAATGTGTTCTGGGCAGGGCTGCTCTGCAGCAACTGATTGTGGGTTTTGAGGTCAGGGAAATATCATATTTTGATCTTCAGTAGCAGATAAAAGATGTTACAGAGGCTGACTGGGAGTATGATGGTGGTCCTCATAGGATATCTGTACATTGGTAGTGCCATCTCAATTCCACAGTCTCAGAAATTCAATTTTAATCAGCCTAGCAACTAGGTAGCCCAGTGGATAGAGTGCAGGTCCTGAAGTCAAGAAAATTCATCTTCCTAAATTCAAATCTGGCCTCAGACACTTACTAGCTGTGTGACTCTGGGCAAATCACTTAAATCCTATTTGCCTCAGTTTCCTCATCTGTAAAATGAGCTGGAGAAGGAAATGGCAAACCGCTCTGGTCTCCTTGCCAAGAAAACTTCAGATGGGGTCACAAAGAATCAGACACTACCGAAAAATGACTGAACAACCACAAAATCCTGCAGTGATCAAGCTCAGGAGAACTGACTGATATTAACCAAACTCATGAGACATATAGAAGCAGTGTGGCAGCTGAAAAATTATTGGACTTGAAGTCAGGAACACATGATCAAATGTTGCCTCTAATACTGGCTAGATATGGGATCATGGATAAGTTACAACCTCTCTAAGCCTCAGTTTCCTCATCTGTAAAATGTGGATAAAAAGATCTGTAGTACCTCCCTCACAGGGTTGTTATGAGGTTCACATACAACAACCTATATAAAATGCTTGGCAAAAATGCTGTGTAAATGTCAGCTATTATTATGGAGAGATTGATAAATGAGAATAACTGTGTTTTACTTTATAACTGCACAAAAGAGTCCAGGACACTCCCTTGGGGAGGGGAAGGGCGAATTTGTATGCTCATTGAGGAGAACTGATCATAAATCAATAAGTTGATTCATGAGGTTACAAAACAGTGCCAAAAGGAGTTGAGTATTCTTATAAGAAATTTCCATCAAACCTGGTGAATTGCCATTCTCCATTCTCCACGGGAATATCTCTGCCTAAAAAAGAGGGATTCACTATATGATTCTCTGAAAAGAGTGCTGGATTTAGAATCAGAAAGAAATGAGTTCAGATGTTGTCTTAGACACTTAACTGGCTATATGACCCTGGGCAAATCGCTTAACCTCTGTGTGCCTTAATTTCCTCAACTATAAAATAGCATCTACCTCCCAGGATTGCTGTTAGGATGAAACGAGATAACATTTTGTAAAGTGTTTAGCACAATGACCAGCACTTAGCAGGTACTTAATGCTTGCTTGTTTCCTCCGTCCCTCCCTCTATTCCTTCCTCCCTTCCTTTCTCTTGAATCAGTTATATGCTGACATTTCCCCCTCAGAACATCATGGGAGGCACACTGGCTTTTTTAACTAAGTTTGGAGATTGGTCTTGATTAAATAGATCAGTCTGTCAGTCACCTGAAAGCAACACAGCCTCACCTTAGAGCAGGATTGAGTACATTCATTCATTCATTCATCAAACATCTTATTTTTTGTCTAAATTAAACTTTATATTTATGACTTCCTGTGGGTTTCAAGAAACCTTGGTTTCACCTACAGCTCAGTTCAACCATCAAGCAGAGATGCTGAGGGTTTAGTTTAATTAGGGCACAGGTACCACCTTTATGGAGCTTAAAGTCTAGTAATAGGGTATAACACATCCACAAATATCTATGACACATGTATTATTATAGATGATAAGTACATTAGAACCATGCAAGCTGAGTACTATTTGTAGGTTATGGGAGGAAAGATCAAATATCCCTGAGAGTGGGGCTGCTTCTAAAGGTGCCTAATCTCTTCCATTACTGATACTGATTCATCAGCTTCAGGTTCAGAGGGTGACATTTTTCTTACCCTTGTCCCCAGATGCTGGGGATGTGTTCATTTATTTTAGCCTGTGCCTCGTAGGTACAAACTATATAAACCTTCTCCCTGTCACTACCAGTTTGGGCTGGTTTTCTTTCTTTTCACTGGCTGACTGGCTGGTGCTCTAAGCTTTGGTTAGAAGTCTGTTCTAGTTAGCAAACTCAGTGTTTCACATCACAATGATTAGCTCCTTATCTATGCCTCCCCCATTCATCCACCCCAGAGTCAAAGGGGAAACCTCTCCAGAGAGTTATCGTGTGGAAATGGTCCTCAAATAGTTTGATCTGGGAACTACTCTAGAAAAAGACCCTGGTGAATATGATCTGTCTCTAAGAGACGCAGGGCAGGATTGTAGGCAACTACCAATTTGCCTCGTTTACCATGTGGTTCTAGCCACAGTGTCCTCCAGAGCCAACTGCATGGTGTAGTGAAAAGAGCTATAATTTTGCAGTCAGAGAACCTGAGTGTGAATCCCACATTCTTATTAGTTGTATGGCCTTGGGCAAATCCCTTCAACCTTCTTAGTCTCAGTTTTCCTCGGGAAAATAGTGAACCAGAGCAGGAATTTTTAACCTTTTTTTCTGTCATGGACCCAGGGGTGTTGTGAAGCTCAAATGAAGGGAAAAGGAAAGGGAAAAAGCATTTATATAGCACCTCCTTACTACTTGCTAGGCACTATAATAACTACTTTACAAATATTACCTCATTTGGTTCTCACAGCAACCATGGGAGGAAAGTACTATTATTATCCCCATTTTATAGATGAGGAAACTGAGGCAGATAAGTTAAGCTACTAAGTGTCTGAGTTCAAATTTGACTCTGGGCCCTTGTGACTGTATCCACTTCACCAATGTAACTACTTCTGAACATTACCTCTAAAATGCAATCGTAGATATAAAGCACTTTGCAAACTTTAAAGTGCTCTATAAATGCTAATTATTATTAGTAGCCGCCAGTCTGGGGACAATTTCATTCCTTGGGCCCAGCTGCTCTTCTACTGAGCTCAAATAATGTTTATATAGCAATACAGGAGTATACTGGTAAATGTTTAACAACTGAAGGTGGTGGTATGGGTTGGGAAAGGGGAAACAGCACAGGAAATATATACACATACCCTTGTAAATTTAATCTGTATTATTGATACTTTATTAAGTCTAGACAATCAACAAAACAATAAATCAGAACCTGATATGTAAGTGATTGATGATTTTTAAGGTTTAAATTCTCACTTTGAAAATTTAACAATGAACCTTGAACAAGCCTTAAAGCTGGATCCAGCATATCCCTGTAAAGACCCCTTTGACAGTCAATGACCCCCTTCTCAGAATAATGTTTTTAAATGCATAAAATAAAATACATGGGATTACCAAGAAACATAATTTATTGGAATACAATTATCAAAAGGCAACTAGATGGTGCAGTGGATAGAGAGCTGGGCCCGGAGTCAAGAAGGCTCCTTTTCATGAGTTCAAATCCAGCCTCAGACACTAGTTGTATGACACTGGGCAAATCATTTAACCTTCTTTCCTCAGTTTCCTCTTCTGTAAAATGAGCCGGAGAAGGAAATGGCAAACTACTCCAGCATCATCATCAAGAAAACCCTAAATGGGGTCATGAAGAATCGGACATGACTGAAAAAAGCAACAGTCATTAAAACATTTTTTTTAAAAAAACAGCTTCATGGACTCCCAAGTTAAGGACCTCTCAACGATATTATCTCCAAATTTCCAGATTCAGAATCTTGGATTTAGAAGGGATCCTTGAGGTTATTTTAATCTAACTTCGTTTTATAGAAAAAGAAAATGAGGCCCAGAAAAGATGAGTCATTTGCCAGTCATAAAACACATTAGAAACACTGCCCAGTATTGCTCAACTATGACTGGTGGATTCCCAGTAGTGAAGGCATTCAAAATAAACAAGCGGAGACCACTCGGGGAGCCATGAGAAACTATTCATAGTTCTCAGACGACCCTGTGGACATGTCCTTGGATCATGGACCTAAATCAGCCTGGGATAAGACAACTTAAAGTAAAGCTAATATCAAAGAAGACAGTTCTGCATCTGGTCAGCTCCCAGAAGGGAAAATAGAGTAGACTGAATTGGGCAACAGAAACAGTGCCACATTATAAGATTTATCCTTATTTTAGGGAATTTTGTTATTACCATTTGAAGTCAAAAGACCTGGGTTCAATTCCAATCCTGCCACTTACTAGATGTGTGATTTGGGGCTAACCACTTAACCTCTCAAGCCTTCAATTTCCTCACCTATAAACCAAGGGGTTTGGATTAGGTAATCTCTAAGGTCACTCAGTCTAAAATCCTATGGTCCTCATTGTCTTTCTCTCTATTGCGTGTTACACTATCATGAGCCAGTAACTAAATCTCAAACCAGTCCCTCCCTTCCCCACTCCCATCATCTTTGTTCTTTGCCTGAGCTAGAAGAAGAGAAGTTGTTGAAAATGTAACTTTTAGAGACTCCTGAGAGTAGGACCAATGTGAAAAGAGAAAGGTACTATTTGCAGTTCCAGTACTTTACAGAATCTCAGCATTAGGAGGGACCTCAGAAGTCCCTTAGTATGGCCCATAACTAGGCAAAAACAACCCCAATAGCTAGCATTACAGAGTGCAATAGTTATACCGTGCTCTTTTTTCAAAAAGCCTTACAAATATTTCATTTGATCCTCACAACAACCCTAAGAGATAGGTGCTATTACTATTCCCATTTTACAGATGAGGAAACTGAGACCAAAAGAAGCCAAGTGACTTACCCTTGGTCACATACTACTGTTTCTGAGGTAGAATTTGAACTTAGAACTTTACTCCCAGGAAAGGAGGGAAGGGAAGAGGAAGGGAGGAGAGGAAAGGGGAAGGGAAAAGGGAAAGAGAAGGAAAAAAAGGAAAAAAGAGTCCAGGACATATCCTTGGTGTGTACATATAGATGGGGATCATAATACGGATATTAGATTCACCACAGGGAATTGGGAGAACGTAGTTGAACAAGTAAAATAGCTGGGAAATAAAGAGGGAACTGTCCACCAAAATGCATGGAAAGAGAAGATATTCAGAAATGTCAGATGGTGGAAGGATGAGAATTGGGAAGGGGCCATCAGATTTGTTAATTAAGAGACCACTGGTGATATGGAGAGAGAAGTTTCAGTTCTGTAATAAGTCAGATGGCAAAGGGTTGAGAAATGAGTGAGAGCATAGAGATTGGAGGCAGAATAGAAGCATGAATTTTGGTTGTTTTTTTTTTCCTTTCTACTCACTGAGTGTTCCTAGTTTTGCCTTCTGGGGATAGGCAGAACAAGAATAATTCCTCTTCTATGTGATGGCCCTTCAAATATTTAATGACAGCAACCATATCTTTCTTAAAGTTTCTCTTCTCCCATCTCAGCATCTTTAGTTCCTTCCACTAAGCCTCATATATCATGATCTTGAGACCCTTCACCCTACTGGTCGCTCTCCTCTTGATTCTCTCCAGCATATCCACCGTCCTTCCTAATATGTGCTGCCCAGAACTGAGTATAATACTCCATATGTAGTCTGACGAGGGCCAGGGCACAGCAAGACTATTATTTCACTCAGTCTTCCTATATTGGGCAGAACAAGTGATGGTATGGATAGTAGGTGTGCAAACTGGAAAATGTCTGGGCCAGGACTGGGGATTGTAGTGGACGAGGGGGAGAGAAGAGGGGAGGGAGAGGGAGGAAGGAAAGGAGAGAGACAGGGAGAGAGAGAAGCATAAGTTAGAGTTAGAGAAAGAAGATATTGTCTGCATTTGAGCACATCTGAGTTTTTTTTTAAGGCAGGAAGTTTGCCTATTGGAAAGAAGGCAAGAGGCTGCCTGAACCACTGTGATAAATGGTAGGAAAATGGTTCATGTCCCCTAAGGGGCAGCAAGTGTACTTGTTACACTCTGGGGTTTCTCAGCATGTTACAGTTTTACAGCCATTGAACCCATTTATCTGCTTCTGTCCACAGCAGAGCTGTTGTGGTTAGACCATGGGATCTCCAAGGGACTCTCCTTATTCACTTATGTGGCCTGAGCTCTCCTCAGAACTTCACCCTTTGGTTATCCTTCCCCACTGCTCTCTCTCTCTCTCCTTCTCATTAGCTGTAGTCCCCACTCCCACCCCTTTAGAACTTTGGTCCTGTCCAGGGTCCTAAAGAAGGTGGAGACTAAAATGACCTCATTTTTTTTCCAGGACTTATATCTGCTAAGGTTCTGCCAGTGAGGTAGAAAAAACAAACCACAGCCTGATCCCCAAAAATATTCCTTGAAATATAATACTCATGATTCCAGCATCCCAAAGGGAATGAACCCTATGCCCCCATACATACACTCTTATATAGAGATTTTTCCCCCTAGAATATCTGTTTTTTCCTAACCACCAGGTCTTTCTTTCACATGAATTATTGTCTAGTCATGTCTTTCAAATCCTGGACTTATATAGTTGATTTTTTGAACCCACATTCAGGATTTGACATTTATCCTTATTGACATTCAGAATTATTAATTTCAGACCATTGTTCTAGCCTCTATGTTCCTTTATAGAAATCTTAGAATGAGTTCCTGAGAGAGGTGTTAAAATCTCCTTCATTTGTAATGTTAGCAGCCTTTCTATAATGATTTAGAGTCAGAACCTGGAGATTTGGGCATAGATTCAATAACTTCCGAAAGGTTAGCCCTAGACTATTTTGACTTCCAGAGAGCCCTAGATATAGGAGCAGGGTCAATGCCTTATGAAGAGTACTTTTTTATATAGATGCAAACATAAACTTTATATGTGTTTGGCCAGCAGTTCAAACTTTCATGATAAAGTGAATTCTGTGTTTGCGCTTCTTAGAATTCATATTAGAGAGAAAATTGTGTTGAATTTCATATTCTATATCCTATCAATTTTCTGACATCTAAGGACTTGAATTTTTAAAAGGTACTAAGGAATATGAAATGTATAATGAGGATATTTTGTTTTCTATTGCAACTATATCATCCAAATTGGAGAAAATGTTGAGTAGGTATTTTATTAAATCTGGGATTACAGAACCCAAAAGGAATATCCACTGTAACAAAAGATACTTGACAAGTAGTCATATCCAGTCTCTTCTTGAAGACCTCCAAGTAGGGGATCTCAAGGAAGGCCATTCCACTTTTGGATAGCTCTAGTTTTTAGGAAGTTTTTCCTGACATCAAGGAAAAATTTGCTTCTCTGGAACTTCCACCCAGAACTTCTAATTCTCTCCTCTAGGGGACAAAACTAATACCTCCTGCATATGGCAGACCTTCAGATACTTGAAGACAACTATCATGTGCCCCTGAGTCTTCTTTGGGCCCAACAGAGCTAAACCCAGTTTTTGCTAGTGATCCCAATATGACATAGATTCGAAGCTCTTCACCATCCTGGCTGCCCTCCTTCCTCTGAACACTATCCATCTTATCGTGTACTTCTTGAACCCTGGTTCCCAAAACTGAACATAATACTGCAGATGCAACCTAATGAGAGCAGAGTATAGTGGAACGATCACCAACCTGTTCTGGAAGTATGTGGATATAATGCAGTCCAAGATGGCATTAGTTGTTTTGGCTTCCACATGATATTGCTAACTAATATTGAGCTTAAAGTCCACTAAAATCTCCCGATGTTCCTCAGAACAATTACAGTCTAGCCATGCCTCCTCATGAAATACTTGCTGAATTTGATTTTCTTTATGCCCAACTGTAAGACTTTACATATAAGCCTTATTGGATTTCTTCTCATATTCAACCCTGATGCTCTAGCTTGTCAAGATTCTTTTGGATATGGAATACATGTCATCCACCATTTTATCTATCCCTCCCAGCTTTGTCATTTGCAAGT
Source organism: Notamacropus eugenii (assembly GCF_028372415.1). NCBI lineage: Eukaryota > Metazoa > Chordata > Mammalia > Diprotodontia > Macropodidae > Notamacropus > Notamacropus eugenii. The sequence goes on along the minus strand of NC_092873.1, from coordinate 320,808,026 downwards.
TGGATAAACATTCCATGTATGCCCAAATCATAGAGAATTAAATTATTGATAAAAATTTTAAATAGTTCAAGACCACAGATCTCTGGGATAATCCACTGGAGACCACTGGCCACGTGGACATCGAACATTTAATGTTGGCCATTGAACCATTAACACTACTCTTTGAGTCTAGCTATCCAACCATTTTTGAGTTCATTAGATTGTATTTCTAACCCCTACCTCTCTATCTGCTCCACAAGAATATCATGAGATACTTGATTAAAACACAGTGGAGGCAAGGGAAGGTATTTGGATGAATCATTTTCTCTCTGAAATTCATTTTGCACATCTATAAAATGAGGAAGCTGGAATAAATGATGTATAAGATTTCTCATAGGTCCAAATTCCACAAGATCGTATTAGAACACAAAATGAGACAACACAGGACTGATGGTAACTGTCTCTTGAGGAGGTCTGAGTCACATAAAAAGCATCTCAGGATATCTGGCCCACAAAGATTAGGGAGATTAGGGAAATGACCAGCTCCTTATTCAGGATGAGCAGATCAGACAAGAACAGTGTTTGTGGTTCTGTGGTTTGAGTGCAGAAAACGTCACTCAGAGAGAACAGGCACTTCACAAGTGCCACAGGACAGAGGCAGAAGACTAGACTGTGAGGACAAAGGAGAAGAGAGTGGTCATGCCAGGACTCCTAGATGCAAAAATATAGCAGTTCTTTTTGTAGTGGTAAAGAACCAGGAATGCCCATCAACTGGGAAATAGCTGAACAAATTATGGTGTAGGAATGTAATGCAATCCTATTGTGCAAAAGAATGATAAAAAGGGACGGTTTCATAAAAACCTGGGAAAACTTGTTTGAAGTGATGCAGAATGAACAGAGTCAGGGGAAAACTTATACAATAACAACAACATTGTAAAGAAAAACCACTCGGAAAGACTTCAGAAATATTGGCTGCTGTCTGGAGCACAGCACACTGCGGAGCTGTACCAGGTCCCCCAAGGGAACCTCTGCTAGGATGCTTGTGTGGCAGCGTAGTGTGGTAGAAAGTGTTGGACTGATCAAGAGTCATAATACCTGGCTTCGGCTCCTGGTTCTGCCCCTAATTATACTTCTTTTCTCTGGCCTGTTACTTTACCTGCAATAGGAAGAGACTGGAGTACTCTCAGGTACCTGCCTACTCTGAGATTCTTTAAGGACAGGGAGTAGGGGTGGGTCAGCTTCCCTCTTCATCGTCAAGAAACAAATCCTGTTTAGGGACCTGCATTCCAAACTGCAAGAGGACTTTGAGTAGAAGACCTGGAAGGCAACTTCAACTGAATCCATCCTTGCAAAAGGAACCAAAGAGGTGATACATGTTTTAAAGCTTAGGGAAGATGGGAAGCTTAGCCACAGCTCTTAGGATCCAGAGGAAGTCAAGGCAGAAGAGAAAGACTGATGAAGAGACTAAGTTAACTCCAGGCAGCAAATACTGATCTTGCCCACCAAGTACTCCTGAGTCCTCATGGAAATAACTACTATAGCCAACCATCAACCACTCCATCTAAGTTTCCATTATCCAGTTTTTGGATTATCTAGGTTCTTTGCTTCTCCTCCTCTCTTCCCACTTTGATTCTGTAGTGACCAAGGAAAGCTAGAGGAAAGAATATCAGGGAAAAAAGAATGGAGAATCCATTCTGGCCAAGGTGCTTCTTGCCAAATGTTCTGAAGTTGCAGGGAGAGTCACAGGATAGGAAGGAGGGTAACAAATATCCAAAAAAAAAAAAAGAAAGAAAGAAAGAAAAAGAAAAAAAAGACCTTACATTATAAGGGAGACAACATAGGGGGAGTGGTGACCAAGGTAGGGTGTTTTGGTCTGAGAAGTCACAGGGAGGGTGAGTGGAACAGTACGGTGCTCAGCTGACATGCCCTTTGCAATAATAATGTTGACATGGTTGAATCTTCCAGAGCTAGAGGTAGAGGCACTCCCAGAACAGGGTAAATTAGATCTTTCCAGCTAGATATATTGAAGTTTCACCACTGAGGACAGAATAGCCCCAAATCTTGGTCTCCAGAGGTCTCTTACTAGGATAATCATCAAAGCCTTTCCAGTCTGGTTAGGACCTTACAGAGCTTAGCCTTCAGAAATCCTGAGGTGCCATGATTAAGAAGGCTTTGGAGTAAGATGTGAGTGGAAATTTATAGTCACATTGTATTAAATAACAGAAGCCAGCCCTCTCTCAAAGAGCCTGTACTAGAGAAGACAATTAAAACATTCTCAAGAGAAGCATATGATTACAAAATGATGAACTTGTATGGTGAGAGAAAGGTGAGTTAGAGATTGTTGGAGACAAAGGCTGAGTTTGGGATGACTGCATAAAATGAGGCAACCTTGAGTTATGATGTAAAGGGAAGGCAGAGAGGGTGTTTCTTACATGCAAGATAGAAACAGAATGAAGGTGGGACAAAAGCTTAGGTGTATGTATGCAAAGGGAAAAGGGGGATGTGTTATGCCTCTTCATTCTCCTTTACTTAACTAGGCTTCTTGGAGAGTTGTTCACTCCAGAGGGATCACTTCATTTCTTACATGATTCAGAGAGGGAATATAAAGGAGAGGGGGGAAAGCTTTAACGAGTAGGAGAAAAGAGGAGTTGGGTGGAAAGATCTGATCTTCAATTCCTCCCCACCTCCAAAAGGCAGGAGAATTCCACAGATTCAGGTGGAGGTCTAACCCAGAGGCCCTGAAAGTTTGGAGAACAATCAATCACGTATTTATTAAGTACCACACACTGTGCTATGTGCTAGGGATACAGGCACAGAAGGGGGAAAGTCTCTCCCTTCAAGGAACTTACAGTCTCGCTGGAGAGAAAACATGTATTTAGATAGGTAAATACAATTTGGAGGGAAGGCACTAGCCTCAAGGGGGATCAGGAAAGGAATGGTGTAGAAGGTGGCATTGAAGAAAACTAGGGATAAGACAGAGGTGAGAAGTCCCTGGGAAACAGCCAAGACAAAAGCATGGCAAGGGAAAGGGAATGCCATGTATGTAGAACAAGAAAGCTTATCTGGACCATAGTATTCATGAAGAGGAGTCATGTGTGATAAAGCTGGAAAGATAGGTTGAAGCCAGTTGTTAAAGGCTTGTTAAAGTAACATGAGTTTTTATTTGATCTTCAAAGTAATAGTCACTGGGATTTATTGAGTAGTGGAGAGACATGGTCAGTCCTGCACTTTAGTAAAATCACTTTGGCAGCTATTTGAAGGACATTTTGAAGTGGAGAGGTACTTGAGGCAGAAAGAACAATGAAGAGGCTATTGCAAAAGTCCAGGTGAAAGATGATGAGGGTCTGAGCTAAAATAGTTGCTACCTGAGTGGAGAGTTGCAGTGGAGATAGAAATGAAAAGAGGTGGCAACTGATTGAATATATGTAGTGAATGAATGAATGAATGAAAAGTCATTTATGTTCTAGGGACTATGCTGAGAGCTGGAGATACAAAAAGGGAGATAATACCTGCCCTTAAGGAATTTTCTGATAGGGAGAGACACCACCAGTTGGTGCTGTGCCAGGAAGGGTATTTTGGTCTTGGAAGTCACAGAGATGGTGAGTGTAACAATGGGCCAATCAGTTGACAAGTTCCCTCCAGAAGCAACGGTAATGTTGATTTGATTATAGTTCACTGAGCCAGATGTGGGAAGCTGAGGAGAAGGGGAGTACTTATGGGCCAGGGTAAACGAGCACAGGCATGACTTGCCAGCTAGATAGATTGGGGACTCATTCATAAAGACAACTCAGTCCCAGGGCAGCTCCTCCAGGTCCTGGGCTCTGGAGGTGCAGTTGGAGGTTGGAACAGCAGGAAATGCCCAGAGTGAAGGAACGTGGGTAGGTCTGGGCCTGGCTAAATATAGTGAAGAGGTTGGGCCTTCAACTAAAACTGGGAAGTTCAGGAGACAGGTGAGTTTGGAGAGAAAAGATAATTCTGTTTTAGACCTGATAAGTTTGAGATACCTGTAAAACATCACAAGATGCCCTCTCTAAAGCAGCTTTTCACCTTGCCGTAGCAACAGGTGCTGAGGGTATCTCACTGGCCTCCTGTCCTGTCTCCCCAGCAAACAGATGAAGCTGCACAGACAGACAGCCAACAGCTACATTCCTCAGAGAACACAGACAAGCAGCAGCCCAAGAGATTACACGTCTCCAACATCCCCTTCCGGTTCAGGGATCCTGATCTACGGCAAATGTTCGGGGTGAGTGCATTCATCCCAACCCCCTCCCCTCGTTTTCCTCCTACCACCCCTCAGTCCAGCTCCCCATCCCTAACCTCCCTCACCACCCCCCATCTTTTACTTGTACTGAAAACCAGAGAATCCTTTATCAAGAAAGAGGGGGAAAGAGTCCACATGTGGACACATCAGGACATCTCCCATCTCCATTTTCCTCATCCTTTCCCCACCTCCTTCCAGGCCTGCCTCCTGTTGGATATCAGATTATATTAACCTCTGAGGCCTCTGGAAATCCCCACAAGGATCTTCTCACACAGCCTTCCTCTTCTTTCCCTTCCCTCTTCCTTAGGATTGTATAAGAAGTAAAACAAAGAAGTTTCATCCAAAGTGCCAGCCTTTGTTGACTACTAAAATAAATAAATAAATTTTTAAAAATAAAAAGGAAAACATTTTCATTCTTGAAAAAAATGTGCCAGCCTTTGTTCCTTAAAAACATTCATCTCAACTTACCACACTTGCCTCAGTTTCCAACTATACTTGTCTCTCTGTGTTTCAGTTTCCTCATCTATTTTTTTAAAAAAGAATAATAATAAACCTGTTCTGTTACCTCAAAGTGTTTTAAGGAAATCATTATTTATCATTACTGTGGCCACTTTTCCTCTTCTTGGGCCCTCCAGTTCCCAAAAGCCTTTCCCCCAGCTATGATTTCTACACTCTGTTTCTCCAGCTATTTTTTCCCTAGGGCAGGTATAGGTTTCTGCCAAACTGACTTGCCAAAAGAATTTCCCTCTTCGTGCTCTTCCTCCTCCCTCCCCACCTTCTACTTTCCTCCCTCCTTCTCAAGGCAGTTCAAAGGTGGATTCTGCCCTCGTCCTCCTGGTTTCATCACCAGACAAGAGGCCCTGCTCAAGGCACTAGCTTGAGGAGGCGGGTAATGTAACCCAGTTAGAAAGACAGCTAGGAGATTCATTCTCTGGTTTCACTTTACCCTGCTGTGTGACCTTGGCTAAATGTTTTGAGTCTCTGTTCTTACATCCGGAAAATGGTGATAATACTAATACAGTACCTGCTGATTGTGGTGAAGCTAAAATGAGAGGATGTCTTTAAGGTATTTTGAAAATCTGAAAGTGCCGTATAAATGCCAGCCGTGATTACTGTCATTCCTACAAAGTTATTTTTGTTATTATTACTTATTTTAATACTTTTGATTGTTATTTATTACTCTATTATTACTCTAGTGCTATTTATTTTTTTATCATTACTATTTCTCTTATTCTCTACCTTTACTATAGTACTGTCTCTTATTTTTATTATTACTATTTTCCTTACTATGTACCTTAAGGAGGAAATTTCTCTGAGTGACAATTCAGATGCACTGGGGGCCTCAAGATGTCACTGCTGCTAGTGGACTCCATTCATCTTCAATTTATAGAAGGTGGCATGGATGCTTCCTACCTGGGTGACCTTAGGCAAGTCACTTAATCTCCCAAGGCCTCTATTACCCCATCTGTGAAATAATGAACTTGAACCAAATGACTACTAAGGCCCCTTCCAGCTCTAGATTTGTGATTTTTAAAAGGAATGAACTGTGGTAACAAGAAGGCATGGGTGCTTGCCCTGGTTTTGCTAGTGACTAGGTTGACCTAGGTAATCCAACCCATCTCTAAAATGCCATATGAAAAACAGGAGCATATTATATAGTAAAACTAGTAAACGCTTCTAGGAAATGATCTGGTATCAGTCATTTACATTTTAATATAAATGAGTAAGGGCTTTAACACTTTGTAGCTGAAATCTCCATCAGCCCCATATAGCCTAGCCCTAACAGGCAACTGAAGCAAGGAAGAGGTAACTTGCTTCCAGAAGCACATTTAGTAGGTCTGGGCCCTACCATCCCAAGGTAAGAAGAGTCCCTGGTGTGAATTATGCCCATATATTGCCTCCTTAATTATAGAACAAAAGGTATTATCCCTGTTAAAGGAATTATAAGAACTGGTAGCGGATGGGTGAAGAAGTATTTCATTTTAGAGACACACTTCTGCCTTTTTGATTCAAACAAGGACGGAGAGGTTTCAGGGTGAACACTGCAAAGGGATGTCAGGATGAGATGAGCCTTCTCAACTTGTTCCCTCTTCTCTCCTCTCTCTCCAGCAATTCGGAAAAATTTTAGACGTGGAGATCATTTTTAACGAACGGGGCTCCAAGGTGGGTGCTGCCCAGACGCCGCCATCATTACAGCGAACCCAGCTGTAACGGTCCCGCCAGGCTAACGTGTGAAATGTGCGTTTCCTTCCTGGAGAGCTTCGAGCCCGAGGACCCCTGAGCAACACGGGTGCTTGTATTCCCTGCTCTTCCTGACTCACACCTGTCCTGCCTCTTTCCTGCAATCCTGACCTTCTCCTCCTCCTCCTCCTGCAACCCCCTCCCCTCTTCCCACCTTCCCCCAAGCTGTCTGTGTTGCTGCTGCTTTTTCCTTTCTAAAAGCGACAGGACCTCTGCCTACCCCTTGGGAACACTTCCTGCTATTCTGTTTGTGTCCCCTTTTCCCCACTCTACCTCTCTTCCCCCACCCTCAGTGTTGGATCAACCAGCATCTTGTCCCTACCAGCATCCTATCCCCACATGCCTGTCCCTGGCTTTGACTTGGGGAGCTTTTCACTGGAGGTGGGATTACCTGGGCATCATGGGCACCAGGGTTGGGAATGGGTAAGGTTCATCCACAGGGGTTGATGCACAAAGGTACCCATCTAAAACTGGCAAGGGAAAGGGGGACTTGGAGAACTGGGGAAGGCTGAGCCTTCTGGGATCAAGGTTGGGGAGAGGTGCCCAGCCCAAGGGGCTCTGACCAGAAGCCCTGGCTTCAGCTCCCCCCAGCCCTCAGACCCTCTGCCCCTCCCTCCACTCACTCCAGCGTCTTTCCAAGAGGGGGCAAGGCAGGCACCTCTAGCCCCTCACCAGGTTAATATCCCTCTTGTGGGCCACCCTAGGTACCAAGGAGGAACAGCTCAGGAAGGACAAATTCTGCAGCTGCTGCCCAGAGCCTGGTGCCCTTAGCCTTCTCTGTGTGTGATGGTGGCACTAAAACCAGACCTTTTTCTGCAGTTCAGCAGCCTGAGTCTCTCCTATCAACTCTCCTGACTCACCCCCCTCTCTTTCTCTCTCTTTCTCTCTCTTTCTTTCTCCCTCCCTGTCACCCTCTCCCTCTTCCCTCATCCCTGCCTCCCCTTCCTTTTTTTTTCCTTTTTTCTCATCCTGTGTCTTTCTTTCCATGTCTGTCCTTCTCCTCTGCTCACAGGGATTTGGGTTTGTAACTTTTGAAACTAGCACAGATGCTGACCGAGCACGAGAGAAGCTGAATGGGACAATCGTAGAGGGACGGAAAATAGAGGTGCTCAGATAAGTGTGATTAGGGGCAAGGATGCCCTCTCTGCGTAATACCCGTCTCTCTGTGTCCCCCCTCTCATCCCTAAACCTTTGGCTCCTCTGCTCTTCTCACAGCTGCTTCTAGCAGGGCCTGGCAGACAGTAGGACTCCTGTAGGATTTTTGCCACAGGCTCTTTTCCTTGGTTTAAAGGATGGCAGAGAAGGGGGAGCTTGGGGGTGGGGGGACTAAGGAATCCAGTTGATGCTCCACTTTCTTGGTTTAGTCATGGTTTCCAGCCCAATCCCATGCTCCTCCATCCTTTCTTTGGGAACAGATAGGAATGTCTCTTCCTCCTCCATCCTATTCCCTGAAGTAAGGGAGGAGACATTGCCAGACTGGCTTCAGAAATAGGATCCAAGGGGCAGCCCTGAGCTGGTGGAATCCCTGGGAATTTTGGCTTTGACTGGCTTGGGGATGGGGGCAATAGTTTGGAACTAGAGTCTGCTCAGCTGACCCTGACTCCACCTCCCCCCAACTACTCAAGGCCACTTAGTGGTGACTGGGAGGGGCAGAATAGACCAGTATCCAAGAGGAAGGATCGAGCTCAGCTGAAGCTCTCTGCTCCTGCTCCCCATCCCCAGGCAGCCTTTCTACCTTCTGCTGAATCTCTCACCACCCAAAGGCAACTTCCTTCTCTGACCTCCTGCTATCCCTTCCTCCTCCTTTCACATGTCCTCTAGCCTCATGCAATCTCAGTGACTCCCTCCTTCTCCACTCCTTCCCCCCAATTTCCAGCCCTTGCTGAAATGGCATCAGTGTATGGCACTGAGCACATGTATAAGCTGGCACAAGTTGTCAGAATGGGGGTGGTGGGAGAACTGCTATAGACCACCCATCCCCCTCCTTGATTTGGGGCACAGAGAGCCGGGTCCCGGGATGCATGCTCCCTCTGTGTGTGTGTGGTGCTGCTCATTCGGATTGGTTTGATTTCATTTTCTGTACTGGTGCTGAAAATAATGGGAAACTTGTGAGCTGGTAACTAGACACAATAGCAAGGGAAGGAATTACAGGGACTGGGCATGGGCCAACGGGGACCTAGCAGTGTAGGAGCAATGAATGGATTCAGTTTGTCTAAGTTAGCAGAACCAAAGTGTTCTCATCTACTGCTCCTCATCTTCTCAAATCCTACCATGCTCTGGATTACGAAGGAAAGAAAGTTCCAATTAGGAAAAGCCTAATGTTGAGAGGTATGGGCTATGCCACTGGATCCCTGGGCTCCTTGGCAGGCCAATATCCAAGGAGTATTTAGCCTCCTAAGCTTGAGTCAGGGCAGCTGGAAAGGGGGAAAAAAAGAAAAGGAAAGAATGAAAGGAAGGGAAAAAAAGATTCAGTGCTCAGAAAATTAGAGTCAGGCAAGACAGATGTCAAAAGGAAATGCTGTGTAAGTGAGGAGTAAAATCACGCCCATGAAGTATATGCACGTGTAGGTAGAGATGGGGGGTCAGACTTTAATCTTTTAGCCTCTCCATATTATTCTCCACTTAAGTCCCATATAATCCATCCAGTAATCCTACCTTTCTTGTGATAGATTATTCTACTTTCACTAAACTTTTCCTAAAAGATGAACTTCCTTCCTTTTTCCTAAACCCTACCTAGATCCCCTTGGTCCTGTAGCTCAGGCCTCTAGAAAATGTCCTAGGACTAGGAGGCTAGATCATTTAACAGAACATCCAGGCACTGGGGACCCCACTACCCCTTTTCCTCACAGACAAAGTAAAAAATAGTATATATCCTCCACTTGTTCCCCATATACACATTTTTCCCTTCACAACCATTCTGGGAATGGCCTCCCTCTGGTTCTATGGAGTCCCAAAAGACACCCTGATCTACAGTTCTGGTTACTCCCCACGAGGTTGGGGTGGGTGCATTTTGGCATACATTCCTCTATAGAACTATTTAATGTAGACAGCAGATGTAGATTCTGGTTGCTGATCACAGGCAGTGAAGTCTTTAACACTGTGATGAGTAAGCAGCAATACCTAGGAAATATAAGAAAGACTAGCGAGGGCTTCCACTTTTGAGCCTGTGGAGAGTCCTAGCCAAGGCAGATGAATGAATGAGAGCAGAGAGCACCATGAGAGAGTCCTGCCTAAAAATGAATTTGCATAATCTGCTGTTGGAAGGGAGGTGTGGGGAGGGGGGAAAGGAAGGAGACCCAGCTGACCCCTTAGTAGGACATTGGGACTGGAGATGAGGAAAGGAGCATAAGAAGTTGGGGCTTGCCTGAAGGTCTGGACACTAGCCACTATAGGGCTCTGCATACCAACTTGATGGCAAAGACCTATGGTGCTAGGCTCTTAGTTTGTTGAACTGAATTGATTTTAATTGAATTGAGTTGGCTCTACATAGTATCTATGAGCTAGAAGATAGAGGTGAGAGGCTATGGTGCAGGATGGAATGACTTCCAGGGTGGCTATGTCTAGGGTTTAGGTCCGAACAAGGATCAGTTGAGGAACTAACTAACACTCAGGGGAGGAAGAGGGTTCCATGAGGAGATGACAGTCTGGGAACCAAGGGCTGGACAGTTTTGGCAGGAGGGTCTGGATAAATGGGATTGGGCATGGGATGTTGGCAAAGGCCACTGACTAAAGCTTCCCATGCCTCCTTCTATCCTCCATCCTGAGACTGCCTACAGCCACTCAGTCAGCAAACTGGACTTCAGGACTTCTTAGTAAAGGTAGTGACAGCTCACAGGGTCCAAGCAGGGACAGAGGGAGGGTGCTAATGCTCAGCCTACCCTCTCTCTCTGGGCAGGTAAATAACGCCACAGCCCGGGTTATGACCAACAAGAAGACCACGAATCCCTACACAAATGGTAAGGCGGCAGAGAGCGTGGAGGTCCAGGTGGGGGTGGGGCGGCCATTCTGCTCTGGGTCAGACTTCGGGGGCTACCTGAAAAGGATCTGATTTTCATATTCATAAAACGGTAGTCTAGCCTACATTGTCTTCCCAGCTCTCTCTTTTCAGGCCAGAAGAGGGTCAAGAGAGGGTTCATAAGGTCTGAGGAGAGCCTGGAATCTTCTTGCCCAATGCAGTTTGTCTGTCCTTATGCAAGGCCACTGGGATTTTCCCAAATGTGTAGACAGTAGAGAAAACCAAAATGAAAGGGTATCACGTGTATAAATGTATATGAGGGGAAGTTAATCTAAGGTGAATTCCCATTTTCCATAGACTCATAAATGCATTACTACATAAGCAGTGTGACAGAGTAAAAACAGCATTGGAATTAGAGTCAAGGGATCTAGGCTCAAATTCTTATGCTGTTATCTTCCAGCTGTGTGACTTAGAGGCAGCAAGTAGATACAGTACTGGGTCTGGAGGTGGGTAGACCTGAGTTCAAATCTGATTTCAAACACTTGCTAGCTGAATGTCCCTGGGCAAGTCACTTAGCCTCTCTAGGACTTCACAAAATGAGGGAATTAGACTAAATAACATCTGAAGTCCCTTCAGTTCTAAATCTATGATTCTTTAATAGGAGTATATTACAGACTACCTTGCCAGAAAGAGGAAATAAATGATGAGTTCTGTAAGATAATTAAATTGTCATTAAAGGAACAACATAGGACTGATAGGGGGATTTCCACTATTTGGAGAGATCCCTTGTTCCCATCCCTTCTCCATATCCCCTGGTATTTTGGAGGTAGGATCCCCTCTCTCTGTTACCTTTAACCTCATTATTATAATTAAACATATGCTGTTATACATAACAAATATAAATCTATATAATTATGTATATATTATATATAATACATCTTGTATATATTACATAAATATATGTATATTCTTATATTGTTCTGCAGTATTGCTTTGGTAATATTTTTGTCAATGTTTCTTAAAAGAAGTTACATTTATGTAGTCACAGGAGCATAGCAAAAAAAAGGGCTTGAGAGCAGCTAGTTCAATCCCTCATTTTATAAATGAAGAAATTGAGATCCAGAGACGTGGATTATTTGCCCAGCATCACATGGATATTAAGCAGAAGAATGGGGATTCGAATCCAGGTCTTCTGACTCTACACCAACCCTCTTTCCACTGTATCATTTTGGAGGAGAAACCATAATCACAGTCTTGAAAGGAATTCTGAAGATTCTGTTATCCATTTTACAAATGAGGAAGCTGAGATCCAGATAAATTAAATAATCCAGATAAATTAAATTCATGGCAGGGCTGGAACCCATACTTGGGTTTCCCTGATAGCTGGTCTCGTACACTTTCTACTGAAGGGTGGTTTAGTATACAAATATATTACTAAAGGTCAGGGTCTTTGACAGTTGAAAAGGTAGTGATTGTGTGTGTGTGTGTGTGTGTGTGTGTGTGTGTGTGTGAAAATACTGACAAGACCAACTTTCTGAATAACATCCACCCCCAAAGTGACTTATTCTTGTGAGCCTGGTGAAACAAGCAGTATTTGGGGCATCCTTTCCAGTTCTCTCTCATGTGTTAAAATTAATTATCTGAAATTAAAGGAAACTGAGGACAAAGCTATGGAGCTATATATGATTTAATTTGCAAAGGTAGCATTTGCATGTCAAATCAGGTCACCTGACTCCTCAGATGTCAGAGACCCCCAAGTGATTTACTCAATTGATTTTTATAACATAAAAAAGACATTTTTTTTAAATTATAGAAACTTGTTTTGAACATAATTCTCTTGGACAAGGCAAGTCACCTGATTACTTAGACTTTCTCAGTTCTATGCCAGAAGTCCTTGCCTTGCTTCTGCTGTATTTTTCACATGCCCAGTAAGAAATGTATCCTTCAAAAGAGCATCAAGATAACAGAGATTTCATGTTAGAAGGGACATTCAGAGGCCACCTGGTTTAACCCATACCTGAAAGCAAATCCTTTCCACAACATACTCAACAAGGGGATGGCCAGCTTCTGCTTGAAGACCTTCGTTGAAGGAGAACTTACCATCTCAAGGTTGTGAGGTGGTGCTGTGGGGCAGCTAGATGGTATAGTGCACAGAGTGCTGTGCCTAGACTGAGGAAGACTCATCTTCCTAAGTTCAAATCTGGCCTCAGACTCTAGCTATGTGGCCTTGGGCAAGTCACTTAGCTCCTTTTGCCTCAGATTCCTCACCTGTAAAATGAACTGGAAAAGGAAATGGCAAACCACTCCAGTATCTTTGCCAAGAAAATCCCAAACAGGAGTCATGAAGAGCTGAAAATGACTGAAAATCAATAACTCCATCTCAGAAGGCATCCTGTTCTGCTTTTGGATGGCTCTATTTGTTAGACAGTTTTTCCTGACGTCAAACCAAAATTGGCCTCTTGTCAGCTTATGCCCCTTGCTTCTAGTTCTTCCCCCTGAGGTCAAACAATCAATCTACTCCCTCTTCCACAGCCCTTCAGACACTGAAGACAGCTATCATCACTCTATACATACATACCAACACCCCAAGTCTTCCCTTCAAGATAGACATTCCTAGGGACTTCCATTTATCCTTATGTGGTATAGACTACAACATCCTGAGTCATAATCCTCTATTTATCCAGATGTTCTCTACTGTAGCACTTCCTAAACTGCAGGTCTTGACCCCATATAGGATCATGAAAAATTTGGCAACAGTAAAAGTTTTCTGAATGCACAAAAACCAAAAATTAATTAAAAATCAAACGTAATAAATCCAGGGTGTTTCCAGCAACATTTGCCCATATTTCATCACACAACTTAACCGCAGCCTTGGTTCTGAACACAAAGCATGCGCACTTTGCACTGTGCATGCCCTCAGGCCACACAGTGCCAACAGTGACTGCCAGGAAAAGGAGGAAAAGGAGTCCAGAGTGGGAAAAATTGAAGAAGCCCTGCTTTACTTAATGGTCTTTGTTAAACTGTAGCCCCCAAAACTGAGCACAAGCACTGTGTAAGTGGCCAACTTGAGGCAGAAAACAATGGGACTGTCCCTTTTTTATTTGTGGAAGGTGTACTTCAGTTAATATGAACTAAGCCCACGTTAGAGTTTTTGTCTCCTATCAAGCTTGGCACCCTCTAAAACACCAATGACGATAGATGTCCCGTTAGGCTCTTCACCTACCAAATAGCTAATAATCTTGGCTATTTACAGACAAGTCAACAGGATGTAAGGTTTTGTTTGGCTTTGTTTTGTGGTGCTGACAGCTTGCGATACACACATTCTCACCAAATCCCCCTGCAATCAACAAAACAATGCAAGGATACAATTGCTAAGGCACATTCAGGGGTGTGTCATGTGACTGTTGAATCAATTTCTCTGTGACTGTAGGAGAGAGCAGTTGCGTCTCCAACCATTTCAAATTTTGCTGGTCTGATGATGATAAGATTGGGTTAGGTGAAGGTGTTAGGAATTATAGGGGAAATGTGGGTTGGGTTAGGATTGGACACTTGCCGTTTAAGAATATCACACCATGTTCCTTATAGTTTCCCAAAGTAAGGAACTTAAACACCACACAAAGAGCAATGAACAAGCATCTGGTGGGTGTGAGTAGGCTACAAAACCTTACAAACAAAGAATTATGCAAGAAAAGCAGCATAGAAGGCAGCATCAGAAAAGTATCTGACTAGAGGAGGAAAAAGATAGTGAGAGCAACGACTAATTGATGGATTGTGTGATCATAGATTTTGAACTGGAAGGGTCCACAGATGTCATCCAATCCAACCTACTCATTTTACAGATAAGAAAACTGAGGCCTAGAGATGTTAAATGGATTGTCTAGAATCATACAAATAGTATGTCTAATGCAGGATTTGAACTCATTCTGAACTCTTCCTCATTCTGGGTTCATTTATACTACCTCTTGAACACTCATGTTGGACAACCAGTGCTCTACATTAGTATCCACACAATGTCAAGAGCTCTAGGTGTACTCCTCCTGTGGAGGATTTATGGAAGGATGAGGAAAGAGTTTTATAGGATGGGCAGATATAGATGGATTATAACCAGTACTATGGGAGGTAGTACCCGCATTAATGAAATCACAAATCCACCACAGGAAAAAATAAAAATAAAATTTAAAAAAATTATTAGGTAGCTCACTAACTACATGAGGGCTCTCCAGGCTTCACCTAGTTTCTAGATGAAATTGAATAGGGTTTTAAAACTCTGGGAAAAAAAGCAGAAGGCAGCCTATCCATGAAAGATTAAATCAGGGCTTTTAATGATTGAGACCAATCAGGTCAGGAAAAATCACCATATGCCCTTGTAACAGTAGCAGCTTCACCTAAATTTATTCACTGGCATATCCTAGAATATGATTTCTTTTAATGCCATTCCAATATAGAAGGCGCTATGTTCTCTGGAGACTCTGCCAATAAGATGCAGCGCATGTCGCTTTGCTCATCATTGACTCCATGGTGACTTTTGCCTCCATCTACAAGAGCAAAACTCATCTCCAGAAATCTTCAACAGGAAAAAAAATTAGTTTTGTCTATGAAAGTAAATGAGTGAGTTTTTAAAATGCAAGCAATCTTATTTTTGAGTAAGAATTGGGAAAAATGCCTATATGAGCTGATTTAGGACCTATGTATGGCCTAGGAATAAGGAAATAAGTTCTAGCCATGGTTACTGCCACTAAACTGCTATGGATCTTTGGGTAGGTCCCTCCCTCTTCCTGGACCTCACTGTAAGGGGTCAATTAAAAAAATTTAGTTGGACTGAATTATCCAAAGGTTCTTTCTAATACAATGTTCAGCATCTGGTTTACAAATACTCTCCTGAGAGATATTTTGTACAGTCTAAGTAACAATGGGTAGAGAAGAAACAAACAGAAGCAGAAGTGCTGACAGGAAGGGCCAAGTTCCTCCTTCACCTCTTCAGGGCTGGCCCCAATAGAGAATGTGTGGGAAGGAGAGAGAAGGTGGAAAAAGGGGCAAGATTTGACCTCCATGCTACTAGCCCTGTTACATGGGTGACAACAGTGATGGTCATGATGAAAACTCATATTTATCTAGTAACTTGAGGTTTGTAAAGTGCTTTTTATACATCATTACATTCGATTCTCACAAACAATCCTGTGAGGTAGGCACTATTATTATCTCTATTTGACAGATGAGGACATTGAGGCATAGAGAGCTCATGTGACTTGCCCACAGTCACACAGCTATTTTTTAAAATTAATTTATTTGTTTTCAGTTTTCAACAATCACTTCCATAAGTCTTAAATTTTGTCCCCCTCCCACCTCCCTCCCTCCCTGAGACAGCATGCAATCTTATATAGATTCTACACATACATTCATATGAAGCTCATTTTCACATTAGTCATATTGCATAGAAGAATTAAAATGAATGGGAGAAACCATAAGAAAAAACAAAACAAAACGTAACACAAGAGAAAATAGTCTGCTTCATTCTGAGTTCCGATTGCATAGTTCTTTCTCTGGATGTGGATAGTCACACAGCTATTAAGCCACTTTGAAGGGATTCAGTCAGGTCTTCCTGTTACTCTAGCTACCTTACCACACACTACTTCCCATTGATTTTTCAGTTGTTTCAGTCATGTCTGACTCTTTGTGACCCCATTTTGGGGTTTCTTGGCAAAGATACCAAAGTGGTATATCCTTCTCCAGTTCATTTTACAGAAGAGGAAACTGAAGCAAATAGGGTTAAGTGACTTGTCTATGGTCACATAGCTGGTGTATGGCAGATTTGAACTCAGGTCTTCCTGACTCCAGTCTATCCTCTGCACCACCTAGCTGCCTTTTCCCATTGATTAGTACCTCCATTAAAAGTTTTTTCTTGACATGTGGAGTTTTCACAGAAGATAGAATACTTCTTTCTAACCAGAATACTCTGACTTCCTACAGTTTTCCCATAAAAGTGATAAGTATTCCTGAAATAAGTTTCAGACCTTACAGTGTGAGCAAATGAGATGATGGAGGGAATGGACATTAGAGAATATGGCTGATAGTGTAACAAAATGATGGCCCCATCATAATGATCAAGTTCAAGATGTTCTTTCCTGAAGGATCTTATGATTAGTTTGCCTTCTAGGACCTGGGTTTGGAAGTCTTGAGAGTGAGCCAGGTGTTATTCCCAGTCTGGTCATTAATTCATAAGATAGCTAGCCTGGTTAAGTTCATGCAATTCTCAACTTTAAATCAAGAAGACCTCAATCAGCTCTTCTCATTATTATCAGAGGCTCTAGGCAGCTTTCCTCCTCTAAACCTCAGTCCTACCAGCCAGACAAGGGACCAAGGACCCTTACATTCAGGAACTGAAAAGACAAAGGATCCCTGGAGTTGTGCAGGGTCGTCCTAAAGAGAGGGGACCTAGATGAGAGGAAATCCAACATTGTACCATGAGGAGGAAATGAGCACTCGCGCGCGCGCTCACACACACACACACACACACACACACACACACACACACACACACACACACACACACACACACACACACACACACACACACACACACACGGCTGTGTAACCCCGGGGAACTACTCCATTCTTCCCTCCCTGAAGCCATCAAACTGGATCACATGTTATTTCAGTTTTTTTTCCACTCCAAAGGAGTTTTAATTTAATAGAATCACAAAATGGAATCTCAGAATTGAATGGAACCTCAGAGGTCATCCAGCCTAGCCAAAGCCTTAAGAGCCCTCTCTAAACATTACATACACAAAGGGTTAGCTAACCTCATTTTGAAATGGGGAACTTACTACCTCTAGAGTCTTCTGATTTCGCTTTTGAACAACTCTAATTATGAGCAAGTTTTTCCTTCTATCTAGCCAAGATTTGCCTCTCTGTAACTACTGCATCTTAGTTCTGTCCTCTGGGATCAAGCAAAGTAAATCTAATTTTTCTTTCATATGACAGCCCTTCAAATACTAGAAAATAATTGTCATGTCCCCGCCCAAGACTTTGCTTCTGCAGGCTAAACATTCCTAATTCTGTCAATCTATCCTCATATGTCATGATTTCAAGTCCCCTCACCATTTTGGTCATCTGGGTACACTCCTACTTGTCATTGTTCTTTGGTTCTTCCACCCAGAGCAAAAGAGAATACTCCACATGTGGTCTGTCAAGGGCAAATTTCAGTGAATATGATTCCCTTTCCTTCCTTCCTTTCTCTCTTTCTGTCTCTCTCTTTTCCTTCCTTCCTTCCTTCCTTCCTTCCTTCCTTCCTTCCTTCCTTCCTTCCTTCCTTCCTTTCTTTCTTCCTTTCTTTCCTCCCTCTCTCTCTCCTTTCTTTCTTTCTGTCTTCCTTCCTTCCTTCCTTCTTTCCTTCCTTCCTTTCTTTGCTTCCTTCCTTCCCTCGAGGTAATCAGGGTTAAGTGACTTGCCCAGGGCACACAGCTAGTAAGTGTCTAAGGCTTACTCCCTCTTTCTAAGCACTATCTACTCCTTTTTACATGAGTTGATCTCTATCTCCCCATGATATATTTTGTAGTTGGTATTTTGAATCTGAGTACAAAACTTTACATTTTTTCCATTCATCTTCATCTTATTGGATTGTAAATAGAAGTTGCTTGCATTTATGCAGTGCTATACAGTATCTGAGGACAGCCCTGGGAGCTAGTTAATACAACTTTAATTATAACCCTTTTATAGAAAAGGTATCTAAGTTAGTGAAGTGGCATAACCATAGTAGCTTTGTTATCATGTGCAGGTCACTTAACTTCTCCAAACCTCAGTTTCCTCATCTGTACAATAAAAATAAAAATACCCTTACTGCTGACCTCATAAGGTTGCTGCTAGAAGGGATTTAGCAAATAAACCTTAAGTGATATTGTGAGCTATTGGTATAATAATAAATATATGATAAAATATAATGATAGCCCATTATTCTAGGCTCTTGAGATCTTTTTGAATTCTAATTATATCATTCAAAGCATGTGCTAGCTCCTAGCGATCCCTTCCCTTTCCAAGGGCTCATTAAGTATCCCTTTAATCATACAATCTCCAGAAATTTCCAGGAATTGAAGACAAACCCAGTGGCCTAGAGTCTAAAAAAATGTGATCTTTCCCTTTATGAAAATAAGTACATTTCCCTATCTTCAGTCTTATAGTACTCTACATTCTGTATGACTATTCACAGATTTAGACCTGCAAGGGACCTTAGAGGTCATCTAGTTCAATTTCCTCACTTTTACCAGTCAGGAAATGGAGGCCCAGTAAGAATTATGTGAGTTAATGGAAATCTCACCAGTATGAAGTATCAGAAGTACAGGAGCTCAGCAATCATGTCCTTAAGTTCATTCTGGCTTGGTGACTTGATGAACTCATTGAAGCAGCTAAGGCATTCAATTATAGCTCCCTTATCTTATCTTGGGTCTCGATGCTCAGTTAACCCTTTTTATTCCATACTTATCACTCTGAAAGTCATTCTCTATGATAGAGAAAAAATGAGGCAAAATAATTGAGTGATTTTGTTTTTCTACATTACCCATGATAATAGAATCACAGAGTCTGAGAGGTAGAAATGACCTTAGTAGCCATCTGGTCCAACTCATACCCAAAAGGAATACCCATTATAATATACCTGACAAGCATTCATCCTGCTTCTGCTTAGAGACCTCCAAGGAAAGAATTCCATTCCTTCTTAAGGAACCCATTGCACTTTTGGACAGCTCCAATCGTTAGGAAGTTTTTCCTGACATCAAGATTAGATTTGCCTTGTTCCAATTTCCAGCCAGTGCTCCTGGTTCTGTCCTCTGGAGACAAACAAAACAAGCTCAATCCCTCTTTCTGCCTTCTAGCAGGGGTAGGGAACCTGCAGCCTCAAAGCCACATTTGGCCCTCTAGATCCTTAAGTTCGGCTCTTTGACTGATTCCAAACTTTTGGAATTTGTTCTGTGAAGTTTGGATTTGGTCAAAGGTCTATACTTGAGGACCTAAAGGGCCATGTGTGTCCTCAAGGCTGCAGGTTCCCCACCTGTGTTAGCTTGTCAAATATTATAAGACAGCTCCCAAGCCTATCTTTCACCAGTTAAATATGCCCAGTTCCTTCAACAGATCTTGTTCATGGTCATTCACCATCCTAGTTGCCCTCCTCTGGACATTCTCCAACTTATCAACGTCCTTCATAAATCACTGAACCCAGAAAGGCTGAGGTCTGACATGAACTAAGTATAATCAAATTATCACCTCCTTGTTCCTGGAAGCACTGTCCCTTTTTAATGAAGCTCAAGTTAACTTTTCTGACTGCCACATCACACTGCTGATTTATTTTGAGATTGTGGTCCACTAAAGCCTTCTGATCTTTTTCACAACAGCTGTCCAACCATATCTTCCCCATCTTATCTTGGTGAAGTTGATATTAACACCCAAGTGTTAGCATTTACATTTATCCCTATTGAAATTCAACTTCAGCCAGATGCTTTAACCTATCAAAGTTCTTCTGAAATCTGTCATCTATTGTGTTAGCTGCCCTTCCAGCTTTGTGTCACATCTGCAGATGTGATGAGAATACCATCTATCTATCACCTTATCCAAGTCATTGATAAAAATATGAAACAGCACAGATCCCTGGGGTACTCACAGATGACCTCCTGCCACAATGACCAGCCATTCAACCAGTTCTTAATCCATCTGATTATATTAGCTAATGCAGATTTTGCCAGTCTTTCCCACAAGAATAGTTTGAGATACTTTATCAAAAGTGACTGTTGAAAACTAAAAATTAATTAATTTAAAAAATAAAATAGAGTTTAGGTAAACTATATCCATAGCATTTCCCTCATTTGATTTAGTAATACTGTCCAAAAAAAAGAAAGAAAGAAAGAAAGAAACACTGGTATGACTTGCTCTTGATGAAGTCAGGTTGTCTCTTTGGAATCGCTGTTTCCCTTCCTAGCCATTCGCTAGCCATCTCTTTAATGTTCTTTTCTAGGATTTTCTGAAAAATCAAAGTTAAGCTCTCTTCCACATAATTAGGAAAAGCAATCTACTTTTGCCAGAAATAGAAGGAAAATCTGCCCCCAGGCATTGGCCCTATGCTTCTTAAAAATCTTTCAATTTGTCCTGCCACCTCCATAACTAAAATAGAATCTTTTGTTGTCCTTATTATTCATTATAAATCTCAGTTTATCCTGGGCTTTAAAGTTGTTTCCATTATTCTTAAAAAGCCAAACTTTGACTTTTATTTATTATCAGTTATCAATCCATATTCTGCACATGTGATGGATGTATTCATAATAGGGAATTTCAGTTCTTTTTAGTTTCTTTTCTACACTACAGCTTGCCCCATTCTTGGGGATGTCAGGGACATTAACCTACCCTTTTGCTGTATCCTCCAACCTCACCTGGATTCCCTCTTTCCCTCCTCTAGCAAGAGAGAATGCTCCTTTGAAAAGGGGAAAGACAAGAAATCAGTGAATATCATCTGGTAAAGGACCAGACTTAGCACCAAGAACAGAAATAAAAAGCCAAGCATGTTAGTTTCAGGGACAGAAATGGAGCATCATAACTTAATTGATATTACATTCCAAGTACATTCAACTCTTAATTATTAGTTCTAACCTAGGGAAGTTGTGGCATAAATCAAACTGATGGGGTATATATACACCATTTAGCTGTTTTACCCTCATGATTCTCTTTTTCTTAGGTTGGTGTTAAAAGGAGTTTTATTCCCAGAGCACACAACCACTAACAGAGGAGCAGGCCTGGGGTCAGAGGGTGGGGGTGAAGGGCGGGGTGGTGGATGGAATAACCCACAAGGTTAGATAATTGGGAGTTATTTATATAGAAGAGCCAAGTGGAAGAAACAGGCCCTGGTGACTTAGCAGTAGCTCTGAAAGACTGGCTTATTCTTGTTCCTATCAATAGCAATGGTGAGAGTAGCATAGCTCAGCTGGAAAAATTGGGGAACTGAGACATCCAAGAGTCTTAGGTTCCCTTCTCAGACTTTCATTAATTTGGCTACCCGTGGTCAGAAGTGGGCAGAGTGTGCAATCTATAGGTGGTATTTCTGGCCTGCTTTCTCTGGAGGCCTTTACAATGTCCATCTTAAAGTTCAAAACATTTCATGAGTACTTAGCACTTCCCCATGCTGCCCCCTGCTCTAGGGCAGCCCAAATCCAAGGGAGTAGGATGGGATGTGGAGAAAGTTCAGAGAGTGCAGAGATACATGGTAGTTAGGTGGGAAGTGGGGTGATTAAGGGGTCTGGATATAATGGCTGCCCCTGTTTTTCTGTCCCAGGCTGGAAGTTAAACCCCGTGGTGGGTGCTGTATATGGACCTGAATTCTATGCAGGTAAGGTGTGCAGAAGGGGAGAGACATGTCGTTTTGAAACCTGAGCAAGGGGAGAGGAGAAATGGCAGGATCCTAGAAGGCTCTCCCACGCACATATAGAAATCCCAGCCCAACAAAGGGGTGGCTGTTGTTTAGCTGTCATTGGCCTCAAGGTAACTTCCAGGGCAATGCTACATTACTGAGGGTCAGGAGGGAAGAATAGGGAAGGAGCAAGGAAATATTGTTGGGGTCCCAGCTTCTGAACAGGGAGCATCAGGGAATCAGGGGGCTTAGCGAGATACTGGATATCCCTGCTTCCTTTCAGGTAAAAACTGAATTGACCTCTTTCCCCTGACCCTCATTTCTTTTTTGTTGGATGACTCCATGGGTTGACTTCTTTTCCCTTCCTCTATCTCTGCAGTAACAGGATTCCCATACCCCACAACAGGCACAGCAGTAGCATACCGAGGGGCACACTTACGAGGTCGGGGAAGGGCTGTCTATAACACATTCCGGGCCGCACCACCTCCTCCCCCCATTCCAACATATGGCGCGTGAGTACCTAGGATGGGGAACTGTTTGGGAAATTTCAAGAGTAGGGAGATGGAGAAGGAATAGAGGCCAAGAAAGGGGAACAGAAATCTTAGAACTCTAGGGAAGACAAAGGGGGATGATCAACTTGGAAGAAAAAAGAAAGTATAAAATTGCTTGAGAAACATTTTGGGAAATTATAAACTAGGATCACAGGATCGTAAATTGAGATCGGGAAGAGACCTAGAGGCCACTGAATCCAACAATCGCTTCACTTTACAGATGGGTAAACAGAGGCACAGAGAGTGTGTGAGGCCCAATTTGAACCCAGGTCATCCTAACTCCAAGGCCAATGCCCTATCCACTATATCAAATTGTCTCTGGTCTCAAAATTTCCCAGTCATGTTAAAGAGGCCAAATGGGACTGGCAGAGAGGAAGCCGGCCCCAGAGCCAGAAAGACCTCTGACCTATATGGGTTATGTGGACCCTGGGCAAGTCACTTATCCTCCCTCTCAGCCTCCTAAGCAACTCTCTAAAAATCCTAAGTTGCACAAAAGGTGCTGACATGTGTTGTTAGAGGTAGTTGACCTGGGTATTCCAGTAGACATCACATATCTGGTCCTTATCCCTAGAGGGTGATGAGCAATCTGGAAACTTCTCTAAAATTGTTCACTCAAGGCATTTTCATAACACTAGTCATACCTTTGAGCATCTTTTGTGTCCCCCAGCATGTCGATGATACCAGGGATCCTCAGAACTGAAAGACCAGGGTCCATTTATGGTTCTGCCCCAGCTGCCTCCCTGAGGAACTGAGGACAAACCCCATCCATCCCAGGGTCCTAGCACCCTCTGATGTCTAATGGGGATCACAGTTCCCTGGGATGAGGGTGGGGATGGGTGGGGGTAGGGGTAGTAAATGAGACTGGGGCTGAGAGGCCCCCTAGGCTTATGGGGAAAAAGTTGCTGACTATAGCAAGGGTGTTACTCTATTGTTATACCAAAACAGGGCACTGGAGCAAACGCTTGTTAAAATGCCAGTCCCATGGGCAGGGCTGGCACCATGCCCCCTCCCTCCTCAGCAGACACCGGAGCCGGCCTACCCCACCTCTCCAGCGTTCCCACCACTTTCTTGTCCGTTTGCTTCCAGGGTCGTGTATCAGGATGGATTTTATGGCGCAGAGATTTATGTAAGTGTGCCCCACCCCCATAGCTACCCATTTCAGGGGATAAAACCCTACTTCCCCCGTAATTGTGCTTATGCCAATGGGATAGCTCCCACAGTTCAGATGATCCCAGGGCCCAGCACAATTAGGGAACATAGAGAGAGATGGTATCAGTTCTGTGTCCAGCCTGTGTTTTCCTGTGGCCCCATACAGTTAACTCTCAATTATTTGTGTATATTAGGAAAGTGGGGTAGAAATAATCTAAACTAATCAAATGATATTGATCTTCCTGTATGAAAGATGGCATATTTATGTCTAGCCTATGGTGGCACCTTCTGAGCTTGGTCTGATCAGCTACAGTCGGACGCACTGTACCTTGACCCCAACATAGTGATGTCATTTTGGCCCTCTTCTAGAACTAAGGTCAACCACCAACAATGAAAGACCGTATACTGAGAGGGGAAGGAGGGGGGCAGGAGAAGAGATGAGACCACAAATTTCTATTCCTAATTATGTTAACTTTGATGGAATTGCCTTTTACTACCTCTTAATGGTGGAGGAGGAGGATGGTACACCCACAAAGTGTATAACCCAACATGCAGATAACAGAACTTGCAGTACTTAATGTGCCTTTTCTCATCCCTACCCCCTTACTCCACAGCATCTCCAGGAGAAAAAGGAATCCTTCCTTGCTCATAAAGATTCTTGGCCCTCGTTGCTTCCAATTAGTTAAAACTTGTAATTTTGTTACAAAATTCCCCTCCTACCCTTACCCCACTTTAGCAGTACCACCTACTTAACGGTCTTGTGTGTTATCCTATCAAAAAGAATCAACCCATCTTGAGTTAGAAAAGATGGACAAGACTTGGATCTCATTGGAGAGCATCAGATGCCATCCCTGAGCCTTTCCCCAAGACTCAGAGAGCTTTCTTTATTCCCCTAAATAAAAAATTCCTAACCTAAGGTCCACAGATACTGAAGGGGTCCATGGATAGATTTCAGGAGAGTCTATGAACTTTTAAAAATTTTTTTGATATTTTGATAACTATATTTCAATATAATTGGTTTCCTTTGTATTTTATAATTTTCCTGTACATTTTATTTTATGATTTAAAAACATTTTTCTGAGAAGGAATCCATAGATTTCATCAGATTGCCAAAGGAATCCATGATACAGCACTGAAGAATCCCTCCCTGCCATTAAATTGTATTTCAGTTTTTCAATTAAGGAGCCTGGGTAGAGAAATCAGGAGTACTATTCCTTTCAGGCCAAGGGCTAGTCTTTCCCCTCCCAAGTCTTCTCTGTTTTCCAATATTTTTCAATGCGCTAAATATATCGATGTACTTGGGTCCCCAAGGGCTTAGGGGCTAGTTCTAAAAATCTAGGCCCATGGGTACCCTCTCTAGCCCTATCCTTTTTCAGCATGCAAACCTCCTCAGGCCCATTACACTCATCAGCCTTTTCTCTCCTCTCTTTCTTGTCCCTGCAGGGGGGCTATGCAGCCTACAGATATGCTCAGCCAGCAGCAACAGCAGCAGCTTACAGCGACAGGTAAGAAGTGAGTCCAACCTGGGATGTGAAAGTGTATGTGGTAGGGGTGGGTAAACTCAACAGATGACAAAGGATAGATTATCATGAACATGACGGTAAACGATCACAGCCATCTCCCCGCTCTCCCTGTCATTTCCTGATCAGCCCCCCCAACTCTACTGCTCCACCCAGAAAATAGTTACCACCTATCCCAACCATCTCAGGAATCTTGGCTTCTTTCTAAGTTGACTCAAATGTCATTAGGCCTCAGTCATGTGCAGGATTGTCCCCAGGGTCTGTCTATATTACAACAGCTTACTCCAACTGCAAAATTGTCTTTTCTTGCAGTTTCAAAACTCTCATACCCTTGTAACTTATTTGAGGCTCTGGCCAGAAATTGCTACAACCCATGGTATAATGGATGTCTGCTTTTAGTCAGGCCTCCAGATCCCCACCATTTTATTTGCCATTTTTCAGGAAGTCAAAGGTCTGGGAGGAATGTACTGCCTCAGTGAAGGCAGATCTCAAGCCAGATGGTGCCTAGCACTGTAGTGATGAGCTTACTAGACTGGTCCTTGGACAACAGACATTCAGGCAGGCAGGCGGGTGCAGGCAGAAGACACACGCACACGCACACACACACACACACACACACACACACACACACACACACACACACACACACACACACACACACCCCTTCTGCTGGATCTAAATTCAAAGCCTTTCCAGCTAGTTCCATGCCATGAGGTTTTAAACTTCACTAAAAATGTGCACCTTACGATGGAGAAGAATTAGTAAACTAGCATTTAGTAAGTGATCGTCATGTGCCAAACACTGTGCTAAGCACCAGAAGTACAAAGAAAACTATTCCTGTTCTCCAAGAGCTCATGTTCTGATGGGGGAGAGAAGCATAAAAATAACTGAGCATACACATATGTATATATGTATATGTGTATATATGTACACAAAATATATGTGTGTGTATACACATGTATGTGTATATGGTTATGCACATTATATATGTGCGTACATATATGTGTATATACTTTCATATATATATACATACATACTTACAGAAAATATAAAGGTAATCTGAAAGAGGAAAGTATTTGTGTCTAGAAGGGAAGACACCATTCTATAGTACCTCCCCACTCACCAGGGTTAGCTAAAGAGCACTTTAGCTCCCAGTCCGTCTAGCTGACCTCTGGCCAGCAATACATAGTGACCTCTTCCTCCTTTATCTAAGGTTAGAAAATTTCTGAGGAATGAACCATCGCATCCCCTTCCTAGGACATTCGTGAGTCTGGTACTTCCCTTCCTTCAGTTGTCCTTAGCCAAGAGGCTAACCTGAACTCCACCCAAGCCTTTGACTAACTTCCCAAATGTCTCCCCATCTCCAGTTCCTTAGGTCCCTTTGATCAAGCTACCCATCTCTTCCCTAGGCTCTAGAAAGGTCTCTAGATAGGTGGCTAACTGGAATCTCTAGATCATCTGAAATCTCAACTACTCTATTGGGGGAATTCCTTCCTGTACGCAGAGATAACTGAGAGTTGACTATAAAAACAGGCTATAAAAAAATGAAGGCAGGTACCACTGGTAAGGTCCAGAGATGGGTCTTTCTTTCCTTCTCCCAACTCTTCTATAAGAATCATCAGGGTTGCTATAACTGGAAAACTAAACATGTCATTTGTAAAAGTGCTTTTCATAACCTTTATCCTTGAGCCTCTGTATACATCCAGAATTTCTATCTCTCATGGACTGTCTGATCCCTATGACTTCCTCCACTGAAATTGTCTCAGACTTGTGCACAAAGTAAAATCTGTCCACCCACCATACTTGTCCTTTGGTTAATTAGTTTAGTTTCCAGAGAAGTTCTAATCAGTCAAAAAGTATTTATTAAGCACCTCCTGTGTGCCAGATACTAGGCTAATTACCATTTTCCTATCTCACCTGTTATCAGTGAGGGACAGCCCCAGGATGGAAGTGGTCAGCAAATATCCATCCCAGCTCTCTATCCTGAATTCTTAACTTCTTTCTCCTTGGAGATCAGAAATAGGGTGGTAGCAACCGATCCCTGGACAAAACTGGTAGAGCCGGGGTTGCAGAGAAGTGAAAAATGTTCAGGAAAAGTAGCATACAGTAGGGGTGGAAAGATGAGGGAAGAGTGTGGCTGTGACTGATGAATCCTTCCCACCTGGGACCTTCCCCCACAGTCCTCAAGTCTTCCCTGGTAGTCAGAGAACCAAGATTTTACTTCATTCAGCCATGGTGCTCCATCCTGCAGAGCCAGCAGGACTCGTAGCAGTGTGGTCTGGGATGCTCAGCTCTGCCAGGCATAAGACACCAGCTGCAGGAAGCATTCTGTATGTGTAGGATTCTCATGTTCCTGTAATGGGGGAAGGTTCTCCTCACACTATCCCTCCCAGCCCCATCCATTGGGAGCCTTACCCTACTTAGATGCTCAGCATCTGCTATGACTTCAAAGACTTAAGATTATTTAGTCTCTTTAGTCCAAAGGCAGAGGGGAAACTTGGTTGCCATCTTAAATTAAATAATAAGTAAGATTTGCTTGGGGAAAAATACAGAGATAGAAGACTGTCCAGAGAGCAAGCACACCTATCTTAAAGGGAAAGTAGATGTCCAGGCTTCAGAAACTCAGAGGAACTCTCACTGTTGGGTCGGCCAATTGTGGATATCTCAGGCTGTTTACTCAGTATTGGTGATACAGTACATGACTCTATCGTGACCTATTCTCACCTCAGTAACCTTTTCTCCTCCCATTCTAGACATACTTACTGGAATCCTTCTGCTCCTACATCTGCATGTAGTCACTCAGTTCTCTATCTCATCAAATACAATATATATTGTACACAGAGTTATATATGAAACGCCACATCTCTTGAGGAGTTGACATTCAATGGCAGAGGGTTTCATGGTGAACAAAAAGGGCTATTAGGAGCCACCTCTTTCTAAAAAAGGCTCCCTGCAAGAGGACCTTGGGAAAGAGAAGGAAGGTGACCTAGTGGACATGGGAGTCTGGGGTCAATAGACTTAAATCTAGATTTGAGAAGTAAGCAGACATCCCTCACCCCATTTATTTTCTTTCCATCTTCTCTGCTTCCCACCTCTACCCCACCTTGCCTGTTCTTTTTGTCCCCTAGTTACGGCAGAGTCTATGCAGCTGCTGACCCTTACCACCACGCCATTGGCCCTGCTGCAACCTATAGCATTGGAACTATGGTAAGGAGGTTCAGCCCTGCTTTAGCCATAGATTGGTTCAGCTGTTCATGGTCAGAAACAGCTGTTATCCCTAGAGGCTGGGGAGAAGGGAGGGTGTATGTTGGGGGATCAGGGAGGGGTATCATTAGAGAAAGCCCCAGGTTGAATCTAAAATAACTTTCCATGCGGTCAAGAGGTTGGGAAAAAGGGGAAGAGAAAGCCTGTACAGCCCCAAAAGGTATAAAATATTCCTCTCCTCATGTTCCCTCCTTAAGCTGGGAAAGGGACATCATATATTCCAGCTTGTTGGCCCCTTTCTGTGTGTGTCTTTCTGGCCTTCCAGTCTGTGTCATTATCCCAGGTCAACTTCCCAATCTTCAGTGACCCATTATCCTGAATCCAATATGCCACTGAGAGAGATCTCCAAACCCACTCTCTTCCCTTCCTCAGTGATACCTCCTATCCACAGCAATGGACTCAGTTTCCCCAGGTGCAGAAGTGATCCCCCCAGTCCCTTCTGTGTTTCAAAGTGCCAGTCCTCTTGTACACATAACACCATCACCCACAACTGAGGAGAAAGGCCTATCGATTGTTGCTCATACCTTCCATTGACTCAGTGCTCCCTGAGGTGCTTGCTCCAGGATTCTCTCTCCCTGGGTTCCGTGGTCACCATTGCATGGGCAGAATGGTTGGTGTCAGGAAGAGAGAAAGGGTGCACTTCTGACGAGCTTGGCTTGATGATGGTGATCTGCAGGAGAGCCTGTGTGTATGTGTGTGTGTGTACATATGCCAGCTATAGTCACAAAAACCCAGCCCCATTCTATAACAGGGTGTTCTCTTGATAACACATCAGCCTAGCAGTAACCCTAACCCCTCATCCCGGCATTGTACGTAATGTCGGTTTTTAGCTAGCTTGGCATCCAGCATCAAAGATGAAAACTTGGGGGGAGGGAAAGGGTCAGGGAAGGGAAGTGGGGAAAGTGGGTAAGGGTCCATCCAACAAGATTTTTTTCTTTTCTTTTAAGGGTCCCTAACTTTTTTATTCTAGTTTTTTCTTTTTCATTTTTGCGTGTTTTCAATCCTCAAAAGTACAATCTTGCCTGAGGTTGGCCCTGGCAACACCATGGCCTACATTCAACCCCTCCCTGGCTTGCTTCCCCTGAGACCAGTGACTTTCAGGAGAAGTGCCCAGGCCCTAGATTGGTGTGTTTTGTAGTGTTGGTTTGGTTTTTTTTGAATCCCAATGCCCTCAGTTCAGCTGCTAGCTAAAAGCTTTCATTAATTGATGAAGGGTTACCTCTTTTTGTTTTAACATTATTTTTTAAAGAAACTTTTACCTTTTTTGTCAACTTTTCAACATTTTCCATTTTCTCCCTTTCTCAGTTGAAAATGGACAGTAGTGTGTGGGAAAGGAACAAGAAAATCTTTTGTGCAAGGTAATGATGAGGTCAGGTGAAGAAACCAGCTCAGGGCTCCAGAGGAGGTTGAAGAGAGGATACTCAGGGAAACAGGGATCCTTTGAGAAAAGGGGAGTGAGTGAGTAACCAGCCGTACTGGCAGGGAACTACTCTCTTGCTTATAAAAGAACACAGAACCATAGAGTTAGAGCTAGAGTGGACTTCAGAGGCAAGCTGGTCCAACTCCATTTTACAGATGGAGAAAATCAGGCTCAGAAAGGTTAAGTGATTAACCCATGTAGAGCTGCGATTCAAACACAGGCCCTCTGATTCCTAAGTCAGTGTTTTTTCCACTACACTCTAACTATACCTAGGATACAAGGACTCTCCTCCACCACCACCACCAACCCGCAAAAGATAAGTTCCTGCCCTTAAGGGCGCTTACATTCCCTATATAAGGAAACACATGGAGCTCCGAGAAGTGATTTGCCCAAGGGCACACAGCTTATAAAGAAGACACACAGATTCTGTTCACAGCAGAAGAAAACCTTTGGACATGTACAAGGAAATCCAGGCTATTATTTGGAAGCCCGGGGCCTAAAACAGTTCTGTCTGATGTGGCCCTTTGGCTTGGGCCTTAAAACCTCAATAGTCCCAATTCCTTAATCAAAATCAGGTGGCATTGCATCAAAATGAGCAGGCTCTTATCCCTTCCCCAGATAAAACCTGCTTGGAGTGTGCATCCTATCATGAAGTCTCATTAACTCATGGTCATAGGATCACAGTACTTAAAGCTAGCAAGATCATTTGATTGATTTAATACAAGCACCTATCATGTGCAAATCACTGTGCTGGGTGCTCAAGGACAAAAAAAAAATAACAAAATCCTTGCTGTCAAGGACCATCATTACATTCCTTTCCCTAAGGAAACTGAGGCCCAGAGCAGGGAAGTAACTTGCCCATGGTCACATGACCTATAATAACAGAGCCTCCTAATTTAAAACCATGTCCTCTCAGTCCAAATCCATTTCTTTTCCCACCATGTTAGGCAGCACTCCCTGAGAAATCAAGGGCTACATCAAGGACTGTTTAAGAATTAACGGAGAAAAAAATTCAAGGCCAGTACTACTGATGACCACTTCCTATACATGCTCCCAAAGACTCCCTCCCTCCCAAATTCAGGGATACCACCCACTCAGAAATAAACTAATACCCTCAACCTGACCCCTACTGCCCTGTTGCCATGGCAAATTATCACTTATACCATTTATCAATTGTTTTCCCCATGGAGGGGGAAAAAAATTGGGGGAAAAATGGGATTTGGCTATTTCTCCTTTTCCTTTCTTTTTTCTTTTTCCTTTTTTTGATTTTTTTTCCTACCAAAAGACAATACTGATTGGCTGTTTTTCATCTTTGATGTTGCAGGCTAGCCTCTGCCGAGGAGGGTACAGCCGCTTCACCCCCTACTAGCAAGAGACCCAGCCCCTAACAGCATTCACACTGACTGCTTATTCCAAACCAAACCAAACAAACTAGACACCAGGCAGATCCTCCGGGAAGACAAACTGCCCCAGCGGGTCAGGGACATTCACCGCTGACCCTCCGCGACTCTAAAACCATAGATTTTTACCTCCAGTTGTTTCTCCCCGCCCCATGGTGGTGTGTGTGTCCTTGTCTATGACTGTACTTGTATGTTTGTAACTAATTTCCTGTGTTGAGTTTGTTGGTGTTGTTCCACTCCCAAACCATCAAGGTATGGTATGCAAACTGGGGGCCATGGGAGGGGGCATAGTAGGTGAAGGTAGAGAGTCAAGAAGTTAAGCCTGGAGTCACAGGATCAACCTCCCCTTCTCTTTGACTCTGACCTCTCAACTCACAGCTACCCCCAAAGGGTTAGCCAAAGGGCCTAATGTCCTGGCCAATTCCCCCTACTTCCACCTTATTCCATCTTTACTCTTCAATCCACAGGCTGAAGTTAGGGAATCTTAGTGAAAGGAGTCAGGGCCACAAACCATGTGCCATTCTCCAGGTTCTACAGTTCATTTAGTTGTCCATTCCTCCCATTTTACTCCTTGCCCCAGTGCTTTATCTCTCTACAGTGAGTTGACTCCCACCTCCATCCAATGGATTGTGAAACTGCTAGAATAAATCTGTTCCATGAAGAAAAGGTCAGGAAAAGGGAATTAACTCTCCTGTCCTCTCTTCCCTCTTAGATCAACCCCTTACCTCTCTCTGCTTCTCCCTCCCTCTCTTTCCTTCATTCCCTCATCTCTTCTCTCAGCTGAAACAATTTTTTTTAACGAAATTATATAGATCCCATTCCCTATGGAAGTCATAATAATGTCCTGGCCAAACTGTACTTTGCAAAACATGAAAATGGAAATGAATTCTCCCTTCCCTAGCACTCTGCATCTATCCATATGCCTTATAGCTCCCCTATGTCACCATCCTCAAATTTCTCCTTTGTCCTATGACCTAGAAAGAAAGCCATCAGCATCCTAGCTGTGAAGATCCCTAGCCCCCTCCTAAAGTGGCAGCTTTTATTTTCCCAGCGCTGTCCTTGGTGTGTGCTGCCTAGCCAAAGCATCTCCCTGTGCCTCAGCTCAAAAAAATGTCTTTAGTTTGAGTACTTCTATCACTTTGCCCTTCAAAAATTAAGCTTCTTATGTAGGGACTCCTCACTGCTGGATGGCTCATCTCAGGACTGACCCCCTGAATCCAGCTCCCCTTCCTACCACCTCCAACTTTAATGCACATAGATTTTTTTTTAAAAAAAGAATGTATTCACATATCCACAGAGATCTGCCTAGCCTGGTCCAGCCCAGCTCTACAACAACGTACATAGACCATGGCTTGGAGACCCTCTGACCAGTTTATACATGTTAGATTTGGGAAAGATGCCTAGAAGATCATCCCTTCAAAACTCCTCATTTTACAGAAGCAAAGTAAAACCCAGAGATGTCATAGCAAGTTAGCAACAAGACACTCAAATGTCCTGGATCTCCATCAGGCTCCATTGCAGCTTCATATTGTTCAGGAGAAAGCTTAGTTTTTCGGTTCTAGTTATTCTACAGAAAATTCCTTTCTGGGAGCTTAGAGGGGACCAACCAAGACAAGGGCTCCTTTTTTTTCTGCATCATCCATGGATTTTAAATAAGCTTCTTCCTGAGCCTTTATATCAAGTGAGATATTTGTAAAGTGCTTAGCACAGTAGTAGGCGTTATATAAATGAGTATTCCCCTCTTCTTCCCATTTTCCTTTTTATGATCATTCCCCTAATGCTAGTAAGCATGGCAGCAGGTTTTTCATTTTTGACTGAGGAAAGCTAAGGCACCTGGTGTCTGGAAAGGACAAAGGCTCCCTACCAGCTGTGGGACTTAGTTTCTGCTGTAAACACCCTATCCCACCCCTCACATACATCCCTGTTTGGAAAACTGTTCCCATACTTCCCTTCCCATCACTCCTTTCTCAGGTGTCCAATTTATCTCTTCTCTGTTGTTAAAATTCACCTTCTCCACATATTTACCACCATTTTTTCACATCCTTGTTCCCTTTGCTGAACACTACTCCCAAATGCCCTTATCTCTAGCCCTTCCTCCACCTTCTGTTATGCTCCTCAGTCTTCACTGCCCTAGTCAGTCTACTACAATTGCTTCTTTTATCCCAGCTTAGCTTATTTTAGCTTCTCCATGTTCTACTTAAACCAGAGCTTAGCCATATTCTTGTCTCCCTCTACCGAAAGCCCTGACCTCCAGTTCCCATCCCATCACTATACATCCAACCAACCCTGGAAAAGTTTGAAGGATAAGTTAAAATCCAACATTTAGATTGTAAAGTCAGCAGCCTTTGAGGGTGAAGGGTCTATATATATATATATATATATATATATATATATATATATATATATATATATATATATATATATACACATATGTATAAACTGAGGGACTAGGGGATGAGAACCTCAGCTGGGGCAATGGAGTCCACTGTTCTCCCCTCCTCTCTCTGGGAGCAGTTTAATATGTTAAAAAGTAAATATTTACCTCCAGCCAGGGAATATCATCTCCTCCCCACACTATCTTACTATCTCCTGGGTTCAAAGGCCCTCCCCAGTGTCCCGGGCCTCTGGGGCCTTGTCTTTGCACACGGTGTGTTGCATCTGTGAAACTGTGCAAGCTTGGCTTTTTTGTTTCTGTTGTAGTGAAATCTGCTGTTTTCTTCTTGGACCATGAAGGGCAAAAAAAACAAAACAAAAACAAATAAAAAAACAAAATAAAAAAACACAAAAACAACGCCAAAAAACCCTAAAAATATTTTAAAATGAAAGCAACAAAACTTAAGCAGAGAAAAGAAGCAATCAACCAAGTGACAAGTCCCACATAGAGGCCACACACAGGCACCCAGCAAGAGGAGTCCAGAAGGAGGCGCTGTGTACCCCGCACCCACAAAGTGAACACCAACCTGATGGTACCAAGGGGGAGACTTGCCCCAACCTCCACTTCTCACCCCTTTCCCTAAGCTGGCAGTCATGTGGGGGGACCCCTCCTCTTTCTTGGGCTTATGAGGGTGAGGTCAGGGGGTGGCAGCCAAGCTTTTGCTTACCCCCAAAGACAAGGTTTGGGCTTTTTTTTTTTTTGCTACCATGTCTTGTTCTAAGTCTCCCTTCACTCCTGAGTGGTGTAGGGATGGATAGGGCAGAGTGATGGGAGAGCGGAAAGAACACAGGATATAGTGATCTTGTTCCAAGTGGCTTGGGAGAGGTATGCAAGAAGAAAGAGTTGGGCCAGGAGCAGCTGAAACAGGAAGGAAGGGGCAGAGGAAAGAGGGGAGGTAAGGAAAGCCAAGGCAGCTTGGCATTACTAGGAAACTCAGGCTGTGGTACATGCCTAGTGCATGGGTTGAGTTTGTTAGGTCTCAGCTCCCCATGCTGTGCTGGCAAAGAAAATGCCCTTGCCCTTACCCTCATGAAAGCAATGTGCTGAGCAGTGCATCACATTAGAGTTTGCAGGCCGCCTGAATGTTATTTGACCACCAGTCCTCGAGTGCCAACTCCTTTAAAAAAATAAAAATAAGAAAGCATTGGCATGACTCCAGAAAAACCAGAGTCCATAGATTTCTCCTCCAGCCACTCATTCTCTTGGCTCTCAGACAGCAGGGCAGAACAAGCCCAGTCTCTGTCTGTGAGACCCAGGCTAAAAGTAAACAGGGACACCCAGTGTTCCTCTGAAGTAAGAACTTTGAAAGGTGGGTGTCCCCTGCAGCCAAGCCTCCTCCTTCAAAACCACTTTCCTCCTCTACTTTACACAGTCCAGTAAGACAAGGCTTGGAGAAGAGGCAAGAGTTGAACTAGAGATAAGAGCCATTCAGTGCGGGTAGGGGTGGGGGGTTCAGAACACGTTTGTTCTGGAAGCTGAAGTCAGTCTCTCTCCAGTTCTGCTACCTGGTGCTCTGCCCTCTGCCAGCTGCCCAAGGTCCATTCCCCTTGGAGGCCATGGGGCAAGTAGAGGAGGGGGTATTGGATAGAGCTGAGTGAAACATAGAAGTAGCTGCTAAGGGTCTGACCCTGCTGAGGGGCAGAGGAGAAGGAAGGGGATAACCTAACTCAAGATCTTCATCTGCTCCACTTGTGCAACTTATCTGCAAGATTAGGTATCATGGTGCTATGAGTCTAAAACATCATAGCCAGGGAAAGGAACCTATGAGGAGAGCTGGGAAACGGGGGCAGTCAGAGGGGAAGAGGGGGTCAGAGCTGACTCTCAGTCCCACAGCAGAGGCTCTGTCCTAACTTAGTTACTGCCCTTGGTACCAAGGTTGGGTTTCCAAAGTAGTGTCGGCAGCAACAGGTCATCTTTCTGGAGCACCTGGGAGGAGGGAGGGACAAAAAACCGACGGCAGGGGCGGGGGGAGGGGGGGCGGGGAGAGGAAGCCCCTGCCAGGGTAAAGACAACTGGAGTAGCCAAAAGGAAAGGGGGGGAACATAGGCTCCCAACATAGTTCTACTGTCTCCTGAAACTTAAAAACAAATCAGACAACAACAAAAAACAAAACCCTCACTTTATATTCAGCATAAGCGCCTGAAGCTATCGAAATGGAATTCTCCTTTTCTATTCCTGATGTACATAGAACCCAGTCCCTACCTCTGGCCATTTGTCTTCTGTATAAAGCTCCCCCATCCCTTCCATCTGCTGTACTGAATCCTTTTCTCTTGGCAGTCTCCTCCCGAGCCCCTCTTTCCCCTAAA
This sequence comes from Notamacropus eugenii, assembly GCF_028372415.1. NCBI lineage: Eukaryota > Metazoa > Chordata > Mammalia > Diprotodontia > Macropodidae > Notamacropus > Notamacropus eugenii. Next base: position 320,772,166 of record NC_092873.1, on the reverse strand, counting down.
TTTATTCCCCTCCTCCCTTCTAGGACTGCAACTGAGCCCCCAACTTCCTTTCTTACCATTCTGTATGCTTCCAAGGTGTGATCATTCAAATTAACAGTATTATTATTAAGATTATTAATAAAGATTTCTTTCTTCAAATCAGGACAGTTTTTTGATTGGGGGGAGGAGGTGGAAAGGGTGGGGACACAAAGGGTGGGAATGGAAAGGTGTATGATGGGCCTTATTGAGGAGTAAGTGTTGGATCCAAACTGGGTAAGTTCTCTAAATGGTTCAGTTCTAACTTTGCCAAAATCTGACAAGTGACTAAGATACCACACACAGACACACACACACATACACACACACAAAACTTTTGCCTCACCTCCAACGTAGAGAAGCTTCATATTAATTCCTGCGATCCTTTAATTTTAAAGGAAAAAAAAAAGCCCCTTTTAACATCTTTGTGGCACCAAACCATCTACCTGCCCCTTACCCATTTGGGTATCAGAAGATTTAAGATAGATAATCTCAAAGGTTTCTCTTCCAGTGTTAAAGCCTCTGACCCCCAGATTTTCACTGAGAGATCAGGTGATGATGGTTTGTTTTGCTACCACCAAATTCCAGACAAGTTTACCAAGCAGTGGTTCTTCTTCAGAATAGCTTACCCCAGGCAGAGTTCACAAGGAAACCAAAGTCGCACTCCTGAACTGGATGCTGCTTAAAAAGCCACATTGTCATTCTAACACAGAACACAGAAAATCAATGGGGCCAGGCAGGCAGGGGAGGAGAGAGAGGGCTCATCTCTGTCCATCCCGAAGGGAAGGCAGAAGCTGTCTGAGATCCTACTTGCCCTGTCATATACTCTCATTAAGATTTAATGATGTTTGAACAATCTGGACACCTCCCCACCTGAAGAAGAAAAAAGAGCTTAAGAAGAGACAAGGAAAAAGGATCTGAGCATAAGTGTAAAAATGGTTTCTTTGGCTTTCTCCATTCCCTGGATGGGTGGGTCAGCAAAAGCCAGAAAAGAGCTAAGGGCATCTGATCTGGGGATATCTCTCTTTGATAAGAGGAAAATAAGGGACAAATGACTGGAGGAGGCAGGATAGAATAGAAGGTATTGCAGATTAATAAAGTTTTGGCTGTGTTTGGGGGGTTACGGGGGCCGGGTAAGGGGCAAGGATCTTCTCAGGCCCTAAATCACCGCTCTTGCCAGAACTGCACATCGAGAAAAGTTGAGTTCTTCATTTTTCAAAACATCAGATAATTTATTTCAGCGCAATTACACCCACCAGAGGGGCACCAGCTTAAATGCCGAGATATTAATTTTCCTGCATATGAGGCTTTCTTGCTGGTGGAATTGGGAACTGTGCTCTCGGGGAGTTGGGGCTGTGTGATCCTGCCGCGCCATGCTCTGCTAAACCCCCTTACTTCTAATTGCTTGCTCACCAGACTGTGAGAAAATAATTGCCACTATAAATTTTCTCTCCTCTGCATAAAATATTCTAAGGAACCTCTACTAGAAAAATGACTACATGCAAAGAAATGAAGCCAGGCATCAGTATTATACTAGCTACTAACAGGTGGGGGTAGGAGTCAGGACAGAAACCTGAGGACATTAGGGCCAGCATAAGCATTTGGTTTGGGCAAATGACAGACAGTAGAAACCACCTCTGCTCCATCAAGCCCCAAAATGGGGAACAAGCAAATACAACCTCAGATAATTACTGAAAATAAAAAACTTGGCTCTGTAAGTGGCTCCAAATTTCAGCATCTCTCTTCCCCATTCCTAACTCCACCCAGGAAGTACCATTCCTACTGGCAACAACCTCCCCCGCCCCCCAAACAACTGCAACTTTTGAGGACGAGCCAGAGCACCAGGTGTGCATAGTACATAACAAGATTTGACCCTGATCCGCAAGAGGAGCCTGTGTGAGATGTTCCCCTCACTCCCTCATATTTCCAAGCAGCTGCTGATGCAGAAAGCATCTTTTCCCTGGCTTGCAGTTATGTTCCTTGTTAAGAACCTGAGGGATGTGAGTACATTACCCACAGAATCACAAGAATTGGAAGGGACATTAGAAGCCACCTAATCCATCCAGTACCGGAACATGAATCCTCTCTAACACACACTAACAGCTTGTCATACAAGCTTTGTTTGAAGACTTGCACTAAGAGGAGACTTGAGGGAAACCTGTTCCACTTCAGGATGGCTCTAGTTGTTTTTTAAATAAAATTTTGCTTTTTCATTCCATAAAAATCTTTCTTTCCTTCCCCTTCTTACCTCCCCCCAACCTGAGAAAAAGAAAACCCATTACAAACATGCATAGTCAAGTAAAAGAAATTCCTACATTGGCCCTAGAACAGCTCTAATTATTCTGGTTTTTCTGGATATCAAGTCTTAATTTGCCTCCTTGCGACTTCTGCCTAGAGTTCCCAGTCCTGATCTCTAAGGTCTATAGCAGAACTACTCTAACTTCTCTTCTAAGTGACAGCTTTTCAAATATTTCACATCTATTATGTCACTCCTACTAATTCTTTTTATCTCCAGGTCCAATTTTCCTAGGTCCTTCAATCCATCCTCATGACCAGAGTTTGTGTTCTATCACCTTTCTGGTTACCATCTTCTGAACTTTCTCCACCTTAACAATGTTCTTCCTAAACTGTGGTGCCCAGAATTGAACACAATACTACAGATGTCCCAGCAGAGAGAGTACCAGACCATCACCTCAGTAAGCCTGGACACAAAGTCTCTTAATGAAACCTGAAATTGCATTAGTTTTTCGGGTGGTTTTTTTTTGTTTTTTTTTTAATGTTGTATCACCACTGACTCATTGAGTGTGCAGTCCACTAAGTCCCCAGAATTTTTCAGATCACCTGCCATTTGCCCATCTTGTACTTATGAAATTGTTTTTTCTGAATTGGTGTTAAGACTTTACATTCATTTCTATGTAGCATCAGTGCTAACCCTCTCGCATACAGGAGGTCCACAGAACAACTCCTCAGATTCAAGGTAATCTAAGTCTATATCCCTCATGAGCCCCCTCAAATGTGTTTTTATTTTCTAATTAGAGGACACAGTTCAAAGCGAAGGCATTTATTGAAATATCATAGTAATAAGATTTGCAATACAAAATCAAATATAGAGTACATTCTTCCACAAATATATACACTACTAGAGACAGTGAACATGCACAGGCTTCATACAGGAGGGGCAATTCACACCTCCAATGCTGTAGGACCTCTGATGTCTTCTAGTGGTGTTAACATCCTACTCTCACTAGGTCTGCTCTTGGCTGGGTACAGTGCTCCACTAGACTCTTGCTGGTGTGCTCATCTCTTTACAGTCAGCTCAGCCATCTCAGCTTCAGTCTGCTAGTACCTTGTGGCTAACACTTCTCCCTAAAAAGGGCAGGCTGACATAGATGTAGCCACCACAACCGGCTAACACAAAGCAGGCAGAGTGCCCCCAGGCTGATTAGGTCTTTCCTTTTCACCCCTAAATCACAGGCTGGAGATCAAAGCCTTCAGTTATAACAAATTGTTACTTATATAACATATGAGTAATCTATAAATGAACTGCAGCCCCAACAAAAGGTAAGATAAAAAGGCACCCATCTAGCCCAAATATCTGTTTTTATTAAGCATGACTGTCAGTAGCAAAGTCTGTGTGCTGTGGTATTGAATTTTAGCCAGTAAAAATTTCAGTCCCCCAATGCCTATTAAATTTCATCTTTTAAATTTGGTCCAATGTCCTAACCTACTGGGATCTTTCTGTATCCTGATTGCGTTAGCTATCCCTCCCTGCTTGGTACCATCTGCAAGTCTGATAAGCATACCATCTGCTTTTGTCCAAATCATTGACAAAAATCATTACACAACACAAAGCCAGGCAAAGATCTTGGGGACATTCCATTAAAGACCTTCCAAGATGACATCAAACCATTTAAGTCCAGTTGTTTGGTCAGTTTCAAACTGTAGCATATTTAGTCCATATGTCTTCATTTCCTCAGCTTCCTCATCTGTAAAATAAGGCCATCTTGGCCTCTAAAATCCCCTCCTGCTTTACATCTATGCTCCTTTTTGGAAATCAGTATATCTGCCCTTTTCCAATCCTGGGGCACCTCTTCTATTCTCTGTATCCTTTCAAAGAATGCTGAGAATCACATCTTCCAGTTCTTTCATTACCAGAGGACATAGTTTAACTCAGCCTGGTGACTACAGCTCATTAAGTACAGCCAGGTGCTTTCAATATTTTCTTACTTCCCTTGGGTATCAACTCTCCCTTCACTAACCATGCTTGTTCTATCACTTCCAGTTCAAATATCATTTTTATTGGTAGAGAAAAAAGAAGCAACATGTAGGCTGAGCAGTGCTGCCATTTTTATTGTTACTTTTGTTTGTCCTTCATTTTCAAAGACCATGACATCAGAGAAATGATGACATGACTTGCGCTTGACTTTGTTTTTAGTGAGGGAGGACTGTGAAAGGTCACCACTCTCATTTTCTCCTCATGAGCCATCTGGGTCCAGTGACCAGATATTCATCAGGATGACTGGAGATGGCTCAGGATGTGCTGTCACTTATCATCACCCCATACACCCAAAAGGGGTTCTGTCCCTTCTACATTCTTTCTCCAGCATAATTTTTAAGCCCTTCTCTATTGCCTTTATCCATCAAACTCAACATGTTCTTAGCCCTAGCACACCTCATACTATTTTTATAGAACAAAGTTACACTTCCATATTCACTCTCCATTACTTGCCTTTGCTTCCACCTTCATTATAAAACTTAAAATCTAAGTTGTTTGGTGAATTCACTATCAGTCCACATCTATCTCAATAATTATTTTCTCCTTATCAGAATTGCTTCCTTTGTGTCTTTAGAATTTCATTCTTGAGACTTTCCCATTTCTTCCAGAATGACTTTCCCTAGAGAATTTTAATCCATGGAATCCTATGGAATTTGGGTTGGGTTTTTTTTTAACCCTGTGAAATTTGCAAGCAAGATCATTTTCTGTTTTCTTTTCCTCTGTTACAAAATTTAAGATGGCATGGTCACTTCCTGGAACTGATTTCTCCTTATTGGTGAGAATCAGGTCCAAAATAAAAATTGTCCTGTGTTGGTTCCTCTACATTATGAAGAGTGAAACTATTATTAAAGCCAACAATCTATTAGCTCCTATACTTTTAGAAGAGCTCCAGTAGTTGTCCGGAATTCCATCATTACTCAATCAAGACAATTTGCCGTGTTTGTTTCCCAAACTTCTCATATTTCATATTTCTGCCCAACTGATCTCCAATGACAAAGATGCTTCTTTTTCTGCGTCCATTGCTTAATCCATGTTCTCTACCGTGCTTCCCAGATTTGCTTCTCAGACTGCTTCGAATTGAAGCACATCTTCTTAAAATACAATATTACTCAACCCCCTCCCCCCTTACAGTGCAACTTTAAACAAAACCAAAAAACTTATCCTATATTTTGATTTGCAATAAGATACACACACACCCTTCCAAAGCCATATTCCATTCACTAGTCTCATTCCACCAAATCTCTGTGACATCTAAGAAATCATATTTTCCTCCTGGTATCTGAATCTCCTTTCATGGATTTTGTCATCTATGAACTTTTATCTGTCTTTTTCTTACATTGTTGCTACAACTCTTTATGAAACTATCTGCTTCTCTCCCCTTTTGTCAACCTAAAGTCCTACTGATAAAATTTGTAAGACACCAGAAATTTACATTTTTACATGCCTTGTTAGGTTCATGCCTTGAGTCATTCTGTGGTCCAAAAGTCAATTTGCTACCTATATGGCAACTAACAAGTTTGACAGAAGCTGTAGAACTCTGGGATGCAGGGAGTCAGGGTTACCTTTCTTCCAAAACAGAGATTCTTAAATTCTTTTAGGACATGGCCTCCTATGGCAGTATCTAGGGACACCTACGGATCCCTTCTCAGAATAATGTAGTTCAATGCAAAAAATATATAGGATTACAAAACCAATTATATTGAAATACAATGATCAAAGTGTTGGCAAGGGGGGTTGTTTTGTTTTTTAAGTTTAGAGTCTAGGTTAGGAGTTCCTTCTCTGGAAGAAAGGTACAACCAAAAGAAAGAGAAGACAAAACACTAAGAGGAACAAAGCACCATCCTCCAATTACCAATACACAAAGAAACCTTAGGTATGCTACATCTTTCATTAGGCTCTGCCAGTTTTCCATGAAGTCTCCAAATTTCAAAGGCCAAAGAGAGAGCCAAAAAAGCCAAGAGACCTGTGCTGCCACCTGGTGGCTCCGAGTACAATGTAGCAATCTTTTCTGATATGACAAAAGCTAAATATTGATACCTAGATCTAACAGTATCCCAGGACAGGCCACTGGGTACATCACCTGGGTGACTGGTCTTTATTTGTTAAATAAGAATTGGATTAAATGACCCCTATAGTTCCTGGAATTCTAAATGTATGATCATTTATGTCCTAAAGGCAGGGCTTATGGGTTCTCTCCCCACTGCTCTATGAATTCGTCAGATTCACAGAGGATATGGCACAGTGAACTCAGACAGAATGTAGCCAAGGTAACAAGGTTAACAGAGCCCAAGCCCTAAGAAGGGTATCTGGTGATCAGCGGGAAAATATAACCAACAAACGTATTGGGTGTCCTTGTGACACCTGGCCAGGAAACTGATTCATCCAAGAGAGAAGACCAAAATGAAGAACAAAGGGCAAGGAAGTAAGACAGGAGAAGAAAAGCAGTACATGAAGAGGGTTCAGCACATACGAAAACTATCAAAGGGGAAGTGACTAGAAAAAGATGCAGTGAGAGGATCTATCTTAGGTGTTTCTGCTGAATGACAGAAAATATCAGGCTAGAAGACAGTCAGACACAAGCTACCCAAGAGGCAGAAAGAGCTATGATGGGGCCTGGCCTCTCATCTCCTTGAACCTAACAGCCTCTAGTTAGAGCAGAGGTACAGCCAAGGGAGGCAGAAAACTTCATTCCAAGCCCAATCATAGAAAAGGAAAAATGTTTTTTAAAAAATCTTTGGAGTCCTTAAAGCCCTTCTACAGAGAAGACTTTTATGCTATAATGGGTCTTGACCAAATCACAAGGCTGGAAGAGATCTAGGGCTATATCTCTGTTAAGCTGGCTTTAGATCTTAATCCTTGACTCAGATTAGGGAAAACAGGTACACCTTCCTCCCCATGCCCACACCCTAGAAACAATGGGCACTGGCCAAGTTTCCACAGTGAAGCCAAGATTTGCCTTGGTGTGGGGTCTTCATAAATTACCAGGCCCACAGCATTCACCCCACAGTGAAAGTACGGTTGTAGAATCTCATGTTAGACCTTATGCTTCTCTTAACTAAAATCCTCTAGCTGTAATTTAAACTCATTTTCTCAGTTATTCAGACCACAGTGAAGAAAAATGGTTACCACTCTCAATATAAGGATACAGCCTTAGTCTTCCTGTCTATTTTCCCTTAACTAAGTATTTCTAATCCCTGTAATTATTACTTTGAAACTTTTTGGAATAAAGAGAATAATTTGCTTCAAATCATGCCAGAGGAAAAATTTTCAACCTCAAAGAGTTGATTTAAAAATACCAAACAAAAGCAGTTATATGTGCCTCAGTTCCAATGCAGCTACCAAGGCCTACATGGGCCTCCAACAGCTTCCTGCCCACACCTGTCCCCAAGGTCCTCCAGTGCCCTTTGCTTCAATACCTCCAAACTTACATACTTGAATCAAGCCTCCCTCCACCACAATGAGGAAAGAAATTTCGAGTCAATGAGACAGTTCTGCTTTAATGCTTAGGCCCTCGATTTTGAGTAGAGCAGGGTCAATCTGCCCCACTCTGCCTGAGGAATCAAGAATCCTTCCTTAGGGAGAGGCTGTATCAAGAAATCCACAAAGCAGTCTTGGCCAGCTGGGGCTTCTTCTACTTCCAGGTTCACCACACGGTACATATTGGCATGAGCTAAACCTAAGAATGTGGGTTCTTCTGAGTCTAGCAGCTCCTTTCTACAAGAGTAATTCCCTCCCTGATGGTAGATCCGGAAGCCACAGACTTGGGGTAACAGGTAGGACCAGCAGAGGGTACAGCTGAGAAGAAGCTTCGTTTTGAACATGTGTGACTCTGAGTGGATACGCTGCCAACAGGTGTGGGAGGCAGTAAGGTCTCGGACCTGGGACAAGGGTGTCATTAGGCTGTTTGCATCTACTACCTGCCAAGAGAAAGAAAGTTCAGAATATCCCCCTAATCCCTCACTTTCATTCCCAAGATGGGAAATACAAGCCTTGTGTGATTTAGAAGTTGGGCACTAGCACCTCCCCTCCCTCTCTGAGACAAGGGATATTACCAGCAAGCTTTGCAGTTTGTTCCCAGTTTTATAGCAATAACATGCCTTTTCTTTGAGGGTTCAGCATAAGCCCTTAACAGGTTGAGCCCCCAGGATCCCAAACTTCCTTTCTACAAGTGCAGAAATCTTCATCCTTAGGACTCCTCACCTGGATTTCTCCAAGGCGACAAGTAAAGTTTTCATCCTTCTGGCTGCCCAAGGGGCGTGTGAAATTAACAAAGATGTCCTGCAAAAAGCAGTTCTGAAGATTCACTTCATAGCAGCTGTGGAGAGGACAGAGACAAGCTATGAAGACAAAAGAAGGAAGGGCTTCTATGTCGAGTAGAATCCCCTACTACTTCGTTGAGTGACTAAACTCAAGCTCAACTTCTTATACTACTGACTGCTCACCATGACCCAGTCCTATAGTAGTCATGGAAGACGGGGGTTTGGAGGCAAAGTGACAAAGGACCTAGGACTCCAGAGATAAGTTAATTGCACATGTAATAAACTAGGACCTATACCCTGCAGCAGCCCAAAAACCTTCTGAACAGGGCTCTTCCAATAGGTAAGAATAACCCCTCCCCACCACCCTCCAGTCCTGGGAATTCTCAGCTTGGAAATCCTTATACCCACTCACCTCTAGCCCATCTTCATGGTAGGCCAGCCCCTTGCACAGTGCAACACACCCTTAGGGGAGGGGGACTCACCGATGGATCCAGCCCCCGTTGAACTGCTGGCTGCATCTACCAACCCACCTGAGCAGCTTGGCTGGGGGTACCCGGAGAGGTCGGGGAGTGTGCCTAGTGGTTGACCCTGCTAAGGAGACAAGTCAAGAAAAATATGAGGCTCAATTCTATTTTTCCAGCCAGATTTCCAAGTCAGAAATGCCAAGAAAGAAAGAACCAGGAACCAGAAAGAAACCAGCCAGGAAGCTAAAACTTCCATTCTTTTAGAAGTTGTCAATTGGGGGCATCTGATCTCCCTTCAGTAAAACTGAACTTTGAATAAGAAAATAACTCAATGATAGGGTTCCCCACCTTTTCATCTACTCCATAACACTTTATCTGTTCACTCCTAATGATACACCCAGTTGGAGGTACAGCTCAAAAAATCCTGGACTGTTGGGAGTAGTCTACAAAGGAAAGTGGAAATGAATTCTTCCTCTAGTCTACTTCTAAAATGATCATTCTGGGACATGCTGTCCCTTCCTGCAGAATTTAGCTGAGACCTTAATACCCACTTCCAGGGCCCCTGTGAGGTCTCTGCCAACACTCTTTCCACCCTGTTGGTCATACAAGTTTTTTCAGACTTTTGCTTCCATAGAAGACCACAGAAGGCAGAGTAAAAAGCCCAGACAGAAGAAAAGACATCAGAGGAAAGAAGTTGAGTGAAGGCAAGAGGGAGCCTTGTCCTGATTCCTCACCATGTACAGATGAGATGCCCCCAATGTTACATCTTCCAGCATCAAGGGTGGAGAGTTCCAACGCAACGGTGATATCTGTGCGCCCTTCCAGTTTGTATATTAGAGACAGATAAATTTTTGGTGGTGCTGGGACTTTCAGAGAAAAAAGCCTAGAGGAAAAAAAATTATGCAATGAGACGCCTTAGAGAAACTCTACTAAGATACTAGGTTCAAGTGCCTTGAGCCACAAAGATACTGAAACACTATAAACCCTAGGATCTCCACCTCTCCCTTCCACGACTTAGCTATTTGGCTAATGATAACTACTATACTATTCTAGTTAGTCATGACTTTGGAAAGTCATGAGGAAAATCAGATCTTCCTCAAACTAAAGTACAACACATGCTGAAAACCTTTATCTGCCCTGGCCCTCTAGTACTTTGCCCTACCAGGTAGGCCAGCTAAGCTGCCAGCACACAGTCAAAAGAGAGGCTGAAAATCCCTAATCTCCAATCATTCACCTACCTCACAGCCACCTTCCCAGTGTTGGAAGGAATCACCCCATGAACAAGCAGGGAGCTTCCTCCATTCCAGGCATCCATCAAGCAACTGTGAATCCTCACCCAACCAGACTTATTTTCTAATGCATGGTCTCCAAAGATAGGCTGGATTTCCTGAGCACTCAGGTGGTACCAAGGTCCAACTGTCTCCTCCTAAAAGGAAAAACCAGGGGCAAGGAAAGCATTCCATGAGGTCATGCAGGACAAAGTGGACAGTAGGAATGGACAGGGATCAAAGTTGGATATCAATTCTATTTGGATCACAAATCCTAGTCTCACAAAACAAACCTCCCCTCCATTTCTCACAAATTGATGGAAATTAGAAGACAAAAGGGAGAATGTTTCCCCTTGCAAAAATGTAATACAAGTTATAAATAATACAAGGGAAGGCTCATTGGCTGGAATATAAGGCAGGAAGAGGTATATCTGGAAATTAGTGTTATGTAAAGACAAAAAGCACCAACTAATTTTTTTAATCCAGTACAAGCAGGAAACTCTTGTTCTACCCTCAACCCAGCACGACTTCAAGGGTACAAGAGAACCACAAATACTGCACACACCTGTCCATAGGAGAATCTCCGTGTTCCCAAGCCCAGACAGAATGAGGTGACAAAGGGCAGGGAACAAATGCTGTGAGTGGGCAGATATTGCTCCAGCAAACTCCAGAACCTACACAGAGACATGTGGGTGCAGGAAGAACTCAAGAAATGTAATAAAGAGGAGACTCAGCATACCCTCAATCTCAACCATTCTATCTTATAGCTTTCCCCGATCCCATCCAAGACAAACTTATACTTGCCTTGAAATATCTTTGATAAAAGTCTAGTACCCAAGTTATATAAGAAATTGACATATATAAAAGACCAAGAGCCATTGTTCAAAATATAAGTACCCCAAGAAGAGTAGTTTTCAAAAGAAGAAATGCAAATTGTCAACAATCGTATGTAAGGTTTTTCCAAATCATTAAACCTGAGAAATTCACACTAAATTTTAGTGTGTTTATAGTTTATGAGGTTTTACCTCATACCTATGAAACTGACAAAAATGATAAAAAACATAGTTGAATTAGAGGGGCTATGGACCAACAGACACCCTCATACACTTGCGGGTAGAGCTATGATTTAGAACGATCATTCTGGAAAACAATTTGGAATTATTAAAGAAAAATCACTAAATTGTTCAAAGCATTTGGCTCAGTAATCCCATGAGTGGGGCATATGCCCAAGGAATCAGTGACACAAACAAAGGTTTTATATACACTTATACATGTGTTTAATATATACATATATACACTTATATTTGTATACGTGTATACATGTGTGTGTATATATAAACAAAACAAAATATTATAACACTCTGTGAGAACAAAATATAACTTCATGTTTCCTCAATCACTTTGCTTCATTCAACAGAAATGCCAGTCTGAGAGAAGTGGTCCCTCCATCCCTGACCCATCTTCCATTCCTCACTGCTTTTCCATCTCTTTCTAGGACATTCCTACCTGGGGGCAGCCAAGCTGTTTGATTTGCCCAGAAAAAAAAAAAATAATCAGAGGTCCCCTTCTCTGACTCACTGATCTACTACTAGAAGCCCCAACTGGGACTGAGAACTCACCTGTCCTGGTTCTGGAAGAAATCCTTATTATCCAAGCACTCATACACCCAGCCAGGAGCAAAAAGCGCAGCTGAGAACCCATGCTTCCGGATCAGCTCCAGTGACTGCAAAAGACAGAAGGCAGAGAGAAAGGCTGGTCATATAAAGTAAAAATAGTTCATCCACCGCCTTCTCTGAGGCTAAGGTTACAGATCGGGATTCTCTCATTATCAGAGCAGAAAGCGATGAGTCTCTGACTCCTCATCAAACATGCCCTCCTCTATCAGTCAGTTCTGAAATTTTTCCACATTATTCTGATGAACTCTTGGGTTTTTGTAGCTCCTTGAGAGCAGGTACTGTTTCACTTTTATCTTCGTATGTCCCACACCCAGCACAGTGCCAGGCACATAAAGAGCACTCATTAATGCTTATTGGTTAAATGACCCTTTGCTGCTCAGATTCGTGCAGAATCCTATTGGAGCACTCTGCAGTTTCACATATTGGCCATAAGAGGGCACTGCAGGGTGGAGGAAAGCCAGAAGGAATGTCCAAAGTGTAAAGGAATGCAGGAAACCTCTTACCTCATTACATAATTGGAATAACCAGGAATAAGAATGTTCTGTGATGGCATTTATTTATTCATTTAAAGCTTAATTAATGACTGAAGACCTCCCTACAGAAAAAGATAAGGGACAGGAATGACAGTTCAACAGACAGATTGTCTATTTTTCTCTCATGAGGTACATCAACCCCTAAACTCCCTTTTCCATTTTGCTGCCATAAGTTGTATTGCCAGAAACTCATAACCAACCTATCATTTCCCAAAACCAAATACCCCAAGTCATCACCTAAACTGACCAAAGAATTTAAAAAATATAAAAATACTTTTAGTATTCCCCAAGTCTGCTCTGCTATCCTGAAAAGGTACAGAAAGAAGGTAAGAGCTAGTCAGAATGGAAGGGACTGGTGGTCCAGGCTACTCTCAAGTACACAAGAATTTATCACAGGATCAAAGATTTAGAGCTAGAAGAGACCTCATTTAATCCAATTCCTCATTTTACAGATGGTGGAAACTGAGGCCCAAAATGGTTAAGTGACTTTCTTATCATCACAGAAGCAATAATGAGGGGCAGAGGCAGCATCTGTACCTGATACCTCCAACTCCAAATCCAGCACTACTTCTCAATAGCTGACAGTCAGAATTCATAGTCATACAATAGAACTGAAAGAAGCTTTGAAGACTGTTTAACCTATCCCACCCCTTCCCCAGCTTCCCCACCAGTCTTCCTTTTCTCAGAGAAGAGAAGGGACATGCCTGAAGTCTGCATCTAGAATACAGGTCCCCAGATTTCCAGTTGTCCAGGGCTGAAGTGAGCCCTGTCATATCCATGCTGGGTAGCCCACAAGTCAATGGTCTCTAAGTCTCAATTTGTCTATCCTCAGAAGAATGATGAGCACCTTCCTTCTCCAAGGTGAAGGGAAAGGTGAAAAAGACAATAACTAATGGGAAAAAGCCATTAAAACCTTGAAAGAGCCTTACCACCTCAAATGGTGACTAAGCCTCCTTCATCTCCCCAGGCTACTCACCTTGTTTGTGTCAAATCCACCTCCAACGACACTTCCTCGTGCAAATACGTCCACTCCTACATACACATCTGCCTTGCGCATCTCAAAGGCTGCCATACGTTCCAAGTGCTCCTCCTTCCAATTGTAATTGGTGAAGATACCATCACAGGAGTCAAAGAATACCCTGGGAAGTAGCAAGACACAAAATTGGGGAAGGGTCAAACCAGCCAGTCCTGCTCTCTCAGTCTTTACTGAGCCCTCTTATTCACAAGGGTTCCCTTTCTTCCAGAAGTAGGAACTATAGGCAGGCTCCCCGAGAACCCACCTTGCCTTTAAGCTCCTAGAGGGCATGAACTGTGTCTGTAAATCACTCTCCATATAATTGTAAGGGCAAGGCCATAAGCAATTAAAACTTTTGATGAAGAGGAGGAATCTAATTAGACTGTGCCTTCTCACCCAAAGTGGCCACAGATTCAAACCTCTCACAGATCAGAGCCACTTCTGAGTTTCAACACGAACACGTGTGCGCACACACACACACACACACACACACACACACACACACTCACTCACTCGCTGGCAAATGGCCAAAATTTTTTGTTTTTTTTCTTTTTCTAAGTAGTTCATGCTCCCCACAGGAATGAAAAGCATTAATATTCTTTACAACCAACCCACAACACATTACAATAGGCCTATGCAAGTAGTTATGCTTAAAGGCAAGGCAAATTAAGAATAACCTCACGTCCTCCAAAGGGAGGCAGAATTCTTTTGGGTGGGAAGACGAAATGTCAGTTAATTAGGCCTGGAAAGGCAAGGATGAAGACCAGATCCTTCTCAGAGCTGCTCAGTTGATCTGACAAGTACCTTCGATCTATAACATTAGCCATCCTTATTGGGTTGAGACTGGAATCTATTCCAATCTCTTCTCACTCTTCTGCCCACATTCAGGAGACAAGGAAAACAGAGACCACATTGCCACTGTTAAATCAGCTCACCTATTACTTTCATTCAATTCATTTTGCCACTTGAGCTGTCCATCCTTCAGTACGCTATCATACCAAATCACCAATCCACCTGGTACATGTTGGTGCAACTGGTCAGTCAGGTATCGCAGGAAAAAAGGAATGTTCTCCACTGCAGCCATCTGTGAGAAGGGGGAAAGAGACCATTTGACGTTGTCTGAGTTGAGTGCAATTTAGAAAGCATAAAGGGCTCCAGGTAAGCAAACTCTTCTCTCGGGATAGGAAGAACATTACTGGTATGAGTTAAGCTGTCTACACTGGCCAAATTTTATACTCTTGTCTTGGGGCACTGGTCTCTGACAGATGACTTTGTCTTGCCCATACCCAGAGTCCCATATATAGCAGTGGGGCCATGTCACTATATCACCACCACACATATCTTCCCTCTCCACACTTTTCCAGCTCCCCTTTCTGGGCTTTCTTCCCCATTAGAACAAAAGCTCCTTGAGAGCAGGGACTGTCTTGATAACTTGCTTTTGTTTCCTCAGCATTTAGCATGATGGCTGGCACGCGTAAAACCCTGATGGGAGTAATGAACTAGAGTAGGGTGGAAGGCTGGCTGGGGGAAGAGGACCACACTCACGCTCAGTGAGTTCTCAATGTTGATCAACCAGCCATCAAAGCGAAAAAACTGTGCAATGCGGACTAGCTGATCTGCCACCTTCTGGTAAGAGGATGGGTCTCCAGACAAGAATTTCTCACAGAGTCGCCCACCTTCTGTCCACTCTGTAATCAAGGTTCCTAGAAGACAGAACAGAAAGGTTAGGCTCTTTGATGATGTGCAGGTGAGAAGACAACTTGCTTAGCAGGAGTGAGTATAGCTTGGATGGAAACACCAGAGTTGTGACGTCAGAGGTAAATCAAAAGGCCACCAATGGGTCTGCTAATGAGTTCTGGCTAGCTAATAATAGCAGACATTTATATTTTACTACATATTACCATCCTCTATGGCCCATCCTGACTGACCTGTGGCTCACACACTCTATTTCCCATCCTACTGTCTCCACACATACCTGGCATGAATTCCTTCATCATCTTAAACTCTCCTGCTTCCTTCAAACCTAAGCTCACGTATAATTTTTGACATGAGGCCCTTCTTGACCCATTGTATGCTAATGTCTCCCCCAAACCCAAAATTACCTTGTTTCTACTTTCTACAAATTTTTTTTTTATTTACATGAGCTCCATATTGAGCAAATTCTTGTCTCAGGATGGGTAGAAGGCTACTGCTATGAGCCAAGCTGCCTGCACACTAGCCATCATCTCTCACATCTCCCCCAAACCAAATCTTACACTCTGCCCTTGGGGCACTGGTCTCTCACAGATGAGTTTTCAGTTTGTCTTGCCCAGAGTCCACCCCCATTCTACTTCCAGGCTATGTCTGCACCATGTCGCCACTACACATACCTCCTCTGCCCTCACCTTTCCAGTCCCCTTCATGTGCTACCTTCCCTTCCCTTCCCCAACAGAATGTACCTTTCTTGAAGAAAAGGTCTACTTTCATTCCCAATGGGCTAGAACAGTATCTCATATAGTGTTTAATAAATGCTTGATTGATTAAAGTTTGTAAAAATACTTTAGATATGCTTTCTCATTTGATCCCTACAACAGCCTTGTGAGGTTCCTACAATTATTACCAGAACCATTTTACAGGTAAGGAAACTGAGGCTCAAAGAGGTAAAGGTAAAGCATTGCCCTTGTCCATATAGCTACAGAAACGTTGGAGGCAAGATCTGAACCCAAGTTATTCCTGAGTCCAAGGCCTGTGCTCTTCTCTTTGTGCCATATCACTTCCTCTAGTGGTAACAGTAGCTTATGTAAAATTTTATGGTTTTATTTATTTATATGATCTCATTTGATCCTCACACCAATCCTGTTGTGTTGGCATTAGTATATCCATTTAGCAGATGAGGAAACTGAGGCATAGAAAGGTTAAGGGACTTGACTAAGGACTGAGAGCTAATAATGACTCTTCAGAGTTAGGGGAACTTCAAAATGAGGTTTCTAACCTCAAAGACAACATTCTTTCTATGACACCCCAGCTAAGGAGGTAGTGTGGAAAGAACATCTGGGTTCCAATCTTGGATCAGCATACATCCTTCCTGTGTGACCCTGGGGCAGGTCATTTAAACTCTGCCCCTGATTCCTAATATATGAAATAAAGGAGCTTGATTTTAAGATTCCCTTCCAGCTCTGTGAACCAAAGAACCAACATATTTACAGATACTTCCAGTCCACAACAACTGCCTTGATCTTCTCTCGTTCCTACATCACTCTGACCTGCTACTATGTACACTCTTTAATAATTGAAGACTGATTCAGCCTGCCATCACTCTTACCCAGCACAGAGACCCCATTCTTATGGGCAGCATTGGTCCAGACCACTGGAGGAATGGTGACTGTGCGATGGCTGAAGTATACAAAAATGTCAATACAATGCCAGTGGTAGAAGGTGTAGGGAGACTCTGTCATAGAGCCTTGAATAAACCTAGTAAAGGAATAGGATGAAGTCAAATCACAGGATGCAAAATGGGAAACTCAGTTCAATTCAACAAGCATTTCTCATATGCCATTGTGTTAGGCGTAGTTGGATAAAAAGACAAAACCAAAGCAGACCCTGTCCTCAAAAAACTTATGTGCTGTTGGAGGGAAAAGAACATGTACCCAGGAACTGAAATGTAAAATGGAAAGTAATGGAAAGGGATTTCTAAGGAAAGAGCAAAGGAAACTATCTCTCTTTTTTACATTTGGGTTCTGGCTTATATCGTATTTATCTGTGTACACACCACGTTCCCTGCTCTCACTCCATCACTGGAAAGTAAACTTTCTGAGGGCAGGGATTATGTATTATTCAACTTTATTCCTGCCTCCAGAGGTAATTCAAGTCCTGAGAAAATGTTTGCCATAAAAATACCTAGGAGTATACTACCAAGTGACACTCAGGACATATATGAACAAAACTACAAGATACTTTTT
This sequence comes from Notamacropus eugenii, assembly GCF_028372415.1. Lineage (NCBI taxonomy): Eukaryota > Metazoa > Chordata > Mammalia > Diprotodontia > Macropodidae > Notamacropus > Notamacropus eugenii. Next base: position 320,754,722 of record NC_092873.1, on the reverse strand, counting down.
ACAGAAATAAAGGAAAACAAATAATTATAGATATACTAAACATGATAATACTACTTAAATTAATTTAGTGCCGCAACAATCAAACTACCAAGGGGTTTCTTTAGAACTCAAAATAATAACAATGTAACTCATCTGGAGGAAGAAAAGGTCAAGAACATCAAGAAAAATAGTGAAAAAAAAGCAGGGCTCAAGGGGACCTAGGAGTACCAGATCTCTGTACTATGAAGCAGTAATCACCAAAATTACCTGATGATGACTAAAAAATAGAAAAGCTGACACATGGAATAGACTAAATAAGCAAGATATAAAAGCAAATGAATGTAGTAGCAAAGTATTCAATAAAATAAAAATATTGTTATACCAAATATTGGGATAAAGGCTCACTATTTGACAAAACCTGCTGAGAAAACTGGAAAGTAGCCTGGCAGAAATGAGATTTAGCCTCCAGGGGCGGGGAACCTGGATTTGTTCTGTGAAGCTGGTATTCGGTCAAAGGGCCACACTTGAGGATCTAGACAACTATAACGCCAATGCAATACCCATAGCAGCTGCTATGAATATGCATACGTATTTCCAGGGTAGATGCACAAAAAACAATAAACTCTCTTCCTCAAAGGCGAAACCAAAATGTTTATTTAGAACATCACTATTAGGACGCCAAGAAGTCAGACTTAACAAGGTTCTCATCACCAATTCAGAGTTGATTTTATCTGTTCGTGATCACTTCTACTTTTTATTTAGCAATGAAATCTTTCTTTCACAACTAAGTATAAGGCAAGATTTCACTGCTAAAAAAAAAAATAGAAGTGATCACAAACAGGTAAAATCAACAATTTTGATTAACTAAAATTGAAAAGTTTTTGCTCAAACAGAATCAATGCAGTTAGAATTTTAAGGGAAACCTTTACAGCAGATTTCTCTAATATAGGCTAAAATATATAGACACTTCAAATACATAAGAACAGTCCTGTCTCTGACCGTGTGCCAGTCACTTAACTTCTCAGTTTTACAGACTACTCTCTAAGATGACAAATAGCAGAAAAGGCATCAAAGGCATTTCCTATTTCAGGATATCACAGATCCAGTACCTATTCTCTATATAAGAACAAGAACCATTCCCCAAAAGAGAAGTGATCAAATGTCAGTTTTAAAAGAAGAAATGCAAGCAAGCAGCAACCATACAAAAAATGCTCCAAATCACTGATGATAAGACAAAAACAAACTAAAACAATTCTGAGCTTTCACATACTGGCAACGATAACAAAAGAGGAAAATAAAATTACTATTAAGAGCTCTGAGAAGGCAACTATACTAAGGCACTTTTGGTAGAGCTGCTGATTGAGCCAATCATTCTGGAAAACAATTTGGAACCATATTCAAAAATCACTTTGACCCAGCAATAATACTACTAGGCACATATCCCAAAGAAATCAAAGAAAAATGGAAAGGATCCATAAATACAAAAATATTTTTGTTGTAACAAAAAATTGGAAACAAAGTAGGTACCCATCATTTTGGAGTCTATGCATCTAATGGAGTATTACGATGAATGACAGATTCAAGGTAACCTGGAAGATTCATATAAACTGAAGAATAAAGTGAGGAGAACCAGAACAACTTATACTGTGACCACAATAATGTAAAAAAAAAACAAAAACAAAAACTGAAAAACTTTACAAGTCTGTTCCATGCAGTGGCTGATCATGATTTCAGAAGACTATTAAGAAAGCAGTTCCAGATTAAGACAGATTTTTAGACAAAGGAAAAGCTTTGAATTGTTTTGCATGACTATACTAATTTATTATAGGGTAGGGTGAGTTGGTAGGAAATGACAGTGATGCCAAAAAAAAAAGAGAAAAAAACAACAATAAAATATAAAATGTACAAAAAAGCCAAAAAGGAACACAAACAGGGGAATTTTGTTACTTCCTTGTAAAATTTAAAATACATATTTTTGAAAACTATACATAATAGGCTTTTTTTGGTTCATCTTTACATACTGAAATGTTTATGTTTATAGATGATTAACTTAATAAAAAGGATAATTTTAAAAAGACATTTGTTGAATTGAATAACTGAATTCATCTATGCCCATTATGACTCATCCCTACTGCCAAAATAATTCCCTAGGAAGCATCTTTCTTTTTGGGTTTCACATGCAAGATCACAGGATCCTAGGCTTAGAACTGGAAGAGGCTTTCAATGCCATCTATTCCAACCTCCTTATTTAAAGATGAAGAAACAAAGATGCAGCCTTTAAAGCGATCATGTGATTTGTCCAAGGTCACACAGTATGTGCCGAAGTCCAGTATACCTCCAAGTCCAGTACGCATTCACTGTACCACACTGCTTTTCATTAGAGGAATATATCTTTCAATTTTGAAGGAATGATAACAATAGATAAGTGGGATTCCAAAAAAAGTGGTAGACTCCCTCATTCATTTAAGTAAAGTCTCCCTATGTTCTATAACAAACCTCACATTAGTCAATAAAAGCTAGGAGATTCAGGACCAATTGTGAAGCTATGGGAGGATGGTTAATAAAACGAATCAAGAAAGAAAGCAAGCTATAGGATTATGGCTTCAACAAAGAATAACCTAACTTACCCAATAGCCCCAAACTAGTTAGTTGCAGAGGCAGACTTAGAACCAATGTCTTCTGACTCCTGATTCAACACTTTATTAACTACACCTCAGTGGTCTCTCAATTTGACCACTGTTTTATTGGATGAAGGCTAAAAATTAACTCACCTGTCTCCTAAGTAACCACCCATCATGTCATGGCACACCAGAGTCCGAGGCCTCTGGATTTGAAGTGATGGCTGGCGATCTGCTAGGGGTATCATAGCAATGTTAAAGGCATCATCACTGCCTGGGGCCCATGCAAGAAGCTCCTCCAGTGAAGAAAAGTAAAAGCTGACAGGTTCAGTGGTGATCTTGTCATAGTTTCTAACTGGACAGAGGAGAGAACCATTGGGAAAAGTCATTGAAATGTGGTAACTTTGAAAGTGAAAAGGAACTGAGATGAAATTTTGAGAAGAAGCCCTTAAGGCAGGAGTTCTTAATCTTTTATCTGTGTCAAAGACTTAATGAAGTCCAAGGACCCCTTCTCAAAATGTTTTTAAATACATAAAATAAAACATGTGGAATTACAAAGGAAATCAGTTACAGTAAAATACAAATACAAATATTGGATGTTAACATATGACAGGTCAAGAATCCTTGCCATAAGCCCTGCAAAAGTCAAACAATGTGCACAGCTTCAGGTTTTCTTACTTGGCAAGGGAGTTGGCTTAAAATTGATCACCTCTCGAAAGACTGGATTCTGGCTCTCTTCCACACTTTAGCAAAAGAAAAAACACGGAAAAGCTGTTAGTACAAAATGGACTAGGATTAAAATAGAAGAAATCTTTCTCCTTAAATTTTCTGGTCCACAAACATCCTGCAAAGAAATTCAACCTATCTTCCCAGAGTTTGTGCAATTGCTCACGTTATATAATACATTTCAGTATACTGGCAACTCTAGTCAAATACTTGTTGATTGATTAAGAGACTTCCCCTTATCATTAGATATCATGTCCTCTACAAAATAGCCAACCCAGAAGAATTGCTCCAAAGACTAAGGCCAGGTTATATCATAGTGGAAACACTGCCTTCACAAGGCACTGTGCTAAAATGCTAGGGAAAAGACAGTTTCTTCCCTTAAGTAATTAACAAGCTAATGGGGGAAGAAAATAAAGAAAAGAAAGCTGAAAAGGGTGGGTGGGGAGTATGCCAGGGAGCCAAGAAGCAGAGAAAGAGACTGGGAAGACTTGAGCCATTGCCACATCCCACTTAAAATACCCCGATAGATTTTTTTTGGTCATTCTTACTAGAATGTAGGCTCCTTGAAGACAGGGATTGTTTCTTTCTTTCTCCCTTTTTATTTTTTTGTATCCCTAGTAAAGTGCTTGGCATATTTAATAAATGCTCATTGATTGATGTATAGGTTGAAGGAAAATGAGGTGTCACTAGTAACATTAATAATTCACTTGTGAACCTGGGTGACTAGAAGGATGCTAGAGCCCTCAACAAGTACCAGGCAATTTGGAAGAGGGGTAGAAACATAGGATAATGACATCTCTCACAACCCGCCATTCCTGCACATATTGTAGGACTCCCTCTGTCTTAGGAAAACTGGGAGGGGGAGGGGGAGGTTCTAGGAATGTAGGTGAGTCACCTATCTTCCAAGATACTTATGGTGCTCTGGGCAGATTAGATATGTCGGGGACGGAAAACGGGGATCAGTTTTCCCACAGGGACATAGAGTTACTGCCCTAAGAAACCAATGCCCAGCTCAGAAGGGAAAGACTGCACAATGGAGAGATGGGGTAGAGTGAGGAGGGTTGAAGAGCCAGGCTTGGAGTCAAACCCTAGCAATCAGTCACTATTGATTCCCCCCCTCCTCTGGCTGATCACATTCCCCTTGGAGGCGGGGCTGAGCCCCAACTTTCGATACCAGTGACCTAGAAGACAAGAATAGTCTAACTGGGGGGGGGGGGTGCTCTCATTCCTACTGGGTAAACTGAGCCACACCACGTCAGAGGTAGACGGGACCCTTCCATTTTCCAGACAGGGGACTCTGGAGCCCCCTCCAAGTGGCATGTCCAAGGTCGGGGAGGCGGCAGAGTCCCAAGGAGGTCTAGAAATAGAAATCCACAACCGCAGCTCAGCAGCCTCACCTAACAGTTGGGAGCCCTGAGGGAGGCTAGGGTCCTGCATTCTAGTGCTGGCTCTGCCCCTAACGAACTCTGACCTCAGAGCCCAGGAATTAACCTTCTCTGGACCAGATTTCTCATCCGACAAAAGACGGACGAGGACCGGATGACCTCCGGGGGCCCTCTGGGGATTCTAGGTAAGCCGCAGGAGCCGGTGGCCATCCCCTCACTGGACACAGGAGGACCCCCTAAGGCCGCACTCGATCGAAAGCTCTGTTTTTAAATGCAAGACCACGGAGCGATCAAAGAGGGGGAGGGGAAAGCGTGGGCAGCCCGGCCTAGCCGAGGCGTGCGAGCGCGGGATCCGCAGGCTGGAGCAGAGGAGGGGGCCGGGGGGACTAGTGCTCCGCGCCGGGAGGAAGAGATGAACGTCCCTTCCGTCCAACAGCGCGCGCTCGGCCTCTCCTTCCCCACCCCCACCCCGGCTCGCCACATCCCGGCTTCCCTTCACCTCCGCCCGAGCCTCTTCGGCGAGCGCGGCGGCTTCGGCTTCGTCTCCCGCGGCTGCTCCTTGTCGGCCGCCGGCGACAGGTGCGGGCTACGCCGCCTAGACTTTCCCCGGCTTGCACCCTTCGCCGACGACTCCATTGGGTCTCCCGGGAGGCGCCGGCCACAGGTCCCCAGATCAGCCCCCCTGTGAGTGGTCTGGCCTACCGGCGTGCGCTTAGAGGTCTTGGCTCCCGCCAATGGCGCCGCTCGGTCCCGCCCCTTGTCGGCCCGGCCTCCAATCAGGCCTGGACACCCACAGTCAGCCTTGGAGGGAGGGGCCAGGGTACTGGTTGGAAGAGCTTGGGGGAGGGCCCGGGCTCCTGACATTGACCTGAACAGGTACTCTCGAAAAAAGAATTAATGAATGAGTGTGGGGGTGAGGAATGTGGGGCTATGTCTCAATAAGCTGGGATACAGGTTTTCCCCTTCTGTTCTTACAACCTCCCCACCCCTAGTTTGGGAAGCCGAGCCACCAAGCAGCCCTGGAAGACGCCCAAGCCAAGCGGAGTTGTGTGTATTCCTTGTGACTGGCTTTGAAATGCTTAGGAGGCGTCCAGCCTTGGAGTCTGTCGTCCTGACCACACCTGGAGCTGGCCGCTGGAGCCGGGAGGTGCTCATGCTGTGCTCCTGCCCATCCGTGGAGCAGAAGTACAGATAAGGACTTCCCGAAAGCTGGAGGCTGCCTAGTAGTGAGGGAAAGAAGGGAAGAGTTAGGATCCCTCCCCTTCGTGCAAAGACTTGAGCTCCCTTCCTGCTCTAAGTCTGTGAAACTATGATCCCTTCCATCCCGTACAGCTCTCGATGTATGAATTAATCATTATTATGATTAATATGAACCACTCTGAAGCAAAGCAAGCCAGCATTTATCAAGGGTCTACAGTGTACCAGGATCTTTACAAATACTGTCTTATTTGATCCTCACAGTAACCCTGAGAGGTAAGTGCCCTCATTTTATAGCTGGGGACAGAGGTTAAGTGACTTGCCCAGGATCATACAGCTAATAAGTGTCTGAGGTCACATCTTGATTCAGGCCTTCCAAGGCCAGCACTCTACCTACTGTACCACCTAGCTGCCTCTAATAGTGGAAAGCAGAGGTTCCCAAACTTATTTGACCTACCTCCCCCTTTAAAAAAAAATTACTCAGTGTCCTCCTGGAAATATACTTTCTTTAACTCTTTAATGGTTTTGAAATTTGCATAATTTTTTATTTAAATTTATTTATTTAAGTTTTCAACCTTCATTTCCACAAAATTTTGGGTTCCAAATTTTCTCCCCATTTCTCCCCTCCCCCACCCCAAAACGCCAAGCATTCTAATTACCCCTATCACCAATCTGCCCTCCCTTCTAACATCCCTCCGTTCCCTTGTCCCCATCTTCTCTTTTGTCCTGTAGGGCAAGATAACTTTCTATACTCCATTACCTGTATTTCTCATTTCCTAGTCGTATGCAAGAACAATACTCCACAGTTGTCCCTAAAACTTTGACTTCCAACTTCTCTTCCTCCCTCCCTCCCCACCCATCCCCTTTGGGAAGGCAAGCAATGCAATATAGACCATATCTGTGTAGTTTTGCAAATGACCTCCATAATAGTTGTGTTGTGTAAGACTAACTATATTTCTCTCCATCCTATCCTGCCCCCCATTGCTTCTATTCTCTCTTTTGACTTTGTCCCTCCCCAAGAGTGTTAACTTCTAATTGCTCCCTCCTCCCATTGCCCTCCCTTCCATCATCCTCCCCACCCTGCTTATCCCCTTCTCCCCGACTTTCCTGTATTGGAAGATAGGTTTTCATACCAGAATGAGTATGCATTTTATTCCTTCCTTTAGTCGAATGTGATGAGAGTAAGCTTCATGTTTTTTCTCTCCTCCCCCCTTTTTCCCTCCACTGAAAAGTCTTTTACTTGCCTCTTTTATGAGAGGTGATTTGCCCTATTTCATTTCTCCCTTTCTCCTCCCAATATATTTCTCTCTCACCCCTTAATTTCATTTTTTTAAGATATTATCCCATCTTATTCAATTCGCTCTGTGCTCTGTGTGTGTGTGTGTGTGTGTGTGTGTGTGTGTAATCGCACCAACTAACCAGATACTGAAAAAGTTTCAAGAGTTACAAATATTGTCTTTCTATGTAGGAATGTAAACAGTTCAACTTTAGTAGGTCCCTTATGACTTCTCTTTGCTGTTTACCTTTTCATGTTTCTCTTGATTCTTGTATTTGAAAGTCAGATTTTGGGGGCAGAGCCAAGATGGCGGAGTAGAAAGACGCACATACACATAGCTCCGAACCCACAACCCATAGAACAACTACAAAGAACTAACTCACGGCGAATTCTGCACCCAGAGGCCACAGAACATTGGAGCGAGGGAGATTTCTGTTCCGGAGAGACCTGCAAACCTCTCGCAAAAGGTCCTTCGCGCTGCGGACTGGGCGCCGGGACTGGGAGCTGAGGACAGCCCTGCTACGGCCGTGGCACCGAGAGGAAAAGATCCGAGCGGGCTTCGGGGACGGGATCTCCAGCAGCCACGTGGGTCCCTTCAACCACAGAGGGACCTGCAAACCTCTCACAAAAGGTCCGTCGCGCTGCAGACACGGAGCCCAGTCCAGACCTGCCGCGGCCGCGGCACCAAGAGAAACAGATCCGAGCAGGCTTCAGGGACGGGATCTCCAGGGGCCACACAAGTCTCTCCACCCACAGGTGACAGGGGTCGGTGAGAGAGTCTCTTTGGCGGGTCGAGAGGGGGGTGGGGTGCCCCCATAACTCAGGCCCCCCCAGGAGGTAGAAGCTGAGAGGCGGCTGCAGACAGGGGCTCCCTAAGCAGGCAGGAGCCTGGATCCATTGTTGAAGGTCTGTGCATAAACTCCCTGAGGGAACTGAGCGGCCCTGCCCCGACCTGACCATCTGAACTTAATCTGACACTGAATAGCAGCCCTGCCCCTGCCAAAAGCCCTAAGGCTGGAAGCAGCATTTGAATCTCAGACCCCAAACACTGGCTGGGAGGATCAGGAGGCAAGGTGGGTGTGACTAGAATATTCAGAGGTCAAGTCACTGGCTGGGAAAATGCCCAGAAAAGGGAAAAGAAATAAGACTATTGAAGGCTACTTTCTTGGAGAACAGACATTTCCTCCCTTCCTTTCTGATGAGGAAGAACAATGCTTACCATCAGGCAAAGACACAGAAATCAAGGCTTCTGTGTCCCAGCCCACCCAATGGGCTCAGGCCATGGAAGACCTCAAAAAGAATTTTGAAAATCAAGTTAGAGAGGTGGAGGAAAAGCTGGGAAGAGAAATGAGAGACATGAAGTCAAAGCATGAACAGCAGATCAGCTCCCTGCTAAAGGAGACCCAAAAAAATGTTGAAGAAAATAACACCTTGAAAACTAGCCTAACTCAATTGGCAAAAGAGGTTCAAAAAGCCAATGAGGAGAAGAATGCTTTAAAAAGCAGAATTAGCCAAATGGAAAAGGAGGTTCAAAAGCTCACTGAAGAAAATAGTTCTTTCAAAATTAGAATGGAACAGATGGAGGCTAATGACTTTATGAGAAACCAAGAAATCACAGAACAAAGCCAGAAGAATGGAAAAATGGAAGATAATGTGAAATATCTCACTGGAAAAACAACTGGCCTGGAAAATAGATCCAGGAGAGACAATTTAAAAATTATGGGACTACCTGAAAGCCATGATCAAAAGAAGAGCCTAGACATCATCTTTCATGAAATTATCAAGGAAAACTGCCCTGAGATTCTAGAACCAGAGGGCAAAATAAATATTCAAGGAATCCACAGAACACCGCCTGAAAGATATCCAAAAAGAGAAACTCCTAGGAACATTGTGGCCAAATTCCAGAGTTCCCAGGTCAAGGAGAAAATATTGCAAGCAGCTAGAAAGAAACAATTCAAGTCTTGTGGAAATACAATCAGGATAACACAAGATCTAGCAGCCTCTACATTAAGGGATCGAAGGGAATGGAATAGGATATTCCAGAAGTCAAAGGAACTAGGACTAAAACCAAGAATCACCTACCCAGCAAAACTGAGTATAATACTTCAAGGGAAAAATTGGTCTTTCAATGAAATAGAGGATTTTCAAGCATTCTTGATGAAAAGACCAGAGCTGAAAAGAAAATTTGACTTTCAAACACAAGAATGAAGAGAACCAGGAAAAGGTGAACAGCAAAGAGAAGTCATAAGGGACTTACTAAAGTTGAACTGTTTACATTCCTACATGGAAAGACAATATTTGTAACTCTTGAAACATTTCAGTGTCTGGGTACTGGGTGGGATTACACACACACACAAGCACACACACACACATACATAGAGACAGAGTGCACAGAGTGAATTGAAGAGGATGGGATCATATCTTAAAAAAAAAATGAAATCAAGCAGTGAGAGAGAGATATTGGGAGGAGAAAGGGAGAAATTGAATGGGGCAAATTATCTCTCATAAAAGAGGCAAGCAAAAGACTCATTAGTGGAGGGATAAAGAGGGGAGGTGAGAGAAAAACATGAAGTCTACTCTCATCACATTCCACTAAAGGAAAGAATAAAATGCACACTCATTTTGGTATGAAAACCTATCTTACAATACAGGAAAGTGGGGGATAAGGGGATAAGCAGGGTGGGGGGGATGATAGAAGGGAGGGCATGGGGAGGAGAGTGCAATTTGAGATCGACACTCATGGGAAGGGATAGGATCAAAAGAGAATAGAAGTAATGGGGGACAGGATAGGATGGAGGGAAATATAGTTAGTCCTATACAACACAACTATTATGGAAGTCATTTGCAAAACTACACACATTTGGCCTATATTGAATTGCTTGCCTTCCAAAGGGAAGGGGTGGAGAGGGAGGGAGGTAAAGAAGTTGGAACTCAAAGTGTTAGGATTAACTCTCGAGTAATGTTCTTGCCACTAGGAAATAAGAAATACAGGTAAAGGGGTATAGAAAGCTATCTGGCCCTACAGGACAAAAGAGAAGATGGAGACAAGGGCAGAGAGGGATGATAGAAGAGAGAGCAGATTGGTCATAGGGGCAATTAGAATGCTTGGTGTTTGGGGGGGGGAGGGGATAAAAGGGGAGAAAATTTGTAACCCAAAATTTTGTGAAAATGAATGTTAAAAGTTAAATAAATAAATTTTAAATAAAAAAAGAAAGTCAGATTTTCTTTTCAGCTCTGGTCTTTTCATCAAGAATGCTTGAAAGTCCTCTAATTCATTGAAAGACAATTTTTTCTCCTGAAGTATTATACTCAGTTTTGCTGGGTAAGTGATTCTTGGTTTTAGTCCTAGTTCCTTTGATTTCTGGGATATCATATTCCATGCCCTTCTATCCCTTAATGTAGAAGCTGCTAGATCTTGTGTTATCCTGATTGTATTTCCACAAGACTTGAATTGTTTCTTTCTAGCTGCTTGCAATATTTTCTCCTTGACCTGGGAACTCTGGAATTTGGCCACAATGTTCCTAGGAGTTTCTCTTTTTGGATCTCTTTTAGGAGGTGATTAATGGATTCTTTCAATATTTATTTTGCCCCCTGGTTCTAGAATATCAGGGCAATTTTCCTTGATAATTTCATGAAAGATGATGTCTAGACTCTTTTTTTGATCATGGCTTTCAGGTAGTCCCATAATTTTTAAATTGTCTCTCCTGGATCTATTTTCCAGGTCAGTTGTTTTTCCAATGAGATATTTCACATTATCTTCCATTTTTTCATCCTTTTGGCTTTGTTTGTGATTTCTGTCATTAGCCTCCATCTGTTCCACTGTAATTTTGAAAGAACTATTTTCTTCAGTGAGCTTTTGAACCTCCTTTTCCATTTGGCTAATTCTGCCTTTTAAAGCATTCTTCTCCTCATTGACTTTTTGGACCTCTTTTGCCAATTGAGTTAGCCTATTTCTAAAGGTGTTATTTTCTTCAGCATTTTTTTGGGTCTCCTTTAGCAAGGTGTTGACTCACTTTTCATGCTTTTCTTGCATCTCTCTCATTTCTCTTCCCAATTTTTCCTCCACCTTTCTTACTTGATTTTCAAAATCCTTTTTGAGCTCCTCCATGGCCTGAGTCCATTGAATATTTATTTTGGATGTTTGGGATACAGAAGCCTTGACTTTTATGTCTTTCCCTGATGGTAAGCATTGTTCTTCCTCATTCAAAAGGATGGGAGAAGATATCTGTTCACCAAGAAAGTAACCTTCTGTAGTCTTACTTTTTTTCCCTTTTTTCGGCGTTTTCCCAACCAGTTACTTGACTTTTGGGTCCTTTGTCAAGGGTAGGGTATACTCTGGGAATCTGTAAGATCTCAGTTCCTCCATAGTGGCACAATCAAGTGTGTACACTGGTCTGGGAGTAGAGAGAGATTTTTGTGCCCAGAATCTTAGCAGTTTCCTCTCCACAGCCACTTGGCCTCCAGTTCCGCCAAGCCAGCGCTGGGGGGCTGGGATTCATTCAAACTGTGAGGGCAGGGCCGACATTTAGTGTGTGACAAAGGCCAGCTCCCTCAGGACCTCTACACACAGCTGAGGTAATAATTAGCTCCTCAGTGCCCCCAGGGGTTTTTACGATCCAACAATGGATGTGGACTGCTGTGGGGGCTGCGGTAGGAATAGCTGCCGCCTCCAATGTGGCCTCTGTGGCCGCTGCCTGAGGCCAGAGCTATGGGAAGGTCCTTCTCCCTTCCCGCCCCTGAGGTGTCCCCCTCCCAGAGCCACGCTTGGCCAGGATGCCAAAGCTGGACAGCCAAGGCTGGGCTGGGCTCTGCTCTGCGTCTGGTGCAATCGACATTTCCCATGGGCCTTTCAGGTCACCCTGGGCTGGAAATCTCCTCCACTCTGTTGTTCTCCACTTCTGCTGCTCCAGAATTTGTTGGGAGTCCCTCTCTACAGGTATTTTATGGGCTGTGTGGGGAGAGCCTGCATATGTGTGTCTTTCTACTCCACCATCTGCCCCCCATATTTTTTTAAAAATATAAAATATTTTTTAAATGAGGCTTCTTAAATTTAATAATTTATTGTGAATTTGTGGGGGTTTTTCTGCTTTGAAATTTTGATGATACAGTGTAACTGTATAGTATCGAATTTTAAACAAATCATCACACACACGTATTCCTACTGATAGCTTCTGGACTTCCCGACAATGTGCCACATACTTGCCTGCCAGCACTTGCTTGTTAAGCCTGTCAGTGAACTTGACCATGTAAGTAAGGATGATTTTGTTATCCTTCTCAGAGTTTAGTTTCCAGGATCCAAGGCCATGGCAATGCCTTGTTTCCAGGTGTTAGATAATATTTCCCAGGCCTATGACTTGTAAACATCTCCAGCATGGTTGGGCAGTGAGATATGGGAGTAACATAATGTGATATTTATTATACTGCCCTGGAGGATGATATTGCTAAAGTTAGCTTGTGAGGCTATTGCTGGCAAAATGCCTTCCTTGTCTGTTGCCTTATAAAGCAAATAGGCACTAGTTAGTAATCAGAGAACCCAGAGGGAGTGAGGGGAGAATAGAGAATGCATGTACACACCTCCACTAGCCCCCATTGAGGTTTGAGAGGTTTTAGGGCCATGCACTAGCTGTGCCTGTCTTGACTGACCCCATTGAAACATAGGGGTAGTTTCTCCCACTTCACTCTGGCTCCTTTGAGAAGGGTTATTAGGGGATGCTGTAAGAGTTGATGCTCCCGTTATCAGCAACCCACTGAGAATACTAAGCTAGAATAAAGTAAGATTATTAGCCCCTGCGAAGCTGTCTTCCTGTCCTTCCTGTCTGACCAGATCAAGAGTAAACCTGTTAGAGGGTGAGGTCCAAAAACTCCAGTGTTGCCTGTGTGTTATTTGTGAAATAGGCCACAATTGGTTATAACTTACATTTTGTGTGTTTATTTGGAAAATAATGTAATCACTACAACTTTAACTGTTACACAACAGATGAACAGTTTTTCAGAATTTTTTTCTCTTCTTTCCTTATGTTTCCACAGCCTCCTTATTTTTATTCAACATCTCCTAATTGTACCCCCATTATTCCAGCACCCTCCAGGGATGGTGTCATCCACTTTGGGAACCTCTGCAAGGTATCATCCAGGCCAAGCAGGCCTCTAACCTGTGGGTGGCCAGAGCCTAAGAGAGCAGGCCAGAGATAGTGGAGTTAGGAACCAAACAAAAGTTTAATTTCAAAGTGAGGGAAATGCCTTGTAAGCAAGGATACATGTGCCAGAGCCCTGCCCCTGGGGACAGAGGTGGGGGACCCTGAAGGAAGCGTGAGGAGATCTCAATACTTATACCAATGGTTGCACAGTGAACTGTAGCCCTGACAATGAGGGGTAACGGAAACAATGTGACAAGTTTGAGTCATAGCAGGGTTTCATGACCTTGTCGTGAATAATACATGCAGACAGCAGGTGCTTGTCCAAGCTCAGAGAACACCTGATACTGGTCAAAGAAACAATTTATATGAAATGATTCTGGGATTTTGCTGTGGCTGAGATCACCTAGATGCAAAGGATTGTTGTTATGCCAAGCTCAGGGCACACACAGCCTGCTTGCTGGACCTTAGCTCTGGAAAACAGAGTGTCTCCTAATATCTTAACATTTCCCCCTTTTGGCCAAAGGGAAGGGAATCTGGAAGAATCCTTACCTTTCTGGCCAACAAAGGAGAGGCAGGTATAAGCCAAGATGCCATGAGAGGCCAGGTGAGCCAGGGGGTTAATTCTTTGAGGGGACCCATGGGAAAGTATGTCCCAGATATCATTGCTAGCCATTGTTTGCTTGCAAGCAGGAAAGAGAGGGGGGCCAAGAATGTAGAGGGAGAAAATGCCAACGCACTCTTGAATCAGGGCTTTGGTGTTTGGGCACATAATGAAAGGGAAGAGGGGAAAAAAACCAGGACAGTATACTCAACCCTTTTCCAGGATCTTGGGACAGCTGTCTTATCTGGGTGTTGGCTGCTTTTGGGTTGATTCTAGATGAACCTTGAGGTCCCTGGAAGGTTCTGCCATCCACTCAAGAGCAGGGATTTTCTTTAGATGATCCAGGAGTCCATACCCACAAGTTGGGCAGCTGGTAGTCAGAATGTGGTCAGAAAGGGCTTGTACAAAGTCGCTAAATAACACATAGAGATGATCCAATTTCCTAGCCACACAGGGCTAGGTTTAAAGAATGCAGTTCCCAAAATTGCATAATTACATTAAGTCAGATACCAATACAGAGGTTTTGTAGGGAGTAGTTCTGAGAAGGGAGATTTACATGTCCCTAAGGTAACCAAGAAAACTTCAACATAAGCATCTTGAAACAAAAGACCAATGCAATACAATGTCATCAATATTAACATCACATTTTGAGTCCCAGTTGTCTCATGTAGTTATCAGGTCCTGATGGGGTGCTTGGGTGCCAGTGCTTGGACTCCAATCCTAAAATCACATTTCTCTCAAAACACTGCCTCAGGCAGTTTCTCCCCAGCACAAGGACAACCTGCCCTAAATCTGTCTTCCTGATATAGTAGCCAACTGGACCTATAGAATTTATTAATTTGAACCAGCTGTGTACTGGCTGAACTATCTGTGTACTTGATCATAAAGATATTTACTACTCACTGACCAATCATATGTATCCTCGACTTAAATGAATATAAACTCCCCTCTTTTATCTTGTCTAACAAGACATTGATGTAGGGCAACCTGGGTATTTCTCAGTCAGCCCTGACCATTACTTAACTTAGTGATGTTTCCAGCATAAAACCACACCTTCATGTAGCGCCCCCCCTTAGGCTATTTCCCAATGAACTCTGGTTAAAATACCTGCGAAGTAGATACTGAAAGTGAATGTTCCTTTACGAACTAACCACTTCTTAACCTCTCCCTAATCCTGCTCTGAATCACCTAGTTAGTATATTTGGCACGTTATACTGTAGAATATCCTATATAAACTTTACCTGTACCCCTCTAAGGTTGCAGGTTCCCTAAGAACTCTTGCCCACTGATAAGCCTAATAAATCTTTACCACCTTGACCTTAAGAATGCTTGAGTCTACAAATTCTTTCTGGATGGCTCATGCAGGGAACTCCAGTCTTGGGGCTCCTGCATCTTTTCATCCCTCATCATTCCCTAAATAGCTTTTCTTGGACAATATGCTTTATTCTCAGGACATCTCTGAAGAGGGCTCTGCTTTTCTGGTTCCAGATGTAGAGGCTCTTTGATAATTCTGTTAGTAACAAGACTTAATACAATTTAGTATGTGTGGTTCTCCAATATTAAAACTTCAGAGAATTTCAGTTTATATATTCCATTTGCTATTTCTATCCTTACCTAAATCCCGTACCTGATATAAGAATCTTTTTTTAAAAATCTAATGAGAGTCCAACCATCAAATGAGCTCTTCTACCTTTTAAAGTTATCAGACAGATACTTTAATAATGGGAAAATAATTTAACCTTCTTTACCATTATCCATACAATTTATGTGTAAAATCTCAATCCGTTTTTGAGAATTTACTACTAAAATATATTCAAAGCCTGATAGATAAATTTTGGAAACAAATCATATACATATGTATATAATTCTTAGAGAAAATAACCTAATCTTATTGCTTTCTCAAAATTTACTATTCCATTTAATTAGAAAACTTTCACATTACGTCTTTATCTTATTGCTTTGTTTAATCTTTCCCCCCTTAGGAGGTATATCATCCCTATATTATAATTTGACCACAAATATTGTTTAAATAGCAAGATGTTCATACTTGCATCCTATTAGTAATACAGAGATGTTCCAATATCAATCTATTATTTAATAGATTTAGTATTGTACTTACATTTCTTTATTGTAGATATTTGCCATAAAAAGAAAAAGAAGGGATATAGTTATAATAGTGTCATTCGTCATGACAGAGAGAAAAACTCCCTTAGCTCTGTTTCATTCCAAGCATGAGTCATATCTTATAGCCTATCATGTTAAAAGCAAGGTTCATCATTAAGCATACGGGAATTTTCCTTTCAGAAAGGAAATAACACAAAGGAGAAATAAAGTCAGGAGGATCCTACCTAAGCCACACCTCATGCCAAAATTTTTCCTTTAGCAGTTCCCAGACTGCACTACATGCCATTTTCTACTACTGGCTTCATGACAATTCAGACAACTATCCCTGTAATCAAAAAGTAGTGAATTGCAGTCCCAGGAATTTTTGCCTTAAATAGCAAAATTTCACTAACCACAAATTAGGGCTTAAATCTGATGTTTCCCTGTCAGCTAACATTTCTTTTATCCTTTATTTATACATTAAAACTACCTGTATTCTAGGACTTCAAACATATAGCAATTGCTGGATAGCTGACTCTTTAAACTACCATATACATTTTCATAATAGCCAAAAATTTCAAATGAAAATGTGAATGCTATTACATTAAACTTATTGTTTGCTTTATAGCAAAATATACCTAATTAAATATTTAAGTTTTCAAATATCTATTTTTAATCATATCCTTTTAAAAGTCCAATTCATGTGTAACAGCATCCAGATTAAAAAGTTGTTTTACCTAACAGAATTTCTGTTACAATGGTCTCTGAAATTTCACAACATAAAAGAATTTAGAAATACAACAATAACACAAACAATAAACTTCAGATGATATCAATTACATTTCCAAATTATCTCATATAAAAATCATTAATCTTACTATCTTTGGCATTTTGAAATCACTTTAGAGTAATTAGACATGGAATACTTACATTCCATTAAAGAAATAATAATAATTATAGCGCTCAGCATATGCCATTCACTCTGTTAAGCACTCTCCAATCATTATATTATTTTGATCTTCACAACAATCCTGGGAGGTGGGTGCCATTATTGTTTTTTTCTTTTTACAGATCAGGAAACTGGGGAAAACAGAGATAAGATAACTTGCCTTAAAATTACTCAGCTAATACATTTCTGCAGCCAGAATGTAATTCAAATTTCCCTCCATTTTTCCAGCATTTTAAAAAAATCTATATTTGGGAATCTGATATGGGATGAGAGGGATTAACAGGGAGAGAGAGAGGGTTTCTGAACTGGATGAGTCACAAGGGATCTCTGGTTTGAAACAATAATTCAAGGAAGGGTTAACAAGAGGTTTCTAGGAAGTACAAATTGTTTACCTGTCTTTTTTTCTTTCTTCTCTCTGGGATTACTTCCAAACTACCTGCCTTCCTTTATTGTCCTAGAACAATGAAACAATTAATCTTGCCATTTTCTTTGAAAACTTCTAGAATTTACTTCTTATATTTCCTTAAAACAAATTCTACACAGTGGTACCCTAAAACTTACTAAGATATTTCAGAAGGGAATGAGTTCCTGGAATTACTCCCAGGTGCTCTCCCTGCAATCTTAAAAATGACAAATCTTCAAACTCCTTAATGATTAATCTCAAAATCTCCAGAATCTAAGATGTTTTTAGCAGTTCTACAAACTTTGATTATGTGATCTTTTTTTCTTACTTCCTAATCTCCCTTGGAAAGTCTAAGGTGGGAGTCACTCCTGCTTCCTGGGATAATTGTTTGAAGTATGAAAGTTCATTAATTTTTTCTAGCATTCTGAACTCTGGGGCTACAGCCTTTAAATGATTTTTCTGGCTGGCTGCATTTTAAATCTTTCAAGATAACAGAATCTAGCTTACAATGCAAAAACAATGGAGACATTTTACATTTTACAAAGATACACAAAGAGACAAGATAGATACAAATAGAGACAAGTAATTCTAACAAACCTTTCAATTACAATTCTAATTTTAACCAGTTTGGCAGAGACATACAGTTACCAAGGCATGCAGCTCAATCTAGAAAAATAAATCTCTGGTGGTGCCTAGTCTGTTCCCACTGGTGCCAGAGAGTCCAATAGCCCAATTCTGTGTCCAGTTCCACTAAGGTGTGACTGAAAGGGAATGTTAACAGTTATGCCATTAGCCCTAGGGGAACATTTTTAAAATTTCTGTCTTTAAGCCCCAACCAGATTAATCTGCTGTCTTCCAAAGACATATCTGTCCTTGCCTGTCCTTGTGCAGTTGATTGGGGGCGAGGGGGGTTTTCTCTCCGGAAAAGGAATGGCAGACCTGGTGGTACTTACCTCCTGGACAAGATTACAAGAAGCAGATGAGTGCCATAAAACAATTAACATTCTTTAATTGTCAGAGAGAGGTGTGATTATCTATGCCTGAATGCCAACCCACTTTCCTGAATATAACCAATTATAATAATCCAAAACTACCTAGACCCCCATCCATTTCTATGTATCCATAAAATAGGTACCACCCTTCTCACTGAAGTCACTGGCTCCACTGAGGTGACCAGTCTGACCTGCTTTGTTAACAATTATACGGCATCACTGTTAATGAACTGATTATTCTCAGAATCTGTTGCCTCGGTTTATTTTTATTGCTTTTGCTCACCACAGTTTTGAAGGTCCCATCAAGATCAAGGGAAGGAGCTTGGTTACCCAAACTCACTTGGCAGAACCCTTCTCTTTTCTTCTGAGTAACCCTGTTGAAATTTTCTGCCTGAAGGGAGGATTTTTTTCCAGAGAACCAGATTGAGACCAGCCTCTCCCATCAAACCCTCCCCAAATTTTCTTCAAGCTATGAGATAGACAGCCCACTAAGGGACGTCTTGGGATTGAGGCAATTTGGAAATAATTATCAACATAAACCCCAAGTAAATGCCTTGAGGAAATGTCTTGATTTTTTTTTTCCTCAAGAAAGACCCCCAGTCAAGGACTGGGGGATAATCAAAATCATTTCCATGCTCTTCAGAGTCTAAGAAGTTGAAGATCTTCCTAGTTGGAGAATGGGCACAGGGTGACCACCATCAGTACTCTTCGGAGCCCAGAGAGTTGAAGGAGCCTAGTCTCCTATTTTGGAGTGAGGAGGAGAAATAGTTAAAACATGGAACAAATTAATTTAATTCCCACTATTGGCCTGAAAAAGAATATTTTTAGGACCCCCATTTCTTTGGATCTGTGTTTTCCTTCCCCCCACTGAATAGGCCCCCCCTTGTTGTCAGCCCTGTGTTAGTTAGTCTTTGTGTCTGTTTGAAAGTCAAACCAGCTCTTTCCTAGGGCCTTATCATTTCAAAGGGCAAGACAAAAAGAAAATTTTTTCTTAAGAAAGAATCTCCCTGTCTTTGCTGGCCAAATTAGAAGGCAGACAAGAGACATAGATAAGAGGAACGGAATTTTTTCTCCAAACACTGGATATCTCTCTTTGGGTGTTTCCCTTTCCCCCAATAGATTTAAAGAGAGAAAAAGAAAACTTCTGGGACTTTGAAGGTGGTGATACATTTGCTGCTTTAAAAAAAAATTAATTCAAGCAGACTGTTTTCTCCTTTGTTATGTTTTGTTTTTCTCATGGTTCCTCCCATTCCTTTTAATTCTTCCATGCAACATGACTAATGCGAAAATGTATTTAATAGGAATGCATGTGTAGAACCCATATAAGATTTCACGCTGTCTTGGGGAGGAAAGGGGGAGGGAGGGAGGCAACAATTTGGAACTTATGGAAGTAATTGTTGAAAACTGAGAACAAATAAATTAATAAATTTGGGGGAAAAATTAATTCCCAGATTTGCTTTGCTGATCGATCCCTGCCAGAGCTCAATTAGTATGTGTATGTTTTATGTCCTCATTGGCATCAGGGAACTAAAAGACCATCACCCTGTATGTATAGAAGAGTAGGAGCCAAGAAAGGGTCTTTCAGTTTGGGGATTACTCATGAGTTTAAAAACTACAAAAATAAGATTCTGTTCTTAAAGTATATTTTTATCAAGATTTCTCTATATTGGTCTTGAATGCAATCAATTTAGAATGTCAGCAATTAAATTTTTAAAATGTGTGCTACTATTGTAAAAAAAAAACCTTTTATAAGAAATGTTAAGAACTGAAAAATACAACTCTTGATTTAAAAATTACAGAATATTATCGGGCTATTTCACAGAAAAGAGGGGAAGAGAAAACTCTGAAAAGTGGTTATTAGTGAGATTTCAAAATGCAGAAGAAGAAAGAATGAAAGGAAAAAAGAAAAAGAAAAATAAGAAAGACAGAAATAAAATTTAATTTGGAAAAAATGTTTTGTGTTACTTCTGTAAACTGTATGATAGAACTTAATTGCTATTTGAATACGCCAGGCATTTGTAAGCTATTAGCATACTGGGAGAACTCAGAAAAACTCTCCCGTGCCTCAACAGGAGGATAAGCTACTTCAGGTTTCTTGCCTTGAAAAGTAATATTATCACCACAAATTACAAATTTCTATAATTGCTAAGAACTTGTCCCACAAACTTTATATACTGGGACTAGGATTTTGCAGCATAGGCCTCTCTCTCCCTTCTGGAACAATGGGAGAGATATGAGGTCTTTTCATCTCCTGGAGAATTGTAACTACTTAGCAATAATTCATTAGAATTTTGTTCTTATAGGTAAATGAATGACAAAGTTGCCTGAGTTGAAATAAATTATTCAACTTAGGAAGCAAAACATCTTGGAATAAAAAGAGAAAATCAGTGCAGTGAAGATTAGTTCTTTATAGTCTAGGATACTATTGAAATTTAGAGACTGCAGAACTTAAGCAAATAAAATAAAGTATAGGAGAAGGATATGAAGGATGTGGTTTTGAAGGCCACTAGAGAAGTATATAGAGAAAAGAAAAAGAAAGAAGCATGTTGGAAAGAAAGCTTTCAGGGAGGTTTTTTGTTTCACAAAAATAGAAGGATATAAGGAAGTTTATGTATTTATTCTTTGTGATATGGAATGACAGTATATAAAATTGTAGCTTGAAATTCCTAGACTCCAAATCAGGGGGATGAGAATTCAAAGCTGCTGCATAGAGGCTGAAAAACCTCAGGGATAAGTAATAGAGTGGGAATAAGGAAACGATCCAGTTCTTTGGGTGATTTGAAAGGAAAAAGAGAAAAGATCATAGAGAGCCACCACTTGTCTTTAAAAATGAACTAACTGATAAGAATGGGCTCTCAATTTTGAAGTGCTGCCAGAGATTTTTGATATTTGAGATTAGATATTACCATTAAAGTTTATAAAATACAGATTTAATTTGGTCGAAATCTATCCTAAAACAGAATCATAATGTGGTCTGTGTATCCCCTAGTAGGGTAATTGTTACAGAATAGAAATTAATACAAACTGCAGTTGCTATTTGGCATCAAGAAATTTATTGATTGTGTGACTTCTGCTTTGTCTCAGTTTACTGATCTATAAAGTGGACAAAGATTGGGCCTAACATGAATTTGGTGATTCCTTGCATTTGAAATGTTAGATGCACACTCAATTTGGTATGAAAATCCATCTTACACCACAGGAAAGCAGGGAAGAAGGGAATAAGTGGGATGTAGGGGGGATAATAGAAGGGAGGGCAAATGGGAGGAGGGAGTAATTAGAAGTAAACACTTTTGGGGAGGGACAAAGTCAAAAGAGAGAATAGAATAAATGGGGACAGGATAGGATGGAGGGAAATATAGTTAGTCTTTCACAATATGACTATTATGGAAGTCTTTTGCATAATTACACTTATATGCCCTGTATTGAATTGTTTGCCTTTTCAGTGGGGTTGGGTGGGGAGGGAGGAAGGGAGAGAAGTTGGAATTCAAAGTTTTAGAAACAAATGTTGAGAACTGTTTTGCATGCAACTGGAAAATAAGAAATACAGATAATGGGGTATAGAAATCTATCTTACCCTACAGGAAAATAGAGAAAATGGGGATAAGGAAAGGGAGGGTATGATAGAAAGGAGGGCAGATTGGGGGAAGGGGTGATCAGAATGCATAGTGTGTTGGGGTTGGGGGAGGGGAGAGATGGGGAGAAATTTTGGAACTCAAAATCTTCTGGAAATGAATGTTGAAAACTAAAAATAAATAAATAAATTTTAAAAAAATTATTAGAAAAGTGAATTCCTTTTAATCTGGATTCTCTTAGGTTATTAATTCAGTTGTTGTAAATGGTATAAATAGGTTTGAAAACTATTTATTTAGAAATATAATAGATGATGGTAATAATTTTCTACAAATTTGATATAGCAAAGATCTCTTAAGATGCCTTCATCTGGGAAAAGCAGTTCTAAGATCTTTACCAGAGCTGCTAACAATTTAAAATGGTTAAGTTTGAGAATTAGTGCTGGAATCTTACAACATACTAACAACTGGGCATTCAATACTTTAAGATTTCAAGAATTAGCCCCACACCCAAGATAGAGTGTAGTCATTTAATTTTAGTTGGAAATAACAATGTATTTTAAGACTTCCCTCACCCACAAAATCATAGGTCTATCTAGAAATTACAAAGAGAAGATTCAATCCATGTATTTGCCTGTTATACCACACTGCCTTCAGTCATAAAACTAACTTCTCAGTATACTACATACCTGTTCTAAGAGCAAAGACTACAGGGTGAACCTTGCTATTTATGGGAAGAAGAGGTTTATATCGAGTTAAGAGAATGAAATACAGTTTCCCCATCATTTGCTGGTAAATATGTCTTTATATCATGTAAGCTGAGAATCGGATCTCTTTATGTTCTCTGGACTCCATGCCTTGGTGTAGTCATGAACCCTGATAAAATTCTCAAGGACTTCCATTTGAGGAAGTGGGCTTAACAACCTGTCAGAGTGAGACCAGACTCCATAGAGCCTTTTTCCTGGGCTTAGAATCATACTACCAGCCCTCTGCCTAGAGTAGCAGACTAAGAAATTTTAACAACAGTGGCTTAGAATGTTTACCCCAGCATACTTTGAGCTGACTTAACAATATTTAAACCACTTAAACCAGAAGAGCCTGTATATTTCCTAGTAATTTTAGTGTGAGATTCATTTGTCTTGATGTGATTTCATTTATAGGGAGATAAATCTTCTGATTAGAATTAGTCAGAACTTATTACCACTCCCTGTCACCTGTTTCTCAGTCTAAAGGGATAAGCAGATCCTACCCATATATATGGTACCTTTTCTGCTGGTTGTATCTTTAATGAAATGTGTCTTTCTTTAATGAAATTAGTGCCTTTCTATGTTATAAGGATTGCAAGTTTAAAAGCCAATTGTAATAGAATGAATGATTTTCTATGTAAGATAATTTGGAAATGCATTTGACTAAATTAATCACCTGACTAGTAATAAATTTATTTCATGTTTTAAGTGCACATTTATATTGTGAACCTTAATAATATCAACACTATTCCAAAAGTAACTTCTCATAATTTGGATAGTTAGGTTATAAATTCAGCTGTTAAAGAGCTGTTTAAAAGCTATTAAATATTTCATTGGGTGTATTTTGTTTCATTAAGATTATAAAATCGTTTCAAAGACTTACCTTGTTCTATCTGATAAGTTGCTTGAGACGATATTTGGACATGATCATTAGATCTTATCAACTTTGCTGGTCATACAGTATAAGATTCTATGATGCTTAAGCCTGAAAAATTGTACTGGAGCTGGAATCTCACCAATCTTTAGGGTTTGAAAAACTAGCTTCACTCCCAGCTAGAATGAACAATTTACAAGTTTGCTTTTATTAAAAATAGCAAGTTTCACCTAAATATGTTTAGATGTATTAAAGTCACATCTTAGTAGCAAAATCTCTAAGCTTACAGCACCCAACAATCTTCTGGAAGTTTGGAACCAACTATCGCATGAACTTAAATGAACCTTGCAGCACCAACATCTGGCTTTCCTGACTATGGTAAAACTTTCACTTTATTAACAAAGGGGTGCATTCAGGCATTTTGACCCAGCCATCCACCCTTTCAGGGGCTTACTACTCTGCTTGGAATTCTCCAGAAGGTAATTATTTTCTTAGTTTCTAATAATTTATTTTGACACCAAGGATGAGTTTACACTGGCAAAGTAAAGGATATTAAGTCTGGTAGACTTTCCTTGCTAACTTTCCCATGAGTACAGCATGACAGTAATAATGACTGTATTCAGACCTAAGCTATGGCTAGTGACACTTTGCTATTTAAGGTTAAATTTTTGGGGACTGTGAATTTTAAAAATTCTTTTCAACTTTATTTTCAGGTATGTTTGTGCCAGGCAGGGCAGGTAGGTAGTACAGTATATGGGGTGCCAGGCTTGGATTCAAAAAAGACATCTTTCTAATACAGTTTTATTTTAGAAAATAGTTTTATAGTATTATAGAATGAAATTTTACTATAGAAAACTCACTTGAAAACTATTGTCTGTATGCAATTTGGAATTAATCACTTCATATACTTACATGTCCCATCTCAGGTTTTTTTCTTACAATTAGAGTAAAATAAGCATCTCTTAGGAAAATTAATTTGTGTAGCCATTTAACCTGAGAATAGAAGTCATCTACTTACAAAAAGTGTTGTTACTTATGTGTTCATGTATAGATTAGATCCTTAACAGCATCTCATTCTCCTTAATGGGAAATGACTGATTAGATAGCGGGCTAGCTGGTGTGAAAAAATTTTGAGAAAGCAACAAGATCATATTTTATAAATAGAGATAGATGTCTATAGATATATACATATAGGTCAAATGTAAATTATTCTAGTGGGATATACAGATCTTGAACATGTTCTAATAATAAGTTCTAAAATTAGGATCAGGATTTTATATATATGACTGTATTGTTAACTCTTTGTGATCCCATTTGGGGTTTTCCTGACAGAGCAGTTTGCCATTTCCTTCTCCAGCTCATTTTCTAGATGAGTAAATGGAGGCAAACCTGGCAAAGTGACTTGCCCGGAGTCACACAGTTAGTACATGTCTGATGCTTGATTTGAACTCAGGTCTTCCTGACTCCAAGCACTGTCCCCAATTGTATTGTTCATCCTCTGCATAAACCAGACACTTTAAAACATTTAGGTTCTCATTTCTCAGTTGCTGTTTGAATTTCTTAAGTATATCAATATGGCAATTTGCTAACTTACATCACAAGGCAATTATAGGCAGTAAAACTGAAGTTTTTCCCTTTGTGGGGCTTGAGTCTGAGGTGAAGAATGAAATGAATGAACGCTAGCCTTAGGAAGTTAAATGATCATGGAGTCAATGCCAATTTAAAAAAACACTCTTAACCTTAGCTTACATGTCTTCTTTTATAAATATTAAATCTTTAACCAGAAGGGATCATTTTATAAGTCAGATCCTTATAGATTTTCTTTAAGATTCTTCGTTTTGCCTGTTGTTGGCAGTTATAGGGTTTGGATAAAGATAGAAATAGCAAGGGGAATGTAAAAACAAATTCTCTGAAGTTTCATGTGAACTAATGGTTCCTAATTTGATGTTCTTCTTATAACTCTGTTGGCAATAAGATTAAAAGCATTAGGTTTGAGCTGGTTTTCACCATGTGACCTAGTTATTAGAAAAGCAAAATTTAAGTGGCTATAATAAATTATACAGCTATCTGTTTTGCAAAAGGTTTTAGCAGAAGCATCTAAGAATCTCCACAAGTAACCTGAACCAGAGAAACAGCTCTCTTCAGAGCTTCTCTGAGAACAGACCCATTCCAGCATGCCCAAGAAGAGGAATTCCCAGGAAAAACCATGTGACTGAATCAAGAGATTTTTTTTCAGAAACCAGATGAGAGCATGAAACATCTGAGCCCTAAGATACGATGGACTGATTGCACGGACGCTGGGAATGGATTACTAAGAAAGAGACCGAATGTTCACTCTTTCCTCTCATTCCTTTCCCACGTGCCTGCTGTCTCCGTAAGGCCCACTTGTGGAAGAGGATCTTGTCGATGTGTCAATCTTTCTTTTTTTTCCTCTCTCTCTCTCTCCTCTCATACTGTTCCCAGCATGGTGAAACACCAACATCTCAAAATTAACAATTCTTAATGAAGTGTTTAGTGCCATTTAGGTCTTCTTGTATCTTGGTGTGTCAGGAGAAAGGATAAATATGACATCATTTGATAATTGGCTATTAATGATTCACTGAGAAAACAGAGTTTCTCAGTGAATCAAATGGGGGAATTTAAAAGATCAAAACTAATATTACCACTGATTCCTACTATATTGATTTTGTGCTGTATTGATCTTTCTAATTGAGTTAGTATTTGCCTGAACTCACCTTGCTCAGGAATGCTGTTTTTCCTCCAAGTTAGTTTAAAGGTATTAATGAAAGGGAACGTTGTTATCATTCATGTCATTAGTCCCACAGGGACATCTGCTTATTGTCTATAAGCCCCAACCAGGTTAAACTGATGCCATCCTCCAAAAGATATGTCTTTTGTCCTTGTCTATCCTTGTGCAATTGGGGGTAGGGTTTGATCTCCCCAAGAGGACAACATCCCTGGTGGTACTGATCTCTTAGCCAAGAATAAGAGACAGGTGAATCTTTAATTGTCAGAGAGGTGTGTGATTAGCCATACCTGAATGCCAATCCACTTTTTCTAGTATAACCAATTACATCCCAGACCCCCCTCCATTCCTATGTGTCAATAAAGTGGGTCCCCCCTTCTCATTGGGGTTGCTGGCCTTACTGAGATGGCCAATCTGACCCGCTTCATGCATCATTTTTAATAAACCGATTATACACAGAGTCTATACCTTAGTTTACCATTATTGCATTTAATCACCACATTCTGAAAGAGATATGATGAAACTTCTGACCTATGGGTACTGACTCTTTCCCTGACTTCTGTTTTGAAAGTTCAAGGTCAGAATATGTCCTTAGGTCTCCAATTAGTAGAGCTCTCACTTGCATGTATACCAGGTCAGAACACCTATTGATTTCAGGACTGTTTATGGAAATGAGGAGTGGCTTCCCAGTATGGCCCTTGTCCCAGACTCTGCCAGCTTTGGGCAAATTTACTAAAAGTTGCACAGGCTTCCCTAGTGTGTCCTTGCTCCCAGTCTCCATTGGCTTCTAGAGTCTTTAATTCTAAAATGAGTGGAAGAGCTTTTGGTTTCTTTTTGGTTTCTCTCAGCTCAATCTGAGTTCCTTTTTATGTATTTACTAGTTTCTACATGGGACTCTGGGTTCCTCTATAACTTTTAATGTCACTATACCAAGTAACTTTGTCTTAGAAAACTAGCC